>NW_026881377.1:0-352694 GCF_032173495.1 Musca vetustissima | reverse complement strand
AAATCCGGAATCAGCATAGGCGGGCCTGCCATATTTTCAAATTATTTGTAGACCGTTTAGGATTGTCATCGTACGGAAATCCGAGCATTTTTAATTTACAACAATCTGAAAGGAAAAATAAATGATAAATTATAAAATATATAAGCATTAAATAATCTATATTAATAAACCAGTGAGCGGAGCAGTATAGTCGGACGGGGCCGACCATACGATACCCTACACAACTACCACGAACTCTAACTTTCTGAGGATGTTTATTCCGAGTCTGAGTAATATTTCATGATATTTGCCCCCTCTTGTCCGATTAGAGGTCAACAACACCTCTTCCTTACTTTTTTCGAATATTCAGTACAGTCCTTCTAATTACTTGTCCAGATTACCTTCACGGTGGGTTGTGTTGTGATTTTCGGATTATTCTCGACTCGAAAACACAAAAAATTAAGTTTTCGGTCCATTTCATCCCAAAATTTTAATCTGATCATCATCGAAAATTGTAGGCGTTGTTCTTGACCGTAACTGGAACTTCATGACAAATTTCAAAGCCATCAGCGCGATATTTCCCCCTCTAATGTGGTAATGGGTTACTAAATAATATCTGAATACGTAAGCTCCTGTAAATATTTGACTGTAACTCCCACATCTGAGTAGATACATCACTATATTTGGTATGAATTTAAAGGCCAACGACTCCTCTTGGATATGCTATCAACTCCTCGGGTCTACATCCTCCAGGAGTAAATATATATGCCATAGAATACAAATTTTGCCATTTTTCACACAAAAGTCAGGGTCCATTTGACCCGCTAAATATTGACCGATCTTTATCAAAACATGCATGCTTATTCTCTGGCCCGATCCCCTTCTCCATGCAAAAATTCGCAGTGTTTGGGCCATAATTGCGGCCTCTGGACCGACCAGAAAAACCGACAAAAATAATGTTTTTGGTCCATTTCATCCCCTAAATATTAACCGATCTTTTCCAAAAACAATAGGGGTCTTCATTGGCCAGAACCCATCCTACATGCAAAATTTCGTGAAGATTGGTCCATAACTGTGGCCTGTATCGTGTTTACGGACACACATGTCTAGATCGATTCAGCTAGTCGAGACATGGCGATCGGTATACTTAAAGGTATGTCTAGGACCAATATTTCGCGGCGTTACAAACATTTGGGGCTGCACAAAGCTATAATACCCTGACAACATAGTTGTGTAGGGTATAAAAACGCCCAGCCAGCCCAGAAATTACTAAAGTTGGATAGAGCTAAAAACTTTAAATTTGGAATGCTAATTAAGGTTGAGAAGTAGGGTCGATATGAGCAGGGGGTTTTAAAAACGTGTACTCATGTTCACAAAAAGTACTATATGGTACTATATAAGGTAAAATTTGAATTTGGAGCTACAATGGGGGTAGAGCTGTAACACGGAAATTTGGAATTATAAATGGATTTGGAATTATGTGCACTAAATTTGGTACACTTTCAATTTAGGTTGAAGCAATAGAGCTGGAATCTTGAAATTTGGAGTTGGGATCACTATAATTGTACCAGATTTGGCACCATTCTCTACTTTTCGTACCCATATTCTAAATCTATAGCAAACCTACACTCCCACAGTAACCTAAAATGCAACTTTCATTATTCAAATTTTACCCATTCACCAAAGTCCGAATTGTACAAAATTTTGTGCTTTTCGTACCGATTCGACCGACTTCATGTCAAATATGCACCAAATGGAGTAACTTCGGGTAATGTGGACTATGCGTCCAATGTGGACCACCCCCATATCTTTTTTTTATAGATGTTTAAATTTCACCCATAAGAACTATAAAAAATGGGTTGAGGCGTCGGGTTAGTTGCCCACTTTCGGAAAACCCAACCTACTATGAAAAAGCTAAACCCCCTTAATGTTGACGACCCCCGCAAACGTATAAAGGACCACGATCTGCGAATCTGCACTTGGAATGTGCGCACGTTGTACAGAACAGGCGCAGTGTTCGCTTTGGCGGATATACTCAAGAAGTACAAAGCAGATATTATTGCCTTACAGGAAATGCGATGGAAAGAGACAGGCGTAAGTAAATCAGACGATTACGCCCTGCATTATAGCTGCCATGAAACGAGACATGAATTTGGCTGCGGATTTATGGTTAACAGGAGAATAAAAGACCTTGTCTCCAGATTCACTCCAGTAGATGAGCGAATTGCAATAATCCGTATAAAAGCGAAGTTCTTTGACATCAGTCTAAATGGCGTCCATGCTCCGACCGAAGATAAAGATGAACAGACCAAGGACATATTTTATGAGCGCCTAGAAACAGCATATGACCGTTGTCCTGGCCATGACATTAAAATTCTGTTGGGAAATTTTAATGCACGAATCGGAAGGGAAAATATCTTTGGCCCCACCGTCGGAAAAGTCAGCCTTCATGAAGAAACATCCGACAACGGCATGAGGTTGATTGACTTCGCGGCAGCAAAAAACATGGTTGTTAGCAGCACCAGATTCAAGCATCTCGATATACACAAGGCCACCTGAATCTCTCCTGATCAAGTAACGAGAAATCAAATTGATCATGTTGTGATAGACGGAAGGCATTCATCCAGTGTTTTAGACGTCCGATCGATCCGAGGAGCGAATATCGATTCGGACCATTACCTTGTGGCAGCCAAGGTACGCACCCGTCTTAATGTTGCAGCAAAGGTGCGATCTAATACAACACGGAAACTCGACGTCGAAAAGCTGCAAACACAGCAGGTAGCAGAGGCCTACTCCGCTCAACTTACCCATCTGCTTGAAGAAAGCACTTCTTGTCCCGATAATAGTATAGAAGCACAATGGCAAAGAATTGCCCACTCCCTACAAACTGCAGCAAAAAGAACAATTGGGTACCAAAATTTGTCTAGAAGAATGCATGCCCAATGATTGGAACTGGTCAGGAGCATGCACCAGCTGATTAGCACAATTTGTCTAGAAGAATGCATGCCCAATGATTGGAACCTCAGCATCCTTTGTTCCGTGCACAAAAAAGGAGACAAGACGATATGTGCCAACTATAGAGGAATAAGTCTCCTTCCCATCGCATATAAAGTGCTATCCAGTGTGCTGTGTGAACGATTGAAGCCAATGGTCAATGACATCATCGGACCATACCAATGCGGCTTCAGACCTGGCAAATCCGCCATTGACCAGATTTTCACTCTGCGCCAAATCATGGAAAAGACCCACGAAAAACACATCGACACATACCACCTATTTGCCGACTATAAAGCCGTTTTCGACAGCCCTATCCGTTCAGAGGTGTTAAAAGCCATGTCTGCGTTCAGCATTCCTGCAAAATTAATACGGCTATGCAGCATAACTTTAAGTGGAAAAGGTCAGTAGTTAAAGTAGGAAAGGACCTATCGGAGCCCTTCAATAACGAACGAGGATTCAGACAAGGTGACAGTTTGTCGTGTGATCTTTTTAACATCCTACTGGAAAAGGTCATACGAGACGCAAAGGTGAACAGAAATGGCACTCTGTACACCAAACAACACATGTTACTCGCCTACGCCGCACTATAGGTCAAATGACCGGTTTTTCTGTGCAAAATTGGAGAAAATCAAAGTGTCGTTATTCACGAGTTGTTTTTGTATTTAGAACACTCTAGAATAGAGACACGTGATATTTATTAGTGCTAAATATAAAGTACCGTTACATAGCTGGCCGTGCAAGTCGCTCAATACAATTTATTCTATAAATGTGCTTATATTTCTGTGGGGCTTAGTCAACTTTGAGTGCGTATTATTTCGATTGTGTTTACAATAATTAATTAGTGTAAAATGGAAAATATAGATACAAGTGAGTACTTTTATATTAAATCAAAACATTTTTATGTTTGCGACACTATACTTGAAAATAACCCTTTAGTCTATGAAGACTTTAAAAAGTTAATGTAACTTGATAGATTGACTTTCAGTAGGCTATTAAAAAAAATGACCCAATATGACCTCTTTGAAATTTTGCACACAAATTAAGTGATAAGTAATGAGTTAATTTAAGTTTATTTCAAGTTGCGATTTTTTGCGTTTTACGAGTAATGCCTCTTTTATCTAGGCAACCTCCGTTTAAAAAATCGAACTTTTTGAGATATGGCGAAAAGAAGGTAACAAAAAGAAAAAAACCTGGTGCTGTTTTCAAACATGTAGTGAGCAAAATTGCTGTCGACAACATTTCGGATGAAAGAGAGAAATTTTTAAAGCAAATAGTACATTAATTTTGCTTAACATTAGCGCAAAATTTGGAAAAATGTCACAGAAAGATGAATGTTTTCAAAGACAACCAGTAAGGAAAGATCAAAAAGACAGACCGACTATATGATACCCTTTACCACTTTAGGTACAAACAAAAATGATAATGTGTACAATATCCTGTTGATAGAAGAGACATATCATCTTTGGATAACCATTAACATGGAATCGGGTAAAAAACAAATCTACATAGATATTTGAGCCAATAAAAACCATACACATGACATTCTGAAATCTATAAGAAAATTGCATGCCAATCGCATAAATATTGAAAGTTTGGCGCACCATTTACCAAACATCTCAATATGGACTTATTTCCAGGATAACTTCATAGATGCCAAACTGGACTGAATTCAGTACGCTGTGCAAAATTTCGTTTAAATCGGACCACTATTGGGAGTTTGGTGCACCATTTACATAAAATCGGACGAAACTATATATGTGTGCTATATATAAATTTGGACCGATTTCAACAAAACTTCACAGATGTCAAACTCGATTAAATTCCGTACGCTGTGCTACATTTTGTCCCAATTGGGCAAACATTTTCAGTTTGGTGCACTATTGACCTAAAATCGGACGAAACTATATATGGGAGCTATGTCTACATCAGAACCGATTCCAACAAAACTACGCATACATCAATCTGGACATAATTCAATACTCTGTGTAAAATTTTGTCTCAATCGGACCAATATTGGCAGTATGGTGCTCTGGTTACACAAAATTGGACGAAACTATGTATGGGAGCTATATCTAAATCTGAACCGATTTCAACAAAACTTGACATATACCAATCTAGACCTAATTCAATACTCTGTTCAAAATTTTGTCTAAATCGGACCAATATTGGCAGTATGGTGCACCATTTACATAAAATCGGACGAAAATATATATATGGGAGCTATATCCAAATCTGAACCGATTTCTTCCACATTCAAAAATAACGATTCAAGTAACAAAAAAATCAGTTGGGCCAAATTTCATGACGAATACTATGATTTTTTTGCCGCTATTAATTTTGCACAGAAAAAGTGGTCATTTGACCTATAGTGCGCCGATGACATCGATATAATGGTAGTTAAAGACTTCGAGGTAGTTAAAGACTTTATATACCTTGGTACCGCCATAAATAAAACGAATGACATCAGTTTTGAAATTCGGGGAAGGATTGTGATGGCCAACAGATGCTATTATGGTTTAAGTAAGCAGTTTAGAAACAAGGCCACCTCGACGGTGAATATCGGCGTCGAATGAACCACAAGCTTTACAATTTATACACGGACATCGACATAGTCAGTCGTATTGAGCTGCAGCGACTGCGGTGGCTAGGCCATGTTGTGCGGATGAATGAAAATGCCCCAGCTCAAAAGGCATATAAAAATGAGCCTACTGATGGTTCCCGTAGAAGGGGAAGGCCACGAATTAGATAGAAATACCAAGTAGAAAACAACATCTTAGAACGTGGTCTTCCAAATTGGTGGACTTGCGCACAAGACCGACGCGCTTGGAAATCTTTTTTAAGCTCGGCTTATGGAACAACCGTTCTGTAACAAACCAGCTAAGTATGTAAGTAATATAATGTTTAACCTGGTATATATTTAGACAACAAATCTAATATGTTGTGACAACAATTTGTTTTAAATTTTTACTATAAAAAACGGGTGTGCGAATGATTTTAAAATCCTCAACTTCAGACATTCCGATTTTACTTTGCCATCATAACTCAAAACTGTATTAATTTTGTAATATTGTATCCACAGTGCACCAGCATTATTGTAGAAATATACGATTTCCTAAAAGTTAACTAAAGAAAATTTGCGGTTTGGTTTTCTTAATAAATTCCCACCAACTCCCTCCTCTTCGTTTCTTCTTCTTGTTTTCACTCTTTGTCATGGTTTCTATTATATTTCGTGTGTACTCGACACTCATTGATTCAAAACACTTTCACCACAGCTTCTGGGTTATTATTGTATTGCGAAATATTTGTATACACATATATTTTTGTTTTCTTGTTGTAATCCACAAAATACAGTCTGCATTACCGCAACTTTCATAGAAGAAATCCCTCAGCAGCAGATTTAACTGACTGACCATACGACCGACCAAACAACTAACCGACCTTCTTAGTGTGGTTTTTTCATTATTTTCATAAAAATAAATTATAAATCTATACCGGGTTGGTTGGCCTACTGGATGGATGCCTGGCGGGTTTTGTTAGTTTGGTTTCGGGGGGCAGTACAAGTACAAGAAATAGTGCCAATGGTAATGGTTCGTTCGATGGTACTTTTGGTTTTGTTAGCTGATGGTTGTTGTGGTCGTTCCTGTTTTATATTTATTATATAAATTTTATCCGGTATTATTGATTTTTTTCTGGGAATTACTTGTACAGAAGTCATATCAGGATTTTTTATAAGTTGTACATTATTTCTTGTAACTGCTGTTCTTGTTTTGTTGTGTTGTTATTTTCATTTGTGTTATTGGTTATTGTTATTGGGTGTGTCTGTGCGTAAGGAAGGGTGTTTCCTTGTAATTATTAGGGGTTCCTCGAAGTAAAAGTAGCAGGAAAACAAGAAAAAGTATTGAGAATTTCAAAACTTCTTCCAAGCATGTTGTTGTTATGCATTTATTTATTGTTGTTGTTTCTTCTTCCCATAAGTATTGTTATTATCGATACGTCCCTTTGCCATGTTATTGTTAATGTCGTTGCGGTTCATATAATTTTGTTTTGTTTGGGTTTTACGCTTCATTAACGTTTCATTTCTTCATTTTTGGTATTTCTATTCTCCCCCTTTTTCTCCAAATTCGCCTTTATTATAAAGTAGCTTCGCACTTCAATTGTTGTTTTTCATCCTTCTCCTGTTTGGCATATCGAATTGTTTGTTACCTATTGCGTAGAAATATGTCGGAAATTGATGTTGGTGGAGGTAGGAAGCCATTTTTAAAAGTTATTTACCCTCTCAATAACTTGTAACAAGTTATTAGAAGCAGTATTATTAATATTTCTTCTATAATGGACTTCAATTAGGAAAGTATTCTGCAAATTGCTCTGGGAATAAATGGGGAAATTAGTTAAAGGTTTTATGAAGAGGATGGGGTTTCGTAACTCTTTAATAAATCAAGTGAAAATACATTTTAGTTCGACCAGGTCATACTGATTTTTACTTTCATAACCATTTTTATAAAATACTTCTACAAATTGTAATTTTTTCAATGCGAGTCGTACTCCTACAACAACGTTAATTTAAACATACGACTACAGCGCTACAACCTTTGAACACTACATTGAATTTTTTATTCCATGTCCCTTGTTTAAAAAACTACTAACTTACATATCTGGCTTGTGACAGAACTTTCGCTCCATAAGCCGAGCTTATAAAATGTTGTCTTCGACTTGATCTTTCCATCGTATTCGTGGCCTTCCTCTTCTACGTGAACCATCAGCTGGTTCGCTTTTATATGCCTTCTGGGCTGGGGCATCTTCATCCATTTTCACAACATGACCTAGCCAACGTAGTCGCTGTTAAAAAAAAACTTCCCTGCTAAAAATGTATGGTATTGGTTGATGTTTAGGCTAAGCTCCCGTATAAAGGTCCTACATATGATTTCGATGTGAAGCTCTCATTGTATATAACTAGTTTTGATCCATAGATCCATATAAACGTTTTGTATTATTTCCATTCAAATTCGTTAGTATTTGGTGTATACAACTGTTGAAATTTTAAGACAATTTTATTAAAAAACCGTTAATTACAATGCATATTCTTAAAGAAATAAATAAAACCACAATGTTTTTAAAGACTGATAGAAAAAATTATAAAATACAAAAAAAAACCTATAGCTTAGATTCTATGGCTATGTATGACGATGTGACGTATGTGCCGCATCAAATGTCGAAGCTATTTTTGACGAATTTGTTTCGTCAAAACTGTAAAAATATTTAACTAATACTAATTTATCATCTGGTACGAGTTGTTAACATTAAGTATAAAATGACAATAACCAGCCACAACGTTTTTATATCTGTTGAATAAGTGCTGCGATATAGAACACTAAACAAGAAGTGCCGAAGCTGTTCCAGTCTTCCCTAGCTGTAATTTGGCATTCAAGATTCTTGATAGATACTAAACATTTTTGCTAAGAATGTTAAATATCCATATTCATATTTTGACATTAGCTCTGAGGTACCGCCCAATATTAGGTATTTTCATGGCAGAGGACATTTTCCTACCGAATATGCTGTAATTTGAAGTTCGGGACCTTGGTCGTTTACAAAAAAAATTCAAAGTAGAAAACTATCAAAACTTTATTCAAAATAAAAAAACGAATATTTCAATGTAGGTTCATGTTTTATCATATCCTTCATATAAAAGTCCAGTCCTTTTATTATTTTGTTGAAGGTCTTAGTAGAGTTTTCCAAGCTGAGTATCCTCAACTTTGTATTTCGTTTATTTATTTAACGTGCTTCGGAATATCAGATTTGGGCCAAATATGCACCGCTTTGTCATATGATTTGTTGCCATTTTAAAGGAAACTTCATAATGCCTCTCTCATAGAAGTCCTGTCCTCTATTTGCAAAAACCTCCAGTAGTCGATTTTCACAATCTTCCTTAGATACCAATTTTTTATCAATAAAAAAAATTTGCAATACAAGAAAAGTATGATAATCTCTTGGTGCCAAGTCCGGATGCATGACTGATGGATTAAAACTTTCTAACCAATCTCCCGAAAATTCTGGCGCGTCACTGAAGAAGTGTGTCGCCTAGCGTTGTCCTGGTGGAACACGACACCTCTCCTGTTGGCCAATTCTGGCCGTTTCTGCTCAATTGCTATCTTCAAATGGACCAGTTGTTGAAAGTAGAGATCAGAATTTAGCGTTTTGTCATATGGAAGTAACTCATAATAAATAATCCCCTTCTAGTCCTACAAAATGCATAGCAGAACCTTCCTGGCCGTTAGTCCTGGTTTGATCGTTTTCACACAGGCTTATCATTTCTCATCTCCAGTCACCATCCATTTAAGAAATGGGTCTATCTCATTCCGTTTGACCAAGGCTTCGCAGATGGAAATTTGATCCAACCTATTTTATTCTGTCAATTGGTGTGACACCCAAACACCTACGTTATTTTTGAATCCAGTTTTGAGTTTAAATGGTTTAAAACTGTTTTATGGTCGATTTTTAAATCATTTCTCCAATTTTATCGACATTTTCGACGACCGGCCTAATGGATTTATTTTTCCCAACCTAATATTTATAGGGGTTTACGAATTCTGTCATTGGTTAGTCTTACAATTTCATATAGCTGATTGATATGAAATTTTACATGCATTTCCTATAATTTTCGGTCATGATCAGATGATGTGAAATGAACCAAAAACGTTATGTTTGCCTATTTTTCTATTCGCTGTAGAGGACACTATTATAAGGCTAGAATAACAAATTTGGTACGGGAAAGGTGATCAGGCCACCGAAAAAGGGGGTCAAATGTGACAAGACTTTTGTGCGTAAAGTAATAATATTTGAATCGTATGGCGTAAATGTTCACCCAAGAACAATATGATTAGGACGATGGCATCTAGTCCAGAGGCTACAAATATCTCAAAATGTTGTCCCGGCTCGGAATAAAAATCCACAGAATGTTAGAATTCAGTGGTAGTTGTGTGGGGTATCATATGGTCGGCGCAGCCTGACTATGTTGCTCCGCTCATTGTTGTCGTGGCCCGGAATATAAATCCGTAGAAAGTTAATTTTCTGTGGTAGTTGTACATGGTATCAATTTGTGGGCTTCTGTAAACTTCAAAATTCTCTTTTAACATGCTGCCGACGGAGAGAAGTACCAGAGATGATTTACCTATAAATTGGACAGTTACACTAAATTTATGGTTAATTTAAATATAAAAGACAACCAAGTTTAGACTCACTATTTGCTTTATGGTATATGTTTTTTTTATCAAATCGGATATTCCATAAAGGAGAAGGAGTGGACCGATGGGTACCATCTTCAAACTTTGTTTGGTAAAAGTGTTATAATTTGTGTGTATATCAAATCGGACTTCTAATTCGCTTGATATTGGATGAACAAATTTTAGAACTGTTGGAACTTTTTGGGGATGTACCAGTAGAAATGAACCGATTAATATCTTTTTCGGACTTGGATTAAAGCGATTCGATTGATATTGGGTTTACAAATTTCAAAAATGTTTATCCTTTATTGGGGATGTACCAGAAGGTGTGGACCGATGGACCACATTTTCAGACTTGATATAGGTTCTGTAAAAGTTTGAATTAAACCTGACAATCAATTCAATTCATATTGGATTTCCAAATTTTGAACCGATAACCAATAAGCACCATCTACCAAAAATACAGAGACTTGGTTGAAGTAGTGAGTTGTGCAATCATTGGTTGAAAGCGGATACTCATTTTGCATTATATAATAAAATTTGATTTTCTGGAAAATTTTTATAATTTTTGGGGGAAGGTAAGGATTGAACCGACATTTCTAAATTGTCGGATTTGGTACAAAGAATCTTTTGTCGTATACACTGATTAGCCATAAGGCATGTTTCTCCAAAAGGCACATTGTCCAAGTGCACAATGATTCGTCTTCTCTATTTAGTAAGTTTCGCCGAAGACCCTAGGTTGTTTAAGCGCAACAGTCACCACACGACCGAATCTGCGGTCGATCATCATTCTAAGCAATTTTTTTTGTAATTTTAAATATTTTTGGATGCATCCCAAATAAATTTGACTTTTTTCAATTTCTCATTCATGCATTGAAATTTCCCTATATTTTCTCTCCAAAAATAACCCAGAGAAATCGACTAAATCCTTCTAAATCATCTGCATATAGCCAGCCTCCTCCGCAATGTTAAATTACAGTTACTTTGGATTGAAACTGTGGTTGTAACCTAAAAAATAAAGAAAATTAGAGCGAATTCAGTTGTAAAACGATGTTCTACCCAGGTAGAACCCATAATATCAAATTAAAGGAAATTATTTTTAAAAACATGCCCAAAGCTTCAAAATATCGGATATGGGCGGTTCCAATATTCGGGGCTACCATATTGGGAAGAGGATATTCAATTTCAAAGCTCTGTGTTAAATATTGTGAGCGGTAATGGTATATAAACAAACAGACGGACATGGCTAAATCGGCATAGAATTTTATTCTGATTAAGACTTCATTTATCCCATGTGAATATACACTCATTCCACCCTGTGCCTATATAATGCATTTTTAAGAAACAGATCTTAAACAAAGTTCTTTCTATACATTTTTACCAACCAATTTATTTTTTTCTTCCAACAATTCCAAAACAAAGCAATATTTGACACATATCTTCAGCTTATCCTCTTCCGCAGGAGACACATTGTCACCAGAACAAAAACAAAGAAACCAACAAAAAGCTGAAAGTATTTCACTTTAATATATAAATGACACATTATCTTACATTCGGGTGATTGTTGTGCTCTGTTGCAGAACAATGAATACAACAACAACGACCTGTCTGTCTGTACCTATACATAAAATACACATCTGCCTAATGTTATTGTTGAGCTTAATTTTAGTCTACTGGTTTTTAATTTAGCAAATTTTCTCTTTTGTCTTTGGCTTTTAAACAGGGAATATGTTAAAGTTTATAAGGTAATTTGTTGTATGTACCCCTCCACTGCTCTCACTCTCTTTCTTCCTCTCAGGTGTTGTAACATCATGAAGATGAACAGGAAAGGGTACAAGCGGATGTATTTATATGTGTCATATAATTGTCGGATGGGGGCTTTATTATACAACGAAGGCTTTTTGAAGCTGACACAAAAGTTTCATTCCTGTTGTGGATGGAATTAAACAGCCTACTTCACATTATGGGCGTGTGGATAATGAAGAGACGCGTCTAAATGAATGGCTGGCTGGTTGGTTGGGATGAATGACAAGAGGATTTCTTGTGCATATTTTTGCTGTTTCAAAAACTTATTTACGAATAATTTAACATACAAAATGTTTGTCGTTGTTTGCTTGACATGTATGCGAAACGTGTGTATATAAAAACTGTTGTGGTGGAGAGTAGTATATCAATGGGAAGAGAGAATACACTTTAAATTTGTAAAATACATAAGTAATATCGAAAAAAAAACTTTATTTAAAGAAAAATGTTATTTGATTGTGATCCCCATATTTTGGATCGGTTGGCTAGTTTCAAGACTTATTATTTTGTATATATGTATTTAGAGGTTTAAAGGGAACCCCACCCATTCTCGATTTTAATTTTTCCAGATTTTCAATGGGCTGGTAAATCAATACCAATGCTTGTTCAGGTTTGTAACTTTGCACATATATATTTGAAGATTTAAAAGAGAAGAAAAATAATTTACAAAAAAAATTTTGTTATTGTTTTGTTGTTGTTTTTTGTAATTAAACAAAAGTTCTTATTTTTTATGGCGGGCATGATAACTCCTCACTGGAACATCGGAATCCGAAAATTCCAACGGTGTTAGAAAGAGTACATGTCTGGCTCTCGTATGAACTAGGATTATTGACTTCGCTCTAAAATTAACAAAATGACGGACCTTTGAAAAAATATTTTTAGAAAATCCCCGATTTTTGACCACAAACTAAGTTAAAAAATAAGGAAGATCTTCACCGATTGGCTTTATCCTAGTTCATACGATAGCTATACACTCACAGAGAAAATCGGCTATATCTTCAAGAGTTCTTGAGATTTTCACTTGAAATTTTGTAGGGACATTCTTAAATTAGTGTAGATTCGAATTAAATCAAAAAAAAAAATTGACCCCGAGAATGGGAGGGGTTCCCTTAAATAAGAAGAAAATCAATTGAGATATTACATGTTTTTGCTTGATACAAAAAAAAACCTTCTTTTCGATGATATATCGGAAATCAAAAAATAAATAAATATAATATTAAAATAAATATGGAACCGAATAAATTCCTTGAGAAAAACAAGCTTAAATTTTGGAAAGCATTCATGTCATCGCTTGACACTCGTGTTTCAAATCGACTATATCTTCAAGAGTCTTTGATATGAAAATGTCTCCCATGATAATCGTCTAATACTCAAAAATATTTTGTTGTAATAGAAAATCTAGTCTTTCAAATCGAATGGGTTGACGTGCAGAACCATCAAAAATCTTTAGAGGATAAAAAATTAAAAGCTTTGTTGATAATGTCTTGTAAAGTGTGAGTTTGGTCTGGCGGGAGGTGGCCTTGTTTCTAAACTGCTTACTTAAACCGTAGTATCATCTGTTGGCCAACAATTACCTTCACCGAATTTCAAAAATGATGTCATTAGTTTTATTTTTAGTGGTACCAAGGTATACAAAACCGTTGACAACCTCGAATCTGTAGTTCTCAAGTTCCACAGTTGGTCCGAGTCTACAGGACGTCTTGCGCTTAGTCTTCCCTCCGCTTACTACCAGACCCACTGTGGCAGACTCCTTATTTGTTCAGAGGTAGGTGTTACCGCTCTCAATGTTCGACCCATTATGTCGATGTCATCGGCGTAGGCGAGTAACATGTGTTGTTTGGTGTACAGAGTGTAATTTCTGTTCACCTTTGCCTCTCGTATGACATTTTTCTGTAGGATGTCGCACGACAAGCTATCGCCTTGTCTGAATCCTCGTTCGGTATTAAAGAGCTCCGAGAGATCCCTGCTGACTTTAACTGCTGATCTTGTGCCAGTTAAAGTTATCCTGCATAGCCGAAACTATTTTGCAGGAATGCCAAACACAGACATGGCTTTAAACACCTCTGAATGGATAGAGTTGTCGAATGCGGGTTTATAGTCGACGAATAGGTGGAATGTGTCCATGTGCTTTTCGTGTTTTTTCCTGGATTTGGCGCAGAGTGAAAATCTGGTCAATGGTGGATTTGCCAGGTATGAAGCCGCATTGGTATGGTCCAATAATGTCATTGACCATTGGCTTCAATCGCTCACACAGCACATTGGATAGCACTTTATATGGAAAGGAGACTTATTCCTCTATAGTTGGAACATATCGTCTTGTCTCCTTTTTATGCACGGGACACAGGATGCTGAGGTTCCAATCATTGGGTATGCATTTCTCTAGCCAAATTGTACTAAGCAGCTGATGCAGGCTCCTTACCAGCATCTGAACTTGCTATTCCGACCTCATCTTGGCTAGGTGTTATACAATCAATACCGTCATCTATTATTGGTTTTAGGTTATCCTCTTCACCGCTCCTTCCAGATCCTCAGCACGCTGTCTGTATCTGTCACCAGGTTTCCTTCTTCTTCTCTACAGGAGGATGTGCCTGCACCAAAGTCTTCGGTGTGGTGTTTTACTCGTTGGTGAAATTTCTGGACTTCATTCTGACTCGATTTGCTTACATTTTTCTTGTTTTTTCTTCTTTTTTCTGAAAACACGTTTCTCCTCTCTCCTTTTCTCCCGATAATTCTCTCTTGCATTGGGAGTTGCTACTGTTTGCAGGGTTTCCCTATACGTTGCGTTTTTCGCATCAGTACCATGGGATTCTCAATGGTGGTCTTTGGTACCGAATTGTTGGCAATTCTATGTCGTTGTGCTTCAACTAGCAAGTCGGTAAGTTGAACGCAGTATACTTCTGAAACCTGTTGTGTTTGTAATTTTTCGACGTCGAGTTTTCGTGTTACATTAGATTGCACATTTGCTGCTACATTAAGACGACTGCCAACCTAGGCTGCCACAAGGTAATGGTCCGATCAATCGAACGTCTAAAACACTGGATGAAAAATCACAACATGATCAATTTGACTTCTCGTTGCTTGGCCTTGTGTATATAGAGATGCTTGAATCTGGTGCTGCTAACTACCATATTTTTTGTTGCCGCGAACTCTATCAACCTCATGCCGTTGTCTGATGTTTCTTCGTGGAGACTGAATTTTCCGACGGCGGGGCCAAATTTCCCCTTCCAAATTTTTCATTGAAAATATCATATGCTGTTTTTAGGCGCTCATAAAATATGTGTTAGGTCTGCTCATTTTTATCTTCGGTCGGAGCATGGGCGTAAAATGGGACTAATGTAGAAGAACTTGGCTTTTATACGGATTGTAGAAATTCGCTGATCTACTGGAGTGAATGTAGACACGAGATCTTTTATTATCCTGTTAACCATAAATCCGCAGCCAAATTCATGTGTCGTTTCATGGCAGCTATAATACAGGACGTAATCATCTGATTTATTTACGCCAGTCCCTTTCCATCGCATTTCCTGTAAGGCAATAATATCGGCTTTGTACGTCTTGCGAAAACTGCGCCATTATCATGCGTTCTACCATTTATGAATGTCCCGAATCATTATAGGTGTTTTAAATGTGTACCTCATGGTGAAGGATAGTTCATTATAGACATTGTTTATGACAACATATTATGTTTTATCTACTAAAACACTGATGACCATATCTATCCTCATTCTTAAGCGAATTCCCCCTAATATATTTCCCCTCTTTTAAAAATGACGAAACTTTTTCGACAGCACGGATTTTTAATTAAAGTTTTTTCTTAAAAAATGTTCCTTCGAGATAAACGATACTAAAATATAGGCTAATACGACTTTCCGCCATTTACGTTAAAATAACTCATTTCCGAAAATTAACATACCAAGTGATACATACATACAATGCAAATGAAGCTTCTATGAAGCTCCATAATATATATAATGACAAGCAGGCAATATTTCGTCAATTTTTCTTAAAACATGTCAACAGTGGGTAACACCCTTTCTTCTTCATTCATGAATTGAAGAGCTCTTGTTGTTCCTGTTGTTATTGCTGCTGATGCTTGTGCTGTCGTTTTGTTTGATGGTTTGTTGCTATTATTATTGTCACATTGCAGGGAGAAAGATGCCAACTTAAATCTCTGACTAACACTTGAACAAAAATAAAAGGAGAGACAGAAAAGCTACTTACTCTTAGAGCTATGATCTTTGTACGTTTTGTTTTAGTCATTTGCACATTTTTTGGGGGAAACGGATGTATTATTTGGGGTATAAACACGGAAACACAGCAGCACACACATACACTCTACCTCCTCCGTCTGTTTGTGTGTGGCATAGATTTGTGCGTATGACACATTAACATATATACACACATTTGTCGTTGTAATGTTTGTAACTTGTCATTTGTCGTACACTCAACATGCAGACACACACACACACACAGCTCACATCTGTGGTAAATAATGTGATACACACCCCTCTTGCCTATTGACGATTTTCGTTACTCTAGCCCCAGGACGGAGTTGGGCTACGACATTCTTGTAGTTCTACTCTTTTGGAATTTAGGAAAACTTGTTTTGCTGGGGTTTCATGTTTATTTACGAAATGTGTACGAAGACAACGATGACGACGATGTACTTATAGTCAGGAATACCTACTTGTTGGTATTAATGTGCTCATAAAATAGAATTATTGCATACTTTTAGGCTTTCTTCAAAATAAATTTCATTGCATTTATTATGAAACCACTTCACTCTTTATGTTCTGACATACACTTGTGCACGCCTAGTGTAATGTAGACATACAGACACTCGCACACACGAACATGTTGTTGCATAGTATAACCAACCCCCTGATTTTCCCTCTTGTCACTTCCCTGTCGGTGAAAGTGATTTTCTCCTTTTGTGCCCTGCTGTTTGTTGATTCGAAGGAAACCGAACAGAGCAGCAAAGAAGAAGAAGTTTGAGGATTTGCTGTAAAGTGTTATTGCTTCTTTTTAGTTTGGGATTTTTTGATAAATTCCTTTAATGCTAGAATTTAATTTCATTCGTAACGTCCTGAATAATTAATCCTTGCTGTGTGTATGTGAACATATCGGTGTGTGTGTGTTTGTGTGCTTCACATGAGATTTACTATAATTAATGTAATGTGTTTGTTTGTTTGTTTTCTATGACTATGACTTTTATAAATGACACCAGGAATTACATGGCATTATATTTGTGATTTTTTGTTGTTGCTGTTGTTGTTACTTTTTTAAGTAATTGAGCGTATGTGTGATTTTATTTTCGTTATTTTGGTTGTAGGGATTTGACATTTATAAGACCGAAATTAAAGTAAATACAAATTACTGCAAAATTAAACGAATATAAAGGGCAATATAAGTCTATGTCATAATTAAATGACAAGGATTAAATTAAAAAAAATATTATTGTTAAATAGGTAGACACTTATTACTTAATAAATGTGTATATACAACTGTGAATTTTTGTTAAAAGGTGTATATTTAAGAAGGAAAATTACTAAGGAATATGTATCAGGATGATTTTTCTGCCTTGGGTTCTGAGTCAAAATAACTTTGTAAAACGTTCCATCGTGAAAATTGTATCGTGTTTTGTTTACGTGATTCCTAAAGTTGTAGCTTCCAAAACATCGCTCCTTTAATAACAGAAATGTCTACGAGATGAATCTATCAAAATATGTTTGTCGAATATAAATTTCATTTTTAATTTTTTTCAGAGGAGGAGGTATTCTACTCATTTGGTTGGTTAAAATAATACCAGTAAGGAAAGTAGTAAAGTCGGACGGGGCCGACTATATGATACCCTTCACCATTGTGGGTATATTCAACAGATGAATCCTAAAAGGCGTCGAATTTTTGAAGGACCAGTAAAATGAAATTGGATCCATAAACATGTTATTCTGCAACATATACTAAATTTTTCACTTGTTCAGATATAGGGTTGCTTCAAGCTAGGTTATATTATATTCAATACGTTGTGCCAATTTTTTGTCAATCGGCCTAACTTTGGGTCTTTGGTGAACCATTTACCTATCGGACGAAAATATATATGGGAGCTATATCTAAATCTGATCCGATTTACACAAAAGATAACACACATCGTTCTGGACCTTATTCAGTATGCTGTGCAAAATTTTGTGGAAATCCAAAGATATATAGGGACTTTGGAGACCCATTTACCTTAAATCGGACGAAAATATATATAGGAGCTATATATAAATCTGATCCGATTTTCTCGAAACGTGGCACACATCATTATTGACCTAACTCAGTACTTTATGCCAAATTACGTGCAATTCGAAAGATATATAAGGACTTTGGTGCCCCATTTACCTTAAATCGGACGAAGCTATATATGGGAGCTATATCTAAATCTGGACCGATTTTCACGAATTCAGTACTAATTCAGTACTCCATGCCAAATTTCGTGAAAATCGAAAGCTATATAGGGAGTTTGGTGACCCATTTACCTTAAATCGGAGAAAAGCATATATGGGAGCTATATCTAAATCTGGACCGATTTTCACGAAACGTAGCACTCATCATTCTGGACCCATTTCAGTACCCTATGCCAAATTTCGTGCAAATCCAAGGATATATAGGGACTTTGGTGCACCATTTACCTTAAATCGGACGAAACTATATATGGGAGCTATATCTAAATCTGAACCGATTTTCTCGAAACTCGACACACATCATTCTGCACCTAATTCAATACTCTGTGCCATATTTCATGCAAATTGAATGATATGTAGGGACTTTGGTGCACCATTTACCTTAAATCGGACGAAACTATATATGGGAGCTATATCTAAATCTGAACCGATTTTCTCGAAACTTGGCACAAATCATTCTGGACCTAATTCAGTACTCTGTGCCAAATTTCGTGCAAATCGAAAGATATAGAGGGACTTTGGTGCCCCAATTACCTTAAATCGGACGAAAATATATATGGGAGCTATATCTAAATCTGAACCGATTTTTCCAAATTTCGATAGGGTTCGTCCTTGGGCCAAATAAGCGACTTGTGCCAAATTTCATCCAAATCGGATCATAAATGCGACCTGTACTTTGTTTACAATTTAACATCTACAGACGGACGGACGGAAGGACGGACATGCATAAATCGACTCAGAAAGTGATTCTATGCATATTCTCAAAAGGAACCATGTGTCTATCTCGTTTCCTTTTGCCTGTTACAAACATACGCACAAAGACATAATACCCTGTACCACAGTGTGGTGAAGGGTATGAAAAGCCATGCAAAAATATTTTGGGGCATGGACTACACTTTATACGAAATTTAGTTGTTTTGCATAGATAAAAGATGTCTTATCTTCGAGAGCCCTATTTAAAGACTTATGAGCGACATAATGTTGTGGTATGTATCATATGGCTATGATTTGCGGAGGTCTACGGACTTACACAAAGGTTTTAGTATTTTTATTGGGAGGTACTCAAGACCGTGAAACGATGGTTGCCAACTTCAGATTTGATCTAGGTTTGTAAAATATTACAATTTGTATAGTTTGGATCAAAACGGATATTCAATTCAAAGATATTTGATATTGCCTTCGCTTCATTTAAGTTTTTAAAAAATTTGACCCTTTGTGGGGGAGGTGCTAGAAGGTCGAGCGATAAGTCCTATCTTTCAACTTTCTAGAGTCATGCTTATATTAGGTTATTCAAAGTTTATTTCAAATCGTATAGTCCCGTATCAAAGTGTATATACTCTCATTAATCATTAGGCTGATAGTATAATAAAACTGGAATGAAAAGGACAAATGTCGGACGGGAAGGACAACCTACACCACTTTAGGCACACAAAAAAGATACTCTTTTGATTATTATTGTAATCCACTTAATATATGTATACGAGCTCATATCAAAAATAACCGCTATTTATTTATTTGTTTTTTTTTTCGTAAATAATGGTAGTGGTGATTTTTAAACATTCAAACCAAATGAAGTAAAAATATTGTAAACTACATACACTCAGGTTGGGCTAGTACTATAAACATAACAAAACTGACGCATGACGTTTCAAAAATATGTCAGCAAATCCTCAAAATACCAAATATTGGGACTATTGTCCACGCCAAAAAAGGAGACCTATATTCACAATTTTCTGTTGTGAGACGTGCCCAACATCCCCAACATATTGAGGAAGGCGTTATATGAGCCGTACCCCGAAATATAATTCAATATTAATCATTTTTAGTAGGGAGATTCGCTATACATTGAGAACACAAAATACCAAATTTAAGCCAACAAGGGAAGGTTGAAATACATGTCAAATTACAATCAATTCCCTTAAAAAATGTCACCAACATTCCCCAAATCCCAAAAATTGGTGGTACCGTAATATGGGGTATATACCAAAACGTGGAACGATATATCCCAATACCAAACATCCTAGGAGTACTAGTAATGTCTGTGCGGCCTTCACTATATTATATCAAAAATATATTAGGTTGGGGAAAATCGAATCCATAATATTTTCGGTAGATGGCTGTACTGATAGATTTCAGATTTATGCTCGTAGGGTGACATTTATTATTATTGCTTGTTTCTGTTTGGGTGTTACAAATGGAAGTGGACAAAGAGAAAATTCGGTAAATTTTGCGGTTTTTTTACAATGGCGAAAATGGAAGCCAATCCACCAATTATGTAAAATTTTGCTTTCGTAGATTTCGTTCAGTAAGTTTTGATGTTAAAGATGCACCCCTCACAGGTAGGACGATCGTCGGAAATTGATAAAATCGGAGAAATAATCGAAGTTGACCGGCATGTTAACAGCTAAAATAGACCATAAAACTGCTTTAAAACATTTACAATTGACCAGAAACGCGCAGAATTGCCCAACAGGAGAGGTGTCGTGTTCCACCAGGACAACGCTAGGCCACACACATCTACAGTGACTGGGAAGAAACTTCGGGAGCTTAGTTGGGAAGTTTTAATTCATCTGCCATACAGTCCGGACTTGTCACCAAGTGATTATCATATTTTTCTTGCCTTGCAATATTTCTATAATGACAAAAAATTGGTACCTAGGGAGGATTGTGAAAATCGACAGCTAGAGTTTTTTGCAAGTAGAGAGCTGGACTTCTATGAGAGAGACATTATGAAGTTACCTTTAAAATGGCAACAAAGCATAAAAACGGTGAATATTTGGCCCAAATCGAACATTCCGAAGCATGTTAAGTAAAGTTCTAGACTTTACATAAAAATTAGGGGGTTTTCTTTTTCCCCAACCTAATAAAAATCGAATGGGCATATTTTTTTGTCTAGTCTTGACAGACCTTAATACTTATACAAACGATAGATTACTGCAATATAGGTTCATCATCTCTGGTGACTCAATGTAAAACAGGAACATGTACCTGAGGTATTATGCGAATAATTTTCTTACCCACCAAAAACCTGGAATGCGAAGTTGCAGCCGCTTCGGTTAAAACGGTTTCTAGGACCATCAATATACCTAAAACGGGGCTAGACTTTAATATTGGGGCTATGTCAAAACATGGACAAAATAAATGACCGAGCCATTAAAAATCACGACCAACAAATAGGAGTCATTAAAAACCACAACCACGAATACGGAATCATTAAAAACTGCGACCTTTGTAAGGACATATATCCCAATAAAAATCCTAAAACAAAAACCAAATTGCGGTCGCTTTGGATAGAAAAATGTACTTAGGACTATGAAAATACATAAAACGGGAGGAACTTCCAAATGTGCATAATATGATTAATGCTTTGTTTTACCTCATAATTCGAAGATAATATCTTCCCAGCAAAAATTCTTTTGAGGTCTGAGAAAAGGAAATAGCATCTCATTCAATTGCAGCCAATTCATGCGTTTTCGCGGGTTACTCGTTTACAGACCATTTGGATGGTTGCTCCCTCTTGACCGATTATAGATCAACAACTGCACTTTTAAAAACCTGCATACTTTACAAATCCTGTTTTTTCGAGGTGAATATTACTTCATAAAATAAAAATTTGGTCACTTTACGTTTTCGTTGATTTGAATTCTAAGTGTTTGGAATTCTAAGTGTTTGGTCTCATCCCCTTTACCATGAAAATATGTGACGTTGTGCATATAATAATGGCATCTGACAAAAATAAAGTTTTCAGTTCATTGCACCCCCAAAAATATCATCTCAACATCACAGAAAATTTTAGTCGTTTTAGGCGGCTTTACCATATCCGGAACTTCGTGTAAAATTGCAACATTTCCGCCCTCTATAACTCCCACATCCGAGTACATCTAACAATTAAAGGTCAACCACTTCTCTTGGATATACTATCAACTTTTCGGGTATGTGTCCTTTGTAAATTTTCAAAATTCTGGGTCCATTTGACCCGCTTAATATTGATTGATCTTCATAAACAATTCAATGCTCATTCTTTGGCTAGATTCCCTTCCTGATGTAAAATTTCGTGAAGTTCCGGTCATAATTATGGCCTCTAGAGCGACAAGAAAAACAGACAGCAATCAAGTTTTTGGTACATTTCTTCCCCTAAATATTAACCGAACATTACCAAAAACAAAAACACCCACATCCACATCTAACAATAAAAGGTCAACCACTTCTCTTGGATATACTATCAACTTCTCGGGGCTGTGTCCTTTGTAAATTTTCAAAATTTTGGGTTCATTTGACCCGCTTAATATCGATCGATCTTCATAAACATTTTCAGTGCTCATTCTTTGGCTTGATTCCCTTCCTGATGTAAAATTTCGTGAAGTTCCGGTCATAATTATGCCCTCTAGAGCGACAAGAAAAACAGACAGCAATCAAGTTTTTGGTACATTTCTTCCCCTAAATATTAACCGATCATTCCCAAAAAGCAATAGGGGTCTTCCTTGGCCAGATCCCTTCTACATGTAAAATTTCGTGACGATTTGTTCATAACTATGGTCTGTATCATGTTTACAAATTATAATGAACAGACGGACGAACTGACACACATGTCTAGATCGACTCAGCTAGTGGAGATATGACGATCGGTATACTTAAAGGTGGGTCTAGGACCAATATTTCGCTGCCTTACAAACACTTGGGACTGCACAAAGCTATAATACTCTGACGCATACTTGTGTAGGGTGTTTTTGCAACTATCTTTCTTATACCCATATATTTCCAAATGATATATACAATTTTAGTTCATCTTTTTGCAATTGGAGCCATTGCATTGTAATTTACTGTCACTCAAAATTACTTGGTCCAACTTTATTTCTCTTTTCCAATACTTTATGAACATGTGAACACGCTTTTTATTTATCTAATGTTGCTTCATTCAAAACCCTTTAATTTAGCAATCAAATTTATACACAATTTTTTTGAGTATGTATAGAGCTAACTTAAATTGGTATCCATTCAATTTGTTAACACGTGTAAACAATAATTAACAGAATTTATTCCAAAATAATTTAAGCAAGTTTGGGTGTTTGAATGAATCTCCTTCTATTGTTTCAAATATTTCCACATTTGCTTATTGTGCTCTATTTTCGTGTTCATGTTCATGTCTCGAACACGAGAATAACAATGCCGGGTGTGACTTTTACTGCGTGTCAATGTTGACACCTTCGTTCATTATTATAGTCAATGACTTTGGCCACCTGAAAGTCGGCAAGCTATAAGCAAAGGAATCCTTCAAACGGTCTCTTGTTATGACAAGTTAGGAAAATGTTTGATATTCTTGCCACTGAATATGGCCTTGTTAGCGGCATAGTTACAAGTCCATAATACTGCTGATGAAGAAGCATTTCGTAGTTAGATGACGTCGTCTATTTTTTGTGTGTTTTGTTATCTTAGTTGCTATGTTCAATTTCGCCATCATCATCATCATCACTGGTGTTTCCATCAAACTGGCTACTGACATAACCTAGCCAAAAAGCATATCATGAATCTACATTGCGTCCTGACATCGTTGAAAACATCAGTTACACACTTTGATTATTTCCACCGTTGCTGTTACCGTTACTATTGTTGTAGTTGAAGTTTACTTTACTGGTCGTCGTCGTAGTCTTTGACGTTGTTATTGTTGTAAGGGGAGTATTTCATTACGCTGTCTGAATATCGCTGACTGAATGACTGTCGGTGCTGTGTGCAATTCAAGCGAAATTGCCACTAACAACGGTTTCGCTGGCACATTGAGTGTATGACGATCATCATAGTTGATGATTGTTAATATTATCCTTTCACTTGTCGTTGTCGCACTTCTTGAATTCCAAGAATTGACTAGCGAAGCAAATTCAATTTGGTAGTGGACTGTGGTTCGAAATGGATTAAAATTTGGAAATTCACAGTTAAAGGGTACAAACTAAAACTTAAAGGGTACCTACTAAAACTTCGAATATTGCTGTTGTACTAAAGGATAGAAGATATACTCTTAGTGTTACTGTCGGTATGTATGTGATCAGGACAACTCGCAATATTGCTGTTGTACGAAAGTATAGACCTAGAACTCTGAAGATATACTCTTAGAGTTACTGTCGGTATGTAGGTGATCAGGACAACTCGCAATATTGCTGTTGTACGAAAGTATAGACCTAGAACTCTGAAGATATACCCTTAGAGTTACTGTCGGTATGTAGGTGATCAGGACAACTCGTACTATTAGTATACGAGAAGTGGTTGAACGAAAAGAAATCTTAACCACAGTATCTTAACCCACAACTGTCTGATTGCCTTGCGAATGCAACTGTGTGCTAGCATTTATTTCCCAAAGTTATAGTTATTACATGCCATCAGCAAATCCACCTTGCAGACTGGCAATTCAATAGTTGATGTACGTACTTACGTACATATTTTTGTATTTGTTCTTGGTATTTGATGTATACATATCACTTTCATTTACAATTGCTGTTCATTTAATTTTTTACCACATTTCCATTTGCCAAAAGGTATGAAGCAAACACACACACCGAGTTTCTATTGGCGTCTACCTTCTGCTAAAATTAATATTAGCTTTGGCAATAAAAAAGGATTGGTCTGGTTTACTATGTAGTAGTTATGCTAAAATAATCTATACTAATAAAAGAGTAAGGTGATCAACGCCCAGACGAAACTGCTGGAGCTAGAATCTTGACATTTGGGGTAGGGTTACTATTGGTCTAAAGGGTCCTGTGTTTTTGGAGAAACGGATAGAGTTAAAATCGTGAATTTTGAAATTACATTGCCGTCGGAGTGTAGGTGGGGTATGTATGTAGTCATGGCATAATTATGGAACCCAATCTAATTTGACAAATTAAAAATTAATATTTACCTAAGATGCACATTGTTCTCAAGATGTGAATATGTGAGTTACAAATTATATCTATAGGTTTTATAATCATATAACTTTAAAATATTCATTATTATAAATAATTTAGAAATTATTGCCACTGAACACCAGATGTGTGTATATTTCAAAGGAAGTTTTATTCATTTGAATTGTGAAAACTGAATATTGTCAAAAACAAAATTATGAAAAAATTGGAAACATATGACTGCATGCGACTATCTTTTATAATTATGCCATAGTATTTAGTTTGGCAAATTCATACTTATGAGCACTAAATGGTACTAAATTTAGTACAATTTGAATTTTTGAAGAACCGATAGATCGGGAATCTTGAAATTTGAAGTTGGGATCATTGGTGGGGTGTAGAATTGGGGTATATAGGAGGTTTTGAAAATTCGTACTAATGTGTACCAAATTTCGATTTGGGTAAATTGATATAGCTGGACGACTGAAGTTTTGGAAATTCATACTTATTGTAATAAATTTGGTACAATTTGAATATTGGGTGAAGAGGTGAGATACTGAAATTTGAATTTAGGAGCATTGTTGAGGTGCACAAGATTTGGAAATTTGTACTTATGTGTACTAAATTTGGTACAATTTAAATTGTGGTTGGAATCCTGAAATTTGGAGTTGGGATCACTGTTGGGGTGTATGATTGGGAAATTTAGGAATTTTTGGAAATTTGTACTAATGTAAACTAAATGATATCAAATGTGGATTTGGTCCACCCAATAGAGTAGGAATCCTAAAAATTTAAGTTAGGATCTCTGTTGGGCTGTAGGATTAGGGTATGCAGGAGGTTTTGGAAATTCTTACTTATGTTGATAATATGGTACTTAATTTGGTGCAATTAAATTTTTGGTGAACCGAAAGAGCTGGAATTTTGAAATTTGAAGTTAGGATCATTGCTGGGGTTTAGGATTGGGGTATCTAGGAAGTTTTGGAAATTTGTACTATTGTATACTAAATGTTATCAACAACCGATAGAGCTGGAATTTTCAAATTTGGAGTTAGGTATACAATTGGGCTATGTAGGAAGGAAATTCGTTCTAATGTGTACTAAATTTAGTACAATTTCAATTCTGGGTGAAACAATGCATGAGGTTTTGGTGTAGGATTGGGCTTGGTAGAAAGTTTCGGAAATTCGTACTAATGTGTACTACATGGTACAAATTTTTGATTTGGGTAAACCGATAGAGCTGGAATCTTGATATTTTGAGTTAGGATCACAGTTGGCTGGTAGGATTGGGCAATGTAGGAAGATTTGAAAATTCATACTAATCTAAATTTGGTACAATCTTAATGTTGGGTGAACCGATGTATGACGTTTTGGAAATTTGAAAATGGTACCAAATGTGGATTTGGGTGGACCGATAGAGTTGGAATCCTAAAATTTGGAGTTAGGTTCACTGTTGGGTGTTTATATTAATTTGGTAAAATTAAGATTTGGATTAATCTATAGAGCTCGAATCATGAAATTTGGAATTAGTTTTGAAAAAAAGTACTTCAAGGTAATAAATGGTGCGAAAATTAGTATAGAGCTAGATATCTGTTGCGGTCACAATTGGTGTGTAGTGCTAAGATATGAAGGTAGTTTAAGAAATACGTACTATAAGATAAATATTAACTAAATGGTACTAAATATTTAATTATGGTCTATATTGGCCTGTATGTTGATTTGCACTTCACACATATGAAGTTCTCTGTGAAAACAAAATAAAATATTCAGGCATGTTTAAAAATTCTCACGTTCGCTAACGAAGTAGGGGACATATGTTAGTACTTTATAAAAATGACAATTTCAAGGGTAAAACATACACAATATCACAATATTTAAAAATATAAAATGTTAATCCTTAGTTGGGAGGTGCCAGAAGGTGTGGACGGCGGTGCCCCGCCCTCGGAAATATTTGGTTTGAATCAAATCGAAAACTCCGTTCGCATGGGATGTACTTGAACTTTATTTCGATAGACAGACGACGGAAAATTCTACCTGGGCTTTAAATTTTCAAACGGAGTTGGTTCAGATTGTAGTCCAAAATTGATGTATCGACGATGCGCATTTTTGATACAAGGACTTGATTTACCTAACTAATTATCTTCTGAATATTTTTGTGCGATATTTTTTACAGGATTTTAAAGAGAATATTGAATGAATGAACTCATATATTTTTACGGCCGTTGTGCAACAAACATTGCTGATAGAGAAATTTGAAAAATACGATCACGGTGGTTCAAAATATCGTATACCAACTTGGTATATCCTCTAACACGACTTAGACTTAGAATCGGCTGGACATTCTGAAACTTTCCTGTGAGATTTATAAAAAAGGAATTAGAAATGCACCCAATCACCTTTCAAAATAGGGAAGAAATGTCGGAGTGTCCGATTTGGGCCAAATATGCACCATTTTGTTGTATGATTTGTTGTCATTGTAAAGGTAACTTAACAATGCCTCTCCCATAGAAGTTCTGCTCTATATTTGCAAAAAAAATCTAGTGGTCGATTTTCACAATCCTACCAATACCAATTTTTTTATCATTAATGAAATTTGCAATGCAAGAAAAAAAAACGATGACGGATGCATTAAAACTTCCCAACCAAGCTCCCGAAGTCTTTGACGAGTCGCTGTAGTTGTGTGTGACCTAGCGTTGTCCTGGTGGAATACGACATCTCTGATGTTGGCAAATTCTGGCGGTTTCTGCTCAATTGTAAATGGTTTAAAACAGTTTTATGGTCGACTTTTAGCTTCTGGGCGTTGTTACCACTGCTAACATGCCGGTCAACTTCGATTATTTCTCCGATTTTATCTACATTTTCGACGACCGGCATATCTGTGCAAGGTGCATCTTTAACATCAAAAGCTCCTGAACGGAATCTACGAAACTAAAATTGCACATAATTGGCTGTTACAGTATCGGAACCATAAACTCTAGAGTCGGGCAATATAGTTCAATTAGCGGATCTATCTTTCTCGCTCTCTTTTTTAAAGGAACTAGTTCCTTAATATAGTTCCTTTGCTCCATATAGTTCCGACACATAGTTCCCTGGAATCTCTTTCATTCATCGTTCTTTTTTTCGTTTTTTCCATATATAGTTCCTTTGCTCCATATAGTTCCGACTCCTACAGAGTTCCTTTGAATCTCTCTTGCATCCCTTTGTTTATATATAGTTCCTTTGATCCATATAGTTTCTTTGTTCCATATAGTTCATTTGATCCATATAGTTCCTTTGCTCTATATAGTTCCTTTACTCCATACAGTTCCTTTGCTATTTATAGTTTCTTTGCTCCAAATAGTTCCTTTGCTCCATATAGTTCCTACATAGTTCCTTTGAATCTCTCTTTGAAAATTGTGCAAAAATGAAAAAAAAAAATGAAATGAAGCTACATAATTCAACTGCAGGCCGAAAAGTACAAAATACTTTTTTTTTGTAAATTTAACTATTTACACAATTTGAAATATGAACGAATGGAGAATATGGGAATAAAGGAACGAGATCAGAAAAAAGAACGAGAAGAAAGGAACGAGATCAGAAAAAGGAACTATATTAATTAAAAAGCTGGAACTACTTCCGATCGTTCATTTCTCGGAATGGTTCCAATGAACAAGTTTGTTCCGCAACTACCCAACTCTAATAAACACCATTCACAATTGTAGCCGTTGAGCTTTTATTTTTGCCTTTGCCAAAAAAAAAAAAACTGTAAAATGTACCGAAGTTTCTCTTCCAATTGTAACACCCTGTAACTCATCACTAGACCTCGGATTTTGCATATTTGCATATTTTTTAATAATGAAGATATCGAAATTCTGATTGGACACAAATTCGTTTCAAAGGATTTAGAATTATTTGAAGGGTTCATATTTTTTAATTTTTTGCATATTTGCATATTTTGCATATGCACGAGATATGCAAAAAATATGCAAAATATGCAAAAAATATGCAAAATATGCTAAAATATGCAAAAATATGCAAAATATGCAAAAAATATGCACGGAATGCTAGGTCGATATGCGATAAATATGCAAAATATATGCAAGAATATGCTCGGTATGCTAGGTCGATATGCAATAAATATGCAAACATATGCAAAATATGCAAACATATGCAAAAATATGCAAAATATGCAAAATATGCAAAATATGCAAAAATATGCAAAAAATGCAAAAATATGCAAAATTGGCAAAAAATGCAAAATATGCAAAATATGCAAAAATATGCAAAAAAATATGCACGGTATGCTAGGTCGATATGCGAGAAATATGCAAAAAATATGAAAAATATAGGCAAAAATATGCAAAATATGTGCAAATATGAGCAACATATTTCACATATGCAATCATTTTAATAAAAAAAAAGATTTTTCATGGTAGTTTTCGAATTTGTGTGCTTTCTTTATTTTTATCCTATAGAAATCTAATTGTGTATGTATGCGTTTCATGGTTCAACTGTTAGATTTTTGGGGCATTATGAAAAATTTGCTAAATACCGTTATATGGCGATATACTAAAACGTGGACCGATATATCCCATTTCCAATACCAAACATCCTAGGAGTAATAATAATATATGTGCAAAATTTCAAAGTTATATCTTTAATATTGCGACCTTGCATACCGTGCATATTTTTGCATATTTTGCATATGTTTGCATATGTTTGCATATTTTTGCATATTTTTGCATATGTTTGCATATTTTGCATATTTTGCATATTTTTGCATATTTTTGCATATTTTCCATATTTTTGCATATTTTGCATATGTTTGCATATTTTGCACATATTTAGCATATTTTGCATATTTTTGCATATTTTCCATATTTTGCATATTTTGCATATTTTTGCATATGTTTGCATATTTTTGCATATTTTGCATATGTTTGCATATTTTGCATATGTTTGCATATATTTTGCATATTTTTACATATTTTGCATATTTTTGCATATTTTGCATATTTTTGCATATTTTGCATATTTTTGCATATTTTGCATATCGACAATGCATATTTTGTATATTTTTTGAATATATTTATTGCATATCGACCAAGCATACCGTGCATATTTTTTGCATATTTTGCATATTTTTGCATATTTTGCATATTTTTTGCATATTTTGCATATTTTTTGCATATTTTGCATATTTTTTGCATATTTTGCATATTTTTTGCATATTTTGCATATTTTTTGCATATTTTGCATATATTTTGTATATTTTTTGCATATATTTTGCATATTTTTTGCATATTTTTGACATGACCCCAAATATCGATCACTTAAAGCATGAAACGCCTAAATACAAAATTTGAGTCCAATCGGATAAAGCATAAAAAATATGCAAAAATCCGAGGTCTACTCATCACTGAATGCACCAAACAAAAAACAGCAACATTTTTCTTACTGCGAAATGTCACCCTTCCAACGAGAATAAATCTGAAATTGTTTGATCGATACTTTACGAAAAATCTATCAGTACAACCATCTGCCGAAAAAATAATGGATTTCTGTTACATTTTATTGAAAATGGGACAGGCTTGGACCCTATAAATCCAAAATGGTCGGTAATATATGTGTTTATATCGTTCATAGCTTTACTTCCTTGTTTAGACTAAGGAGTGGCTTTAATTTGGAACATATATATCACCACCTGATATAGTAGAATAAAATAAATTTCTTTTATTACCAACAAGAATTCTTAAGTAAAGAAATAAAAAATAGATTAATTTCGAAATGAACCTTTACATTACGACCAGAGAAATTGTCTTGTCTTAAACAACAGCAAGAAGAAAATAAAAAATAAATAAAAACCGGAAGGAAAACGACAACAACACTATTAAAAACAGACAGACTGTGTGTGCATAAGACGAGTTCCAGCAACAACAACAGCAAACACAGAAAATGCATCATTAAAAAAACTGTTCATTGCAATTTGCTGTTAAACTTTTGCCAAGGCGGAAAAACAAAACATCAGTGCGAAGGAAAAGAAAACTGCGCCGGAAACAGTGTGAGAGGATCATATGAATTATATAGACATACTCACATGTAGATTCAATCACTTCGTATGACATCATCGTATGGCATACTCTCATATCCTTCGAAGAAGAAACAAATCTAGAAAAAAACAACAACTTAACATTTCAACAAAGTTGTACTGAAGATGCTCATCTAAGTATGTGTGAGTGGTTGCGTGCGTGTGTGTGTGTTTGCAAGTCTATGTTGCGGATGAGTGTTTTTAAAGTGGAATAAGGATATATAAGTTGAAATAGCAACTAGAAAAAACGACAACGATAAACAATAACAACAGATACGGCAATGACAACAACGGCATAATAAAAAAGGACAGCAAATGTTTTTTTTCTTTCTTTTTTTAAAGAACTGTCACTGTAAATAAGGTGTTTTGCATATAAATGCAATTTGTCATCTTGAAATTGTCACTTGAGAGTTAAAAACATATTTTTCACTTAGGAAATTGCAAAGGAGCGGATGAACAAAAACAAATAACACTCCTCGTATAGATAAACATTGCAAGAAAAAACAAGTAAGCAAACGAAGCTAGAAAACTGAAATGTCGGATCAACACAAAACGCTTACAATGAATAGAGAATAAAGACAAAGAGCCCGCCCTAGTGTAGACAGTAAAGGCGTCAGATGTCGGGTAAACAAGTGTTGATGTTGATGAAATGCCATAAAGGTGTAACAAATTTTAAAGTGCTAAAAAATTTGTATAGGAATATAAATAGAAAAACAAAACTGACACACACATGATGGGAGTGTAATGTTTTATTAAATGGAAAATAATGACTGCAATAGGATAGGGAGAATGTAACAGTTGTAGTCGAAGATTAAATTTTTACTTATGTGGGGTTTCCTACATGGGGTGGTGTCTTTTTAAAAAGAATTCCAGAATGTTTTGTTATGTGAAGTATCGTAATATATAGAAGATCATTGGGTATTATCTTATATAAAACCTTCCACCATTACCTTATCATCCCATTTCCAATAGGAAATATTTGTCAGAGTCCCCATAAAACATATACAGAGGCGTACAAAAATAACGTGTTTATTAAAAAGAGTATTTACTTTTTCTTAAAATATGCAAAAAGACAGAGGATAAGAATGGAACAGAGAAGAAATTATAAAATTCAAAATATTGACTCTTTGCGGGAAGGTACCTGATGGAGTGAATTAATAATCTCTACCTTCAAATATGATATAGTTTTGATAAAAATATTAGATTGTGTAAAGTTTGACTAAAAAGGATAATCCGTACGAAGGATATTTTATGAAGGTGTTACTATTTTTAGGGGCGTTACATGAAGCAGTGTTCCGATATTCTCCATTTTAGAGCATGATTTATGCCTGGAAGAAATATTACGATGAGCAAAGTATGGACTTATCGATTTAACTCAGCTTCACAGACACAGACATTTCAGAAGAAATTTACAGTTCCTGGGATGATAAATTTAGATAGAGAATACTGAAAATATAACGGTACATCCTCATTTTATGTTTTTCAATGTATTAGCTACATTTCACAGCCAAAGTGGCTGAAAATTGGTATTACAATATCTTTGCAGAAATATTTTCATATAGGTACATTTTTTACATTAGTTTTTGGTCGTATTTTTTAATAGTAGCTTTCCGCGTTCGTGGATGTTGAAAAATATATTTACGGACGGTATGTTGTCTCAGTCTCCACATTAGTCGTCTTTTACTACCCAGATAATTATAGATATGAGTCCATAATTCGACACCCGGCCACATTAACGGTATTTTGCTGGTATCAACCGCAAGCTTAAGAGGCTGTATATTATATTGGGTTCTGGGAAGGTGAAATATAACTTAACAGACAAATTTCCAGAAAGGTCCGTGTTTTAAGATAGTACACATATAAAGGTCCTGTCATATTTTCAGTTTAAGTAGCATTTCCTTAGGGAAGTGGCTCTAAATTGGCATGTGGATTGTTTCATGATATTTTAGATATAGGTCCATGAAGTTTGGAAATGTTTACTGCATTTTCCAAATGAATTCGTTTAATTTGATATTCCAGGTTATTTGATAGTGTAAAACAACTTCACAGAAATTTGTCAACATATCTTTTAAATAGCCCCTCATTATATAATTAATCACCAAATTTCGATATTTTGAATTTTTGGAAGTTTTTTAGAGATATTTTTTGTCGAAGTCGATATAATTTAGCATTCCAGGTTTGTAAAGTTTCCATCACTGAAGTGGCTATAAATCCGTTTCAGACAATTTCGATTCGATTTACAAATGTCCGTCCGCCTTACCTGTACGGCTGGTGTGCACGATAACTTTCGAATGGAGTATTCGATATTTAAAAACCCAAGTATTAAATATTTAAAAACCCAATATCAGGCGAATGGGCTGCCGGATTTGAACAAAACTTGTGCAAAGTTACCTATTAATTTTATCAAGTCTATATAAGTATATATAAAGTTCACTCCTCCTGGTACTACTCCCAAAAATGGTCTAAATTGGCGAATGGAATGTCCGATTGAAACCAAACTTTGCACGACATATTTATTATTTTTCCCAAGTCTAGGTCAAGTCCTAAGATGGGACCCACTCCTTCTTTCGCCTCTCCCACCATTGGTGAACATTTTCAATATTTACAAATCCATTATTAGACGAATTGGTTCACTCTTTCTGGTATCTTCCCAACGAAGGGTCAATATTATAAAAAAAATACTATGGCTGAAATCATCATTTTGGCGGAAAGAAATAATTTTTTTAATAATATATTCTATTTTTTATTTTTGGGAAATACTTAAGCAAGTTTCGATCGGTTCCTATTTATGACATCAGTCATTCCAATAAATGAGAATCCAAAATTTAAAAAAAATTATCAAATTACAGCCAACTCGATTAAAAATGTGCACTGAAATTTCGGAGGTACCGCTACTTTAAAAAGTTGAAAGTTGTATTTGCAACCCATTTATCAAAATCCCAAAAATCCGAATAATGGGGTATACCGTTATATGAGGCTCTACCCGAAAAACTAGTCCAATATTGATAATTTTTGGTACGGACATTTTCTATATATTGATAAACCAAAAATACCAATTTACAGCCAATTCAGTTGAAAAACGAACACAATCAATTTTTTCACAAACCCATTTCTCTGCCATTAGAATTACACATTCGAAATTTGGAGAAGCTAGCTTGTCGATAAATATTTTATGCAGCTAAAATCGCGATTTCACCCTTAGTGTGTTGGTTGTCTCTCAAAAAATTAAAAATCTTAAAATACATATTTAGAAAATAGTGTCTCTCAAAAATATATTTTATGTCAGTGTTTTCTCTTTCCAGTCGAGTTTAATGCTCGATGTTATTGGGATATGGGCCTTTACAAAGGTCTTATGTTGATAACTTGTATTTAAATAAGAGTTAATGCAAAATTGCATCTGCGAATTAAATTGAAATTTATCAAGGTTCGATATTTGTCTTTACTCTACCAGCAATCTTTCTTTTCATACGTTATGGTCCTCTGAAGTGAATGGGAGTCGTCGCGGTCTGAGATATTTATTGGGAATACACAGTCGAACGTTAAAATAATGAATGTTTCTCTAACGTAAACTTTTACAATAACTTTTTTTAAATAATAACAAATACACACAAAAATACATACAGTGATTTGAAAACATAAAACATTATGAAAATACTTACATAAATTTCGTCAAAATCTATATGAATGTTCTCAGTGCAGGATTTTTTAATGAGCGGATTTAAATTCAGCAGCTGCAATAGATTAAAAATTAAAATAAATTTAATAATACGAACAATATTGAAAAAGTAAATATTACAAAATAGCATAACAAATATATTTAAATCCCCTCTGAAATAGTTTTTAATAATAACTATGAATATTTTACAATAATGCATATTTACAAATAACTCAACAACATTTTATGACACAGAAATCCACAACTATTCTTGTGGCTACGAACTCGAGAAACCAACGCATCATGCAACCAGTCAACAAAACAAACGGCAATGTGGCTGCAATAATGATGTTGGTATTTCAAAATTTTTCTCTTCATAAATTAGGGAGAGGGTGGTAATTGTCATCATGTTTTGTAATGGTGACAACAATGTCAGCTAGTTTAATGTGCGGGGTGGCAGAAGCACAATGTTAACTGCTTTTGCTGAAGTAAACATGAATGCAAATTATTAATTATGACGCAAAACAATTTATTATCAACTTTTGACCTTTTAATGCAAAGGGAATGTTTTTTCTATTCGATTACTGGGGAAATTGAAAAAATGGGTAACAAGGAGTTAAAGTGAAAACTGCAACAAAACAAAATTATTTATTGGAAAAGAGAGTGGCATTAACTTCGTCTGCTTCATTCATTCTTTCTAGTGTAGAAATATCTGCAAGACCGTATAGTCGCTAACATTGTCGTGTAAACAACGTGAATTTATTTCATTGTCATTGCAGCGAATATTGCTCGACGATGGAGATTATGCATTCCGCTTAAATCAAAACGAGGGGTAGTATTACTTTTGCAATTTACCATCTGCGGTTAAGAATTTCTTGAAGAAAACTAAAATGGAAGAAGAACAGAACTGCTACAAAATTTTAAGTCATAGACGTAAGTGATTTTAAAATTAAACGAATCTGCAATATATGAATTTTGTGTTGTGTTGTTAGTCGTGACTTGAAAATCACATTGCCAAAATTGGAATTATCTCGTGATCCTCTTTATTACTTACTTAGATGGCTTGTGACAGAACTTTCGTTCCATAAGCCGAGCTTGAAGAGATCTCCAGGCGCGTCGGTCATTGGCGCAGTTTTTCCAGTTTGAAAGGCCATGCTCGGCAATGTTGCCTTCCATTTAATATTTCCATTTAATTCGTGGCATTGCCCTTCTGCGTTAACCATCAAATGGTTCGCTTTTATATGCCTTTTGAGATGGGGTATCTTCATCCATTCTTACAACATGATCTAGTCAACGTAGTCACTGCAGCTCGCTACGTCTGACAATAGCGATGTTCGAGAATAGATAGTACAACTCATGGTTCATTCGACTGCGATATACACCGTCAACACAGATCGGTCCATAGATGTTTCGGAGAACTTTTCTCTTAAACTCTCCAAGAACTGACTCATCTGTCCATGCTTCAGATCCATATAACAGCACTGGTAGTATCAGCCTCTTGTAGAGTGTGAGTTTAGTCTGTTGGACGGTGGTCTTGTTTCTAAACAGCTAACTTAGACCATAGTAGCATTTCCGAATTTGAAAACTAATGTCATTAGTTTTTTTATGGCGGTACCAAGATATATAAAATCGTTGATAACCTCGAAGCTGTAGTTCTCAAGTTCCACAGTTGGTCCAAGTCTACTGGACGTCTTGCGCGTTGATACCATCGGCTTGGTCTTCTCGCCGTTTACAGTCAGACCCACTTTGGCAGACTCCTTCTCAATTTGTTCAAATGTGGCTGTTGCCGCTCGCAATGTTAGAACCATTATGTCGATGTTGTCGGAGTAGGCGAGCATCTGGTATAAACCTTTTCAGTACGATCTTAAAAAGGTCACACGACAAACTGTTTCCTTATCTGAACCCTCATTTTGTATTGAGGGGCTGCGAGAGGTCCTTTCCAACTTTAACTGCTGATTTTGTGCCAGTTAAAGTTATCCTGCATAATTTTGCAGGAATGCCGAACGCAGACACGGCTTTAAACACCTCTGAACCGATAGGGCTGAGGAATGCGGCTTCATAGTCGACGAATATGTGGAATGTGTCGATATGTTTTTTGTGGGGTTTTTCCAGGATTTGGATGGCGCAGAGTAAAAATCGGGTAAATTGTGGATTTGCCAGGTCTGAAGCCACATTGGTATGTTCCAATAATGTCATTGACCATTGGCTACAGTCTTTCACACAGTACACTGTATAACACTTTATACGCGTTGGGAAGGAGACTTATTCCTCTATAGTTGGCACATATCGTATTGTCTCTTTTTTGTGCACAGGACACAGGATGCTGAGGTTCCAATCATTGGGAATGCATTCCTCTAGTCAAATTGTACTATTCAGCTGGTGCATGCTCCTGACCATCATCCGACCACCTGAATAGTTCGGCTATTAACCCATCGGAACCTGCTGCTTTATTATTCTTCAGCCGATTTATTATTATGACCTCATCATTGGCTAGGTGATATACACTCTATACCGTCGTCTCTTATTGGTTCTGGGGTATCTTCTTCGCCGCTGTTATTTGATACCTGTAGTTTTTCAAAATGCTCCTTCCAGATCTCTAATACGTTGGCTGTATCTGTAACCAGGTTTCCGTTTTCATCTCTACATGAGGATGTGCCTGCATCAAAGTGTTCAGTTTGGTGTTTTACTCGTTGAGACAATATCCGGACTTCATTCTGACTCCTGTACATCTCAATTTGCTCACGCTCACGTTTTTCTTGTTCTTTCTTCTTTTTTCTGAAACACGTTTCTCCTCTCTCCTTTTCTCCCGATAATTCTCAATCGCATTACGTGTTGCTTCTGTCTGCAAGGTTGCCCTATACGCTGCGTTTTTCATATCACTAGCATTACGACACTCCTAATCGCACCACGGATTTCTTGATGGTGGTCTTTGGTACCCAAATGTTGCCTTTTGTGCTGTTTGTAGGGAGTGGGCAATTTTTTACCATTGTGCGTCTATATTCATATTGGGGCAAGAAGTGTTTTCGTTAAGCGGCTAAGTAAGTTGAGATTAGTGGGCTTCTGCCACCTGTTGTGTTTGTAGCTTTTCGACGTCGAGTTCCTGTGTTGTGTTAGATCGCACGTTTGCTGCTACATTAGGACGAGTGCGAACCTTGGCTGCTACACGGTAGTAGTCCGAATCGATATTCGCTCCACGGAACGATCAAACGTCTAAAACATTGGTTAAATGCCTTCCGTCTATCACAACATGAGCAATTTGATTTCATTTTTATACAAATTCTACATGGGTTGGAAAATGCGCCTAGGTCCTTGGACATTTATATGTAACTGGAATGCCAAGTGACAGACCCTAAATTGGAAACTCTAGTATCTGTCTAACAAACGACCTGTAGAATATATTTTCTGACGAAAGTTGCACAAATATAATTGTAAAAAATAACACACGATTCAGACTGGTTGAACCCAAGAAAAATTATAGTGAAAATCTGATTGTAAGCTTTTCCCCTACGATCCATACCGAGTGAACTTTAGACTCCAAGGATGTCTTCTGTCTTTCTATGCGATCTATATCGACAGAACTTTAGGTTCTCTTGAGTATTTTTCAATCGTTCCATTTGTAAACTTGTTCACCTAATACTCATTTTTAAGTACCTCATTATTTGACCTCGTATATTAAACACCCTGCTTAATACGAAATATTAGTTTCATCATTCATTCCCCAGAGTTCAAAACATTCATAGCCATAAATAGTTTGTTCACGACGCCCGTCTGTATTATGAATCAAACTTTGTGACTTTATCTACCTTCTGGCAATGAATGTCCTTCGTCATTTCGCAATTTAGTTTTTTTTCTGTCGGGTTACGTTTGCTTGCTCTATTGTTCGATTCACTCCTTTTAGCCTGGCTTATGAAAAATGACTTGTGGTAGGTACAAGGTTCTGTTTTTGTTGCTGCTGTTGCCTCTGCTAATGCTTTTAATAACATTAATAAATTCTATGAATTATTGTCGTCTGTTAAAGGCAAAAGTTGTTCCCCCTCATATTTATGATGTTGTTTAGTAGCAGACGTTTGTTAGGGTTAGACAAAGACCAGGATCGAAAATAAAAATTCAAGGAGAGTTGTTTTTTAAATAATATTCATTCTATATAAATAGGCGTGAATTCTACTATAAATAGGCTTGATTTTTTAAAGAATATTTTTTCAAGGACAAAAAACAATGCGTGGATTTTTTAACGAATATTTTTCAAAGACCATAAATAGACGTGGAATTTTTAAAGAATATTCTTTCGAGGATTATAAATAGGCGTGGTTTTTTTAAAGAATATTTTTTCAAGGACGATAAATAGACGTGGAATTTTTAAAGAATATTCTTTCGAGATTTTTTAAAGAATGTTTTTCAAGGACCATCCATACAAGGCATATTTAAGGCCTTTAAGAATATTTTTTAAGGACTATAAATAGGCGTGGATATTTAAAATAATATTTTTTAAGGACTATAAGATTGGATGGATTTTTTAATGAATATTTTTGCAAGGACTATAAAAAGGCTTGGATTTTTTAATGAATATTTTTGCAAGGACTATAAAAAGAATATTTTTCAAGGACTATAAGAGGCGTGGATTTTTTAAAGAATTTTTTTTCAAGGACTATAAGAGGCGTGGATTTTTTAAAGAATATTTTTTCAAGGACTATAACAGGCGTGGATTTTTTAAAGAATATTTTTTCAAGGACTATTAGAGGCGTGGATTTTTTAAAGAATATTTTTGCAAGGACTATAAAAAGGCGTGGATTTTTTAAAGAATATTTTTGCAAGGACTATAAAAAGGCGTGGATTTTTTAAAGAATATTTTTGCAAGGACTATAAAAAGGCGTGGATTTTTTAAAGAATATTTTTTTAAGGACTCCCAAAAGGCGTGGATTTTTTAAAGAATATTTTTGCAAGGACTATAAAAAGGCGTGGATTTTTAAAGAATATTTTTCCAAGGACTATAAATAGGCGTGGATTTGTTAAAGAATATTTTTGCAAGGACAATAAAAAGACGTGGATTTTTAAAAGAATATTTTTGCAAGGACTATAAAAAGACGTGGATTTTTAAAAGAATATTTTTGCAAGGACTATAAAAAGGCGTGGATTTTTTAAAGAATATTTTTGCAAGGACTATAAAAAGATTGGATTTTTAAAGAATATTTTTCCAAGGACTATAAAAAGACGTGGATTTTTTAAAGAATATTTTTGCGAGGACTATAAAAAGTCGTGGATTTTTTAAAGAATATTTTGCAAGGACTATAAAAAGGCGTGGATTTTTTAAAGAATATTTTTGCAAGGAATATAAAAGGGCTTGGATTTTTTAAAGAATATTTTTGCAAGGACTTCAAAAATCGGGGATTTTTTAAAGAACAGTTTTGCAAGGACTACAAAAAGTGGAATAAGGAATACTATAAATGGCAACTGCTTTCCTAACAATTTTCGTTACACCCTAATATCAATAAAAAAACTAGTATGTACTCTTAAAACATAATTTATTATGCGCAATAAGTACAACTTGCCTTCGAATAATTTATGCTAAACGTTTAGTATAGCCTTCACGATGAGAAAAAATAACGAACCGTACTCCCCTATATATTTTTCTCATATTGTCGCACAATAAGTAAAAAGGTGCAAAAGAGAGAAAAAAACACTCTCCTACACATCAGTAGCCATATTCAAGTACACATTGACACTTGAAGCATTATTCCCATTGTTATAGAATCTCGCTCAACAGCCAAGGTAAGGTAAATGCCGCCTTTCAGGACATTCATTGACATTAGAAAAAGAAACCGTTGGGGACAAAGTAAAGGTGAGAATAAAAGTGTATTTTCCCCTCTTTACACAATTTCACTCCATTTAAATCGATTTAAGTGCTAATAATTTGCTAATTAAAATGCACTTTACCCTCGACATAAATGCTATACTGGTCGATTCAATGAGCTTTTTAGAGGGGATGGTTGATCCTCTTGAGAGCAGTTAAGTTTTTCAATTAAAATTTATTGATTTATTGCGGCGGCAGAACACTTTTACATTATTAACGAATTTTTAATCATATTAATTTTAAATTTAGATGGTCTCAAGGGTGGAATGAAGAAAAAAATAATGATTAATTTCAAAGAGCCGCCAGATGTCACCACCGCCACATTTAGTTTAAATTCTTCAACTAATGAAATAGAATCATGTCATTGCGTAATATAAAATATAGTATATATATTTGAGGATAGAAGGAATGAAGACAAAAACCCACTAGTCAAATGCATGCGCCGTTTCAGTTGATATAATAACAACGAATACATGTGGATTTTTCAAAGACTAAAATAGAAGACTAAGAATATTTTTTTAAGGACTTTAATGGGCGTCGATTTTAAAAGTAATACTTCAAGGACTACATGAAACAAGGTTTTTAAATATATTTTAAATGACTATAATAGACGTGGATTTTCAAAAGAATAGTTTAAGCGCCACCAAATAGGCGCGGATTTTCAAAAGAATAGTTTTATAGGACTCCGATACGCTTGGATTTTTAATATTGATTTTCAAGGACTATCATAGGCGTGGATTTTGTAGCAATATTTTTAAAGAACTATAATAGGTGTGAATTTTGAAGCAATAATTTTCAATGACTATAATAAAATAATGATGAGCGTAATTTCCTGAAAAGATAGAATTAAAAACCTGTCTCCTCACCACCTAATTTTAGGTTGTGTAGATTATAAAACAGACTTTAGCATTATTCTGTGCCTAATCCCGATACTGAGGTAAATATCGTGACAACATCCATATATTAAAAATATATATATATATGAGTGCATCTCCCATATCCGATCACAAAATACATTTTATTGAATTGAATTTACAGGTCACCAGCTCATATTTTGTAAAATGGACCGAGTTCCGGAAGTTAACACACACGACGTCAGACAAAACCAGTAAGGAAAGTAGTAAAGTCGGACTGGGCCGACTATATGATACCCTTCACCACTTTGGGTATGTTGTACATATGAATCCTCACAATTGCATGTCACTGTTACTAGAAGGAACATGCTCATGTTCCTTCGGCAACCTGTGATAAATTTAATTTCATTCGTGCAGATTAAGAGTAGTCTGCGTACCATGGGACAGAATTGATACACGCTATTCAGTTATTGATACACGCTATTCAATTAAAAATTTAATTTCGATCAGACACCCGTTCGAAATACATATGGAACCTATGGCTGCATCTGCACCAATTTCAACGATACGTAATAACGTCATTCAAGTATCAATTTGTACATTGTGCAAAATTTCGTGTTAATCGAACAAACATTAGGAGTTTGGTGCACCATTTATGTAAAATTGGATGAATACATTTCCATATGTGGGACCCATATCGAAATCTGAACCGATTTTCCCGCAACATCATTCCAGACTCAATTCTAGAATGATTCTAGACTCAATTCATTACTCTATACCACATTTCATGCAAATCGAAGGATATATAGGGACTTTGGTGCACCATTTACATAAAATCGGACGAAAATATATACGGGAGCTATATCTAAATCTGAACCGATTTTCACGAAACTTAGCACACATCGTTCTAGACTTAATTCAATACGCTGTGTCAAATTTCGTTCAAATCGAATGATATATAGGGACATTCGTGCACCATTTACTGAAAATCGGACGAAACTATATATGGGAGCTATATCTAAATCTGAACCGATTTTCACGAAACTTTACACACATCTCTCTAGACTTAATTTAGTACGATTTGCCAAATTTGGTGCAAATCGAAAGATATATAGGTACTTTGGTGCACCATTTGCCTTAAATCGGACGAAAATATATATGGGAGCTATATCTAAATCTGAACCGATTTTTCCCAATTTCAATAGGGTTCGTCCTTGGGCCAAATAGATGAGCTGTGCCAAATTTCATTTAATTTACAATTTAACATGGACAGACGGAAGGACGAACAGACGGACATGCATAAATCGACTCAGAAAGTGATTCTATGCATATTCTCAAAAGGAACCATGGGTCTATCTCGTTTCCTTTTGCCTGTTACAAACATATGCACAAAGACATAATTACCTGTAGCACAGTATGGTGAAAGGTATAAATATTTATAATGAATTGGGATGTAAAACCCTTGACCTCGGTGTTTGTAGAAGGTCTATAAAAGCAGGGAAAAGTTAATCCATTTGATATCCTATAAACTAACAGATTATATACTGGAACACAATTTTGGGCTGTAATTTCATTACATGTTATAATTAAAAGTGATCCGTTGTGTAGTACTAGATCTAAGAAGATATAAACCGGAAAACTAAATATCGAATTACACACACTCAGGTCGAAACCCTTTTCTATTGGGGACTATGTAAAAACCTGGATGGATATAACACTCCAAAAATATCAAAAATTGGAAGGGACATTTATATGTCAAAACATGAACCTAATAACTTTCCAAGTCGGAAAATACTTTTGCAAATGGGTATGTCTAAATCGACATAGAATGCTTTGTCTGATTAATAATAAATCGCTCATTTGCAGCAAGACCGGCATTAAAAAACTCAAATTTGCGGAAAATCCATTTTATGTTTTCAATATGCTCACATCGTACAAGGGACCAATGAACTTCTACATCTTTTTAATCAGAGTGTGTATGATATGATACTCATCATTATTTTTTTATTTTTACACATGAATTCTGATATAGCGATCGAATCTACATCATTACCTCAAAGATCTCAATTTTTGATTTACGTCAGTCTTGCATCAAATAAGCGATATGTACTTTATGATGTCTCTAATGACTATTTCGAGAGTGAAGGGTATAGCAATACAGGAGGTACCACGACAGTTAGATATTATTAAAACTTCAATTATTTCACATGTAATACTGGAAAACTTACAGACCCACATTCATAAAAACTGTGATTTACACTCTCAGAAATGCCTAATTAAAACCACTTCGTTCAAATAGGAATTGTCGTATAATGGAAATTATGACAAAAATGTTGAATATACGGAACAAGTGTTCTGACTAGTGGGTTTTGTGTGTTGAGAAAGTCCAAGACCTTACAAATATCTAACATGGGTCGACACATTTATATGTCAAAATATGGATCCATATTGACATCGAACCCTGAATACCAATTAAAACAAGGGGTTTCTAAACAAAACTACCTTCGATTCAAAATCCGGATTTTGTATAATATTTTTGTACCTCGGGCGAATCCTAATGAGGTTATATACTCTTCTGTACGATGGAGTCGATTTAAAAATATCCATCCGTATGTTTGCCTGTCTGGCTGGTGCCGAATGGTATAATAGTTTGATTCAAATGTTGTACATCGCAATATCGGCGAAATTATTCTGATACCTCCCTACAATTTTTTAATGTTGCTCAACAACCAACTACAAAATATTATGAGGGCAACTATATATATTTCTGGCAACACCTGACATTTCCAAAGGGAAGTTTATTTTTCTAGGTGGTACTACAAGTCGCATGTCTGATGTCTTCGTAGAAATTCGAAAAGAAACACGATATGACAATGTGAGCTCACATAGATCGGATCAACCAGCCCCATTTTGACGACCAAAAATGTGGAATTTAAAGGTTGTACGCCGTGCAGGCCTGGCGTGGCCCTAGTAATAGTAAGTAAGTACTAGATGTAGTAAAAATATTACTTATGTACGAAGTTGGGGCCAATCGGACCAAACTCTTCGTAATAGATTTACACATTTTCACAAATGTTGGGCCCTAATAGGGGTAGGTACTTCATGGAGTTTTTCAATAAATACTAAAAACAAAACGTTGTGTAGAGTTTTTGTTAAATAATATAATATTGACCATTTTTGGAGGAGCTACCAGAGGAGAGGGTAGACGGGTCCCATCTTCGGACTTCATCAAGTCTTTGTATAGATAATAGGTTGTGCAAATTTTACTTTAAATCGGACATTCCATTCGCCTTATATTAGATTTATAAATATTGAAAATGCTGACCCTTTGTGGATAAGGTACCAGAAGGAGTGGACCAATGGGTCCCACCTTCGAACTTGATCTAGGCTTAGTAAAGATAATAGTTTGTGCAAAGTTTGGTTAAAATCGGATATTCCGTTCACATGATAATATAAAATAATTTGTAGCTCAATTTTAACTATTTTGTGGGGGAGGTACCAGAAGGAGTGGACCGGTTTTATATAAGGTATCCTCATCTTCAAACTTGAACTAAACTTAGTAGAAATGCGCACCAGCCGGACAGACAGATGGGCGGACATTTTGTAAAGCGACTCGAAATTGTCTGAAACGGATTTGGTCCAAAGAAACCTTTTGATGAGGCACACCTGGGGTAGCTATTTTCATCACCCTTTGAAATAGTGAGATGATATGTGCTGCCAGTTCACCCATAAGAATTATAAAAAATGGATTAAGGCGTCGGGTTAGTTGCCCATACTCGGAAAAAAGGCAACTTACGCAAGCAGATGGGGAAGTTCTTGGAGTATTTGAGAGAAAATGTCTCCGAAAGATCTATTGGCCAAAATACATATAAAAGCTAGCTAATAGTTCATGCAAAAGGCGAAGGCCACGAATTAGATTGAAAGATCAAGTGGGCGACAATATTGCCGAACATGGTCTTTCAAATTAAAAAAAAAAAAACTGCGCGAAAGACCGACGCGCCTGGAAATCTTTTTTAAGCTCGGTTTATCGAACGAAAGTTCTGTCACAAGCCAGCTAACATAGTAAGGAAGTACTAGATTTAGTAAAAATATTACTTATGTACGAAGTTGGGGTCAATCGGGCCAAAGTCTTCGTAATAGGTTTACACATTTTCACAAATGTTGGCCAAAATTTTGACAATTTGTACGGGAGGTAACAGAAGAATTTGTTGTAAAAATTGAGTTTATATGTAAAAACTTTTTCTATGAGTTTTCTGGTGGAGTAACTTCGGGTAATGTGGACTATGCGTGTAATGTGGACCACCCCCCATATCTAAGAAAATGCTTGAAATATGTCAATGCAGCCTTGATAAATGTTTTCCTTATTAGTGTAACAAACATCATTTTTAATAAATAACTGCAATGTTGAAAATTTAGTAGTAGAAAATGTAGCTCTGATTGGAAAATGTGATTTCAACATTTTTTAGCACAATAGACGAACGTTTTGCAAAATAGTCGAACACTTTGTTTTTCTCGAATATAAAGAAGTTATGTGGTTTTCTTGTTTTCTTTAACAAAAATATACGTTTAGCTGTAATTACAATTGGTGAATTTTAATTTTTATTTATTTTTGAAGCCGATAATTATTTTTAAATAAAAATATTCAATGTCGGGTAATGTAGACCACTATAAAAAGTGGGACCTTTTCATGAGGACGAGTTCGAAACATGGGCTTATTAATATGCGAGCAGGTATTCTATGCTCTGAAAACTCGATATGCGAAATTACAGGTGATTCGGTTGGATATTGAAGCAAGGACCCTCAAAATACCGCAAATGGAGCGGTACCCTTAAATAGGGGATATTCCAAAACATGAACCCATACCTTTAACATACTGATCCTTATTACCCACACATACTTGTCCACATTACCCGCCAAGTTATTTTTATTCGCAGTTCAGAGTTTTTTGAAATGTAATGCAATAACATTTTTATAGACAAATATATAATGTTTGACCTGGAATATATTTAGCCAACAAATCTACTATGTTGTGAAAACAATTTTTTACCGTTGTTACGCCCATAATATAAAAAAATGGTGGTCCACATTACCCGAAGTTACTCAAACGATTATTTTATTTTCGGTGTCAGAATTTTTTTGTTTTAATTGGAATTTACTCTAATTCTAAAATGTCCCTACAAAATTTCAAGTGAAAATCTCAAGAACTCTTGAAGATATAGCCGACTTATTGTGTCAACATTAAGTGACGGCTGAGGGGCTTCTCAAACTTTAAACGCGTCTTTCTCCAAACATTGGTTTTGCGAATGGCGGACAAAAACTAATAACCCAATCGATTCCAAATTTGTACACGTTTCTCTGGGAGTGTATACCTCTCGTATGAACTAGGATAAAGCCAATCGGTGAAGATCTTCTTTACTTTTTAACTTCGTTTGCGGTAAAAAATGGGCGATTTTCCAAAAAAAAAAAAAAAAAAAAAAAAATCAAATAATCTTAGTTCATACGAGAGCCAGACGTGTACTCTTTCTAACACCGTGGGAATTTTCGGATTCCGATGTTCCAGTGAGGAGTTATCATGCCCGCCTTAAATTGAATTGGAACAGTTTTCTAAAAAAAAAAACATACATTTTCTGTTGGCTCATTTTCGTAAAAGTAGGTATATACTCAACATCCGTAAATCTAGTGTTAAATGTCTTCTAATAGATAGAGTGGTTATAACAGACTGGCATATTTAGAATATCTTAGAATTTTTCTCCGATCAAGAATATATAGCATTGGAAATGAATATTTCAATGAGTTACAAAAGAATGGTGACCATAATATGGTGGAGGGTATAAAAACAAAACATCAAGTGGAATATCTACACGACTTCACATATACTACCATCCTGAACTAGATAATAGAAGTAGAAAGTTAATTGTTAACTACTGTGGGGTCACATTGTTTACACTTCGACACACCTTCCAATATTTTTATATAATTGTAGTGTGCTAAAAAATCTTGTCCATTAAAACAACAACAAAAAACTACTGAACCTTTTCAATTTCACCCAAAAAACTGAAATTCATATTATTTGAGTACATAAAGCTTTAAGCAAATTGCTGTCCGAAAACAATTGGATTTAATCCTTTACGTTTTTTCTCTCTTCTATTTGTTTTCGTCCACCCAAACACAACAAAGAAAATTACAAGAACAATAACAAAAAACTAATTCTAATCTTAATTTAAAATCTTTAAATAGTTTCAATGCCAACCTATGTAGGCAAACAGCCGTCCAACGAACCAACCAAACGACCGAACGAACGAACGAAAGACCATTTGTTTGTTGATGCTTTGTCCAAAAGCAAACACATCCGTTTGTAAGCAATGAAGGAAAGGACCACTTTTAAAGGATTCTCAACTCAACAATGCGAAATAATATGAAATGTAACAACGAAAAGGGAAAATAAACAGAAAAAAGAGAAGAAAAACTAAAGCCACAACAAAAACATAGTAATGACAACAACAACAGCAACAACAACAACAATGTGAATGCAGGCATTGTTAACTTTAATCTGTCTTAAGGAGCTGAAGCTGGACTGTTGTGTAACATTCGCCTTTCATTAGGGTTTACTGCGAAAGATACTTACTATCTACGAACACACCCATTACTTAGACAGTCACAACTGGAACACAACAATAGTAATAATAATTGTTAGACGGATGCTACTTCCGTTTACTGTTTGACTGCCTGATGGCCCTGTACCCCCAATTGTTGTTGTTGTTCGTTCTTCTTATTGTTTATTTCTTAGCTATTTCATCATGATGTACCCAACGTTTTATTTTATTTTTTTCAACCAATGTTGACCTTCGTGACATAACTGACTTTCATGTGTGTGTCACAGTAATTTCGGTTTTTGTTGTTGTCTGTAGCCCTTTTTTTAAATGTTTTCCTGTCCTCAATCTTGTTCCGTAGTAAACAAAAAACTGCTGGCTTGCTCTATCATGCCATGTTTCCGTTTAATCTCTTTTTTCTTCTTTACATTGCATTTATACATTTCTGAATGGAATTGTTAAGAAAAAGTCAAAGTTTTTGAAAACAAGTCCTCAAAAAGTTTTTTTTTTTTTGCGACAAATAGTAAAATAGAGGAAACGAAGGAAGTGAAATTGGTCAAAACTAAAAAACAAACAAATACATACAAAAGTGCAATTTTTAAAGGTTTTCCTGATTTTTTCGTTACAGAATTATTTTCAAATATTGTGATAGAAAGATGCCGAATAAGAAATTATATCTCTAAAATATTGTATACCTAAACCAATACTGCTCCAACGTGGCCACTAGTTACACTTATAAAACACCTGTTTTTCAATAATCACTCCAAAGATATTTTATCTTCTGAGGAATGCTCTATACAAAATTCATGTTTGGAGGATTCTCCAAAAAATTTTTTACAAAACTCACGGTTAAGGGATCCACAAGAAAATATTCTCTAAAAATTCCGCACTTAACAGTTTCTCTTAACATGCAATTTCAATGGACTGCGCTAGAGTGAATATGCTCTGACAAATATTCTTTAAAAAATCCACGCTTAAGTGATGCTCCAACAATATTTTTTAACAGAATCTAAAAAATATATCGTAAATTTCATTTTTATGTCGTATCAATGGCGAATTCTCAGTTAGTCTAACACATTTTTTGTGTGGAAGTTTAGAGCGCCCCTCATCATGGCTGTGGAAAATTTTCAACAAATCAGGACTGACCTATCATAATAGTTATCCTCTGAGAAACAGAATAGAAATGTTGTGCTGCGCGGAGAAACCCTTCAAACACTTCAAACTGAGGAGTCCATTTTTGTTTGATATTTTTATTAATAACTAGCATATGCCCGCTACTTCGTTGGCGGATCCTTCCAAAAATGTCATACTTCATTAGCGGATGTGAGAATTACTTAAGCATGTCTAAAAATGTTACTTTGTTTTCACAGATGACTGCCGGAAGTGCTAATCAATATACACACGCATATTGCGCATAATTAGTACGTATTTCCAAAAATACCTCCATATCTCAAGACTACACACAAATTCTGACCGCAACATAAATCTACATCTATACTAAATTTGGTATCATTTATTACTTTTCGTACTATTGTGATATTTATTTCCAAAACTAATTCTAAATTTCATGATTCGAGCTCTAAAATCTTAATTTTACCAAATTTAGTACCATTTAGTACTCATTAATATAAATCCTATAAAAAATCATATATCCCTATTTCGGGAAATATTATACATTAGTATGAATAGTATACATTAGTATGAAATTCCAAAACTCCTTACATAGCCCAATTCTACACCCCAACAATGATCGACGCTGAAAATGTCAATCTTCCAGCAAATCCACATTTGATACCATTTAGTACATATTAGAAAAATTTTCCAACTCCAAATTTCAGGACTCCAGCTTTAACGTTTCACACAAAATTCAAATTGTTCCAAATTTAGTATACATGAATACGATTTTCAAAACTACGTATAGCATACAACCAATGGGAAATTTATTTCCCGATTTCAGGATTCCAACTCTATCATTTTAATTGTATCAAATTTATTAGTATTCATTTCCAAAATTTCTCACATACCACAATCCTACACCCAAACAATGATCCCAACTCCAAATTTCAGGATTCCAGCTCTATCGGTTCACACAAATCCACATTAGCAAAATTTTTCAAAACTTCCTACATATCCCAATCCTACACCCCAACAATGATCCTAAATCCAATTTTCAGGATTCCAACTCTATTGGTTCGCCAACAATTTAAATTGTACTAAATTTAGTACACATTAGTATACGTTTCCAAAACTTACTACATAGCCCAATCCTACACCACAACAGTGATCCTAATTTCAAATTCCAAGATTCGAGCCCTATCGGATCACCCAAATTTCAGGATCCCAGCTCTATTGGTTCACTCAAAATTCAAATTGTACCAAATTTAGTACGAAACTACATCCATACCCCAATTCTACACTCCAAAAGTAGCCTTATTTCCAAATTTCAGTGTTTTAGCTCTATCGGTTCACCCAAATCCACATTTGATACCATTTAGTACACAAAAGTACAGTTTTCCAAAAGTACCTACCATGTCGCTAGCCTACACTCCGACGGTAATGTTAATTTCAGGATTTCTGTATATGGGGACTATGACAAAACTTGGACCTATATGGAACATTTTTTGCGAAGCACTATATCAAAAATGATTTTATTGGTTTTGAACTCATTTTATTGGTTTTTGTACTGACTGGACCCTTTTTCTACTTCCAAAACATGAGTCTTCTGGCGACGAAAATTGTCGATTTCCAAGTCAAGGCGTTTTAGTCGGTCAAAATGCTCTCACAATATGTTAAAGTTCGCATTGTGACGATGCACTATAATTCGTCTATGGTTCTTCGTTTCCGAAGACTTGAGGCGAATAAAATGTAGGGTAACATTCATCGTCCTACGGAAAAGTCGCTACCTGACCAGTTCTGTTGAGACACATGCGAATTGTTTGCTTTGAAGAGCTTCATCTACAAACGACTTTTTGGATTTGGCGTCTTCGAACAATCACATTGTCGCTGTAGCTCAAATGCGCAGATTCTTCACTGAGAAATACTTATACACATTTTTTAAAGCGAACGATTTTAATCAAAAATTTTTGAGAGATGTGAGAAATGCAACGAGAACAAATCGTCGATTGGTGCTATAGCCAATAAAATGTCCTTTGGCACTACTTGGCATTAGGTTCTGAAACTCATTTGAAAAAAAACACAATTATAAGTTTTACATGCGTAATTTTTGATTATTATCTTCCAATTACTGATTTTTTTCACATCCATTATATTTCATTTCATGTTAATATTTTAACGCGTGACAATTTTATCTAAAATCTTTGAAATATAAAATATATTCCCAAATATATGAAATTTTGATTATGACCTCATGTCATTTGAAAGCCGCGACCCATAATGTTGTAAAATTTTACTGGGGTTAAGCTCAACGTTTCCAGATTTGAAATATATAACGACGTTTTATCGGCTCTACCTGAAATGGACTTTTTGCCAAAAATTGGATTCAGTAAGAATATTCAGGACCACCTAATGCCAAAATGTCCAAAACAATTCGTCCACACTACGCATCATCCCTAACTCTGCTTCGATATTTCACATTTGTTGTATCTTTTAGCAATACCAAAATTGTTATTATCCCATATCGTCAAACATTTTGCAAGATTATGCAGTCATATGAAGCTAAAGGAGCATACGATATGATCCAAACTTTCCACGTTATACTATTTAGCAATAGATCAAGTTCAAGAGTGCAGACTATCGTTCCACTGATTCTGTAACGTCATTTACAGAGAAAGTCTAAAAAGCATAATAATCCGTAGATTTTATTTAAATGGTATTTTATATTCTTTTAAATTTTATTCTGATCAAAAATACATAAACATAGTGTTTCCGATGAATATTTCTAGAATTTGCAAAGGATTTCTAAATTTCAAATATATTTCACATTCCCAATAGTTTTAGTATGATGTTCCAGTAGCTTTTATCGATAACAAAATATTGAAATGAATTAGTAATTCGATGTAGTATCTTTGACATTTTCCTTCAAACATTTCACTCTAGAACATTTTATTACAATTGAATCGAAGCCAAAGAATTTAATAATATCAAGGATGAATAAATACATTTAATATTTCAAAATGGACATAATACTTCATATAAAGGCTGACATTTAATTTCAAAAATCCTAAAAACCAATTTCATTATCATCCATCACGAATCTATGGCAACTGACTGTTCTAATATTTTATAGAGCTTTACAGCTAGAATTGTTCTCTTCTTTTAAAACTAACGACAATTTTTGGATTCATTCAGTCAGTCATTCATTCACAGATTTTTTGTTCGTAAATTTGTCCTTCATTTCATTCATTCTAGTCTGTTTCCATTCTTAGGGGTTTACGTTTCTCTTTTTTTTAATCCCCTCAACCACTCTGTGGTACAGGGTATTATGTCTTTGTGCATATGTTTGTAACAGGCAAAAGGAAACGAGATAGACACATGGTTCCTTTTGAGAATATGCATAGAATCACTTTCTGAGTCGATTTATGCATGTCCGTCCGTCCGTCTGTCCGTCTGTAGATGTTAAATCGTAAACAAAGTACAGGTCGCATTTATGATCCGATTTGAATGAAATTTGGCACAGGTCACTTATTTGGCCCAAGGACGAACCCTATTGAAATTGGGAAAAATCGGTTCAGATTTAGATATAGCTCCCATATATATTTAACCGATTTAATGTAAACGGTCCCTATATATCTTTCGATTTGCACGAAATTTGGTACAGCCTAATCATTTAGGTCTAGAATGATGTGTGCCAAGTTTCGTGAAAATCGGTCCAGATTTAGATATAGCTCCCATATATAGTTTCGTCCGATTTCATGTAAATGGTACACCAAAGTCGCTATATATCTTTCGATTTGCACGAAATTTGGCATAACGTACTGAATTGAGCCTAGAAAGATGTCTGCCAAGTTTCGAGAAAATCGGTCCAGATTTCTATATAGCTCCCATATATAGTTTCGTCCGATTTCATGTAAATGATGCACCAAAGTCGCTATATATCTTTCGATTTGCACGAAATTTGGCACAGCGTACTGAATTGAGCCTAGAATGATGTCTGCCAAGTTTCGAGAAAATCGGTCCAGATTTAGATATAGCTCCCATATATAGTTTCGTCCGATTTCATGTACATGGTGCACCAAAGTCGCTATATATCTTTCGATTTGCACGAAATTTTGCATAACGTACTGAATTGAGTCTAGAATGATGTCTGCCAAGTTTCGTGAAAATCGGTCAAGATTTAGATATAGCTCCCATATATAGTTTCGTCCGATTTCATGTAAATGGTGCACCAAAGTCCCAATATATCATTCGATTTGCACGAAATTTGGCATAACGTACTCAATTGAGCCTAAAGTGATGTCTGCCTTTTTTCGTGAAAATCGGTCCAGATTTAGATATAGCTCCCATATATAGTTTCGTCCGATTTCATGTAAATCGTGCACCAAAGTCCCTAAATATCTTTCTATTTGCAAGAAATTTGGCATAACGTACTGAATTGAGTCTAGAATGAATGTCTGCCAAGTTTCGAGAAAACCGGTCCAGATTTCTATATAGCTCCCATATATAGTTTCGTCCGATTTCATGTATATGGTTCACCAAAGTCTCTATATATCGTTCGATTTGCACGAAATTTGGCATAACGTACTGAAAATCGGTCCAGATTTAGATATAGCTCCCTTTTATTATAGATTGATTATAAGTAATTGACGCACCAAGGATCCAATCGGCTGATAGGAACAAAACGTTCTGGAATTAGTATAACCTAACCTGTGACAAGTTTGTTTGAAATCGCTTAATATTTGGATAGAGCTTCCATATATATTTTCGCCCGATTTCAAGTAAATTGAGCATCAAACTCCTCATGTTAGTCAGATTGACATCAAAGTTTGCACAACTTACAAAATTGAGCATAGAATTACGTAGTTGCGTTTTCTAGAAGTACAGACATAGCCCAACGGATGACCTATTTATATTTGTTTGAAGTCGATTTACATACTTTATGGATAGATCTAGGTAGATTCATATTTAGATAAATATCACATATTTTATTTCATCCAATTTTTAATAGTCCTGTTTAATATACCCATAGTGGTGAAGGGTATCATATAGTCGGCCCCGTCCGACTTTACTACTTTCCTTACTGGTTTCTTTTTGTCGTTATCAGGAAGTAAATTGTTTGTATGTCATCGTCGTCATCGCCATCCCCCACCCAGTCCACATTGTGTAAACATTTTTGTCAATTGTTGTCCTCTCGCCCATGAGATGTGAATGCTGCTATGACAGATATTATTCTGAATGATGTCAAATAGGCATAAAAATCATAAAGAATAGACAAAAAATTGTAGTTACCCCAACAACAGCATAAAAAAAACTGAAATAAGAGAAGATATCAACGATGCTTCATTGCTAAACTACCCCCCGTGGCATTATCGCCAACTTCAACCACACGACCGATGTGGACGTTCGAAGAATTGTAAAACACGCACACATCAAAACATTTTTTTTTTTTGAGAAGCGGGCAGGTGATGATTCTCCAAAAATGTTTTTGGAAATGTGACATATCGACCGTATTTGTATTTTGAATGGCAACTTGCACTGTGGAATTTGGCTACAAGATTCTTGTGAGATTTGCACCTAATGACTTTCATTCACGTTTTTATACAAAAATTAATGGCAACGGTTTTCGCTATAGAAAGGTGCTGTGAGTCATTCAAAATCCATTTTTGGTAGGGTCTCAATTGGGGTGTTGGAGAATAATATGAAATATTCGAATTCCCATTACTAGGCGAGAAATATATATAGTAGGAGAAAGGAGAAACATATTTTCAGAAAAAAAGAAAACAAGAAAAACGTGAGCAAATCGAGATGTACAGGGGGGTTACTCTGTATTGCGTTGCGAAAGCCAGTGCGATGCGAAAGCTAAATGCGTTAAGAGTGCAATTTGGTACTCTGTATCGCTCACGCAAACGCATTCGCAAAATAAATCCAAAATAGGGCAACACTGGCACCACAAAGTAAACAATAACGAAAAATGACAAAAGGAAACGTCAAAAAATTGTAAATAAAAACATATTTTTATGTGGTACGAGTGTTTTTTTTTAACATTAAACATTTAAAAACATATTTTTATGTGGTACGAGTGTTTTTTTTAAACAAAAATGACGAACCAACTAAAAAAAAGAATTTTAAGAGAAAATAGAAGTACGAATAATGTGTCAAACGTTTTCAAATATTTAATTTTTATAAATTTGTACAAAATGTTCGTCTCAATAAAGATGCGTTTATGTTTTTAATAAACGCTTTTAAAAATGACCTCGTCGTTCCAAATAGATCCACAGCAATTCCAAATCCAATAAAAGTGGACGTTGAAATTGCTTGGACAAGGTGGTTATCAACACCAACCTGTAAATATGCACACATAGTTTCACATTTTATATATAAAATATAAAACATTACTTTTTCCCAACCAGCGACATCTCTTACAGGAGGTCCATCTGAATTAAGGTCATCATCCAGTTTTCTCTACAATTTTTTGGCGCGTCGTTTCGCATTTGAACTCTACAACTGGCCCCTTGCCAAATCGCTGTGTTGCACCATAAAATCTACTAAAGTTTGGAACTGACGGTGCTGAGTCGTCAACTGTAACTTTTTTTGGCTTTCACCCAAAATAATTATCAATTTAGATGTAAATAAAAACTTTAATTGTTCTTATTTACATGTTTCGCTTCATTTGCGTTTGCTATTTTGTTAACGCAAGATATTTGCGTTTAACGAACGAGTTTGACATGCGTTTTCGTATTACAGATTGCGGTGATGCCACATTTGCGTAAAGTAGATGCGAAAGGAGATACGAAAACGAATTAGAGAGTACCAATTACGCGATGCGATACAATTTTTCTTACGCATCGCAATACAGAGTAACCCCCCAGGAGTCCGAATGAAGTCCGGAAAGTTTACCAATGAGTACACCAAACCGAAGGTTTTGGTGCAGGCGCATCCTCCTGTAGAGATATAGAAGGAAACCTGGTGACAGCATTTTGAAAAGCTGCTGGTATCAAATAGTAGCGGTGAAAAGAATACCCGAGAACCAATAATAGATGACGGTATAGAATGTATACCACCTAGCCAAGATGAGGTCAGAATAGCAATCAATCGGCTGAAGAATAATAAAGCAGCAGGTGCCGATGTGTTACCAGCCAAACTATTCAATACTGGTGGTCAGATGCTGGTCAGGAGCATGCACCAGCTGATTAGTAAAATTTTGCTAGAGGAATATGCCCAATTATTGAAACCTCAGCATCCTGTGTCCCGTGCACAAAAAAAGAGACAAGGCGATATGTTCCAACTATAGATGAATAAGTCTCCTTCCCATCGCACATAAAGTGCTATCCAGCGTGCTGTATGAACTACTGAAGCCAATGGTCAAAGACATTATTGGACCATACCCATACGGCTTCAGATCTGACATTTCCACCATTGACCAGATTTTCACTCAGCGCCAAATCCTGGAAAAGACCCACAAAAAACACATCGACACATTCCACCTATTCGTCGACTATAAAGCCGCATTCGACAGCCTTATCCGTTCAGAGGTGATTAAAGTCATGTCTGCGTTTGGCATTGAAGGATAACTTTAACTGACACAAGATCAGCAGTTAAAGTCGGAAAGGACCTCTCGGAGCCCTTTAATACCGAACGAGGATTCAGGCAAGGTGACAGTTTGTCGTGGGACCTTTTTAACATCGGTCATAAGAGAGGAAACGGTCATAAGAGAGGCAAAGCTGAACAAAAGTGGCACTCTGTACACCAGATGTAACCCGCCTACGCCGACGACATCGACATAATGCGTCGAACATTGCGAGCGGTAACAGAACAAACTGAGAAGGAGTCGACCAAGGGGGGGACTGACAATAAATTGCGAAAATACCAAATGATATCAACGCGCAAGACGTCCAGTAGACTCAGATCAACAGTGGAACTTGAGAACTACAGCTTCGTGGTAGTCAAAGATTTTATATACCTTAGTACCGCCATAAATAAAACTAATCAGTTTTGAAATTAGGAGAAGGTATAAATAAGCAGTTCAGAAACAAGACCACCTCCCGCCAGACCAAACTCACACTCTAAAAGACGCTGATATTACTCGTGCTGCTATATGGATCTGAAGCATGGGCAGATGAGGCAGCTCTTGGAGTGTTTTAGTGAAAAATTCTCTGAAAGATCTATGGGCTGATCTGCGCTGATGGTCAATGAACCATGAGATGTACCATCTATTATAGGACATCGGCATTGTCAGACGTGTCGAACTGCAGCGACTACGTTGACTAGGTCATGTTGTTAGAATGGATGAAAATGCCCCAGCTCAAAAGGTATATGAATGCGAACTAGTTGATGGTTCACGCAGAAGAGCAAGGCCACGAATAAGTATGGGGCTTACCGAATATTTATATGGGGGATATGTCCCATTTAGTTCTATTTGGCAATTTTTTAGCCTAGTCGAGTCAATATTGGTAAGGTAATTTTAAGATAAGCTGCACGTCATATATTCTATATCGAAAATGTGATATTTATTTTTCACGACGATATATATTTTTTTCTTTTGTAAACACTGTCCAAATCCAAAAAAGTCGAAATTTAAGACCTGTGCAATTGTTATTCAACTGTAACTATGAAAGTTTTCTTGCATTGTTGTTTTTTTTTTTTTTTTGTTTTTTTTCCAGTATTTCAGTGATGAGTGGGTATCCTTTTCTACTTGAAAGTGAAGCCAAAAATCATTTAAAGGAATAAACAAACAACAACAACGAATGTATATGACTATTTTAGGGGGAATGCAGGCATTCGAGGAGGGTGTGCGACGTGTTTCGTGTATATGGTCGTTTTGAATAGAAATTACAAATTCAAATGAGCAGATTCTTAACTTTTTCAGCATGTTTTTTTTTCATTGTCGAACAAGTGATTTCAATTAAATTCAATTCCACCATTCTATGGTGTCGTATTTAAAAGGTTATTTAAATTAATTTTTTAAATCATTTTTTATCGGAAAGAATGACTTTCATAGAAACAATGAGATAGAATTATAATTTATAATGGGAACTAAGCCAACAACAAAAGCGATGGTAGCACACAATGATGGTAGCATGTCCATAATTAGCTCCATCACTTCTGGTGCCAAGTTTTTTTGTATTTTTTGGTTTTTTGATTGTTGATTTGAAATTCTCTTGTGCTATTGTTTTATTTGAGACTTCACTGACAGACGGTCAGCCAGATGATGTTATTGTTTAAATAAACAGATTTAGAAATGAGGACTAAAATGAAAAAAAAAAAAATAGTATTTATAAAATTCAACACAACAACTAACAAACCATACAGAAACCTAGAAAAATATTTTAGATCTCTATATGAGGAAGCTGTTAAAAAATGACGTTGCGCCATGACATCCTTTCTGTGGATAAGGTACCAAAAGCGTGGACCGATGGCTTATTTTTCGGATTTGATTAAGATTTTACAAAGATTTTTACAACTACGATGTACAGAGTTTGGATAAAAACAGACATTCTATTCGTTCGATATTATTTTAGAATTATGTAGAAGTTGTGGCAGAGTTCAAAAGGTAGAATTAATCTGACTAAGGATGACCAAGAACCCGAAGCGGTAAATAAGAAGAGGAACATAAAGGTGGGGTTGAAGAATAAGAATTCGGTTGAAAAATAAGAATAGGTGACAAACTGAAGAAACCTATGATCAGCGTATAATATTAAACCGATTTAATTACTTTCTCTTTTTATACCCTAAGCCTTTTACCTCCCCCACAAACTTGTATAAACTTATAAATTTAATTTGAAGCGAATTGAATAGCCGATTAGAACAATATAAAATCCGAAACCTCTTTGAAAAAATATAACGTATATAAAGCGAATGGTAAAGCATGTGTGTAATTCCAAAGACCATAGGCTGAGGGTGTATATCCGTCGGCAACAACGACTTCTTCTCATATAAGACCATAGAAGAGCTAAAATTTTCAATCAGAAGACCTCATTCATTCCAAATAACAGGAGGGATTCTCTTCCTTTAAAAAGCACGAGTTAATCTTATATTAACAAACTCATAGAAAATCGTATGTCCATATCGCATAGACGATCAGTAGGCATTCCTTTCGTAGAGCAGCTGGAAGATTTTTCGACATAGAAGTCACCTGATCTCAATTTTTTTTTGAAGAACTGGTGTTCTCTCACCTTCAATAACTTGGGTCATTCTATTGGAAGACCAACAGGACTTCTTATTGTTAAATACCATCTTCATAGAATATTTAACGTCTCATTCCTCATTGAAGACATTTTCTCTTCTTTCTAAAGGACCAGGAGTTTTTTCTCATAGAACAGAGAAGGCCACAGGGTCTGCTTTAAAAGAAAAAAAGAGGGTCTCTACATAACAGAAAGCCCGCAATGTAAATTTATTCAAAATCCCATTCCCGTTGGTTAGTTAATTCTGACCACATGTCTCAAACGATTAGGGTTTCATTTGGGTTTCGAGATTTTCATTTATGTACGTCCATCTTCCAAACTATGATCGCATTTAATATCAGAATAAAATGACATTTGGTAGGTCTCATTTAATTGACTCGAATGGAGAACTGAATTTGATGACAATCAATTCAGATTTATGTGTAACTCCCAGATAATTACAATTACAAGAAGCCGAATCTAAAATGATGTGAGACCCCTTGATATACTTGAAAATGACATGTTGATGGTTTTTTTCTCCATCTCCTTACTCTCAATTGTCTCTAATTCTTAATGCTATTAACAATTTTTTTCCTAGTATGAAGGCTCATTTACCTCATGACCTATATATTATTGTCATAACCTTTAACCCATTTATATGCCGTTATAAAAAAATTGTGCACTAATTCTTAGCTTATTTGCATACAAATTAAAAAATTGTGATATGTGCGAAATATAATCATTAGATTATTGTTATTGTTTCCACGACTATTATTGTTGTTATTGTTTTTGTTTGTTTGTATTGCTTGCACTAAAGTTAATTTTATTGTCACTGTATTTGCAATTAAGCCAATAATATAATCAACATCGTCATCGCCATGGTCATTATTCATGCAAACACAAATACACACGAACTCACACACACATACAATTCAAGTCATAAATTATATTCACACCAATAACAAGTGTTGACTTATTTGACCATCGATAATATGTCATTAAATATGGAATATATTCTTGAAGAGAGCAGCGTACAAATGGGCCTACAAATATATAGATTGCGATTGCAATTGTATGAGACGATAGAAGAAGAGAAATTGTATTAGGTATAATAAAATTGTCTCAAAATAAGAAGACTACCAAAAAAAAAGGGTTATTGAAATGGTCTTCATAATTGGTTCAATGAAAAATGGGTTGGCGATTTTACATTAATGTGACCCAATCCATTCTCAATTTCAAATTTCGTCAATTAAGTAGCTGGCAAATGAGCGAACATTATGGTAAAGACTTGTAACTTTTCATACATATATTTGAAGGTTCAAAGAAGAAGAAAAAAATGTCAAGATGTTGTTTTGTTTTTGTAATTAATGAAACGTCCTTCGTTTCAACGGCGGGCATGATTGCCAATCACTGGAACATTCGAATCTCAAAATACAAACATAAGTAGAAATAGCACATTTCTGGATCTAGTATGAACAATTATTATTTACTTTGTTCGAAAATTAGCAAAATTGCGAAACTAGGAAAATTTAAATTATTATTTTATTTTTTTTTTTGTAAAATCGACAATTTTTGATTAAAAAACAAGCTGGAAAATAAGGAAGATCTTGAAAATAAGGAAGATCTTGGAAAATTCGGTTAGAAACTTAAAGTTACGAAAATAAGGCATGAATATTATTTAAAGGCATGGACTTGGTCGACCTCTTTTCCGTGATGCATTCAGGTTATGCAATGGAAATTTGTTTCTCCAATTAAGTTTTCATCTTGTTTAAGTTTAATTAGGTTCGTTAGGTTCCACAGCTTTACCTGGGGTGATGCGGTGGGAAAATGGGGCTTATCTTTTATTGAACATTTTTAATAAAATTGTCCATCAAAACAAATCCGTATTGCAGAAATTTTAGTGAGTAATTCGACTATAACCCTCAAAATACCTGAAATGGGCGGGATGTTTGTATGGTTTGGCTTTGTTTAAAAATATGGACAAATTAAAAGTTTTGGCAAATACGTTTTAAATCCTGCAATGACCCGGAATACTAAATTACAATATCTTCTGTTGTAATCTACGCTACCTTTATATGGAGGTTATATCAAAACGTGGACCTGTATCGATTTGTTGGTTAGAAGATGTTATTTAATCACAAATAAACTACAGCCACTTCGTTTGGAACTTTCAAAATACCGAAAATGAGGCGGCAACGTTATATGGGAGCCATACGAAAACGGGATCGGATTTATTCCCTTTTCTATACCAAACATCCTAGGAATTTAGCAACTCATTTTCAAAATGTCAAAATTACAGACACTCTAGTTTATCTAAACAAGTTATATCTTCACCAGTTATATGAAATGCAAAACTACATCCACTTAGGTGTAGGCCGAATTACAACCTATTTGGGAAAATTCGGCTAAAACCTTTCAAATAGATTCAATTGGGGGGGAGACCCTTAGCAACTGTTCGATGTAGGTCCATGTTTATATGTTTATCTACAAAAAATGTATCACAGCCTCCAAGAACCCGGGATCTTGTTCACATTAGAGCCACTTTAGTGGGCATATACAGATACAAATTTAATAATACCGAAAATGGGTCAGGACAGCTATATCAAAATTTTTCTGGGAAATAAGTTTTTACTCAATACGAATCTGGAATAATATATTATATACCTAATATTTAAATAACGAAATCGAGCCGAGAATTTCATACTAGGGTGTTGTGAAACCCTGAGAACATATCGAACATTTTCGGCAAAGATGTTTTTTTTTTATCATCCAAGAACAGGAAAAAATAAATTGTGAAGAATTTGTTTAACCAATAAGATCCGATCCATTTCACATGGGAAGCTTGTGTTAGGACATTCGAAATACCGACAACTATGTGAAAACATGAGCCTATATTCATAATTTTCTGAATGTATGATAGCCTTCAGCCACCCGCAATGTCAAATTACAGCCACTATTTTTATACTCTCAGCCTTATGGCTATATACCCTCAATAGACATAAGTCTGAGGGTATAAAAATGGTGACTGTAATGTCCCATGTTGACCAAATCGGTTTCAGACAATTTGGAGTCGATTTACAAATGTCCGTCCGTCTGTCTGGCCAGCTGGTGCGCACGATAATCCCGAAGGGAGTAACCGATTTCATCCAAACCTTGCACATCGTAATATCTCTTTCAAACTTATTTCAAGTTCGAGGATTTCAATATTAATAAATCCAATATCAGTCGAATGTAATGTCGGATTTGACGCAAATTTTGCAAAACTTATTATCTTTACCAAGCTCGAAGATGGGACTCATTGGCTCACTCCTTCTGATATCTCCCACACATATGCTCAATATTTTCATATTTATAAATACAATATTAGGTGAATGGAATATCGGATTCACCAAGCCCAGATGAATTCCGAAGATGGGGCCCACTGCTTCTGTTACCTTCCCTATAAATGGCCAACAACATTTTCAATATTTAAAAACTATAGTAGTCGACTTTCACAATCCACTCTAGATCTCAATTTTTTATCATTAAAGAAATTTTGCAATGAAAGAAACAGATGGCAATCGCTTGGTGCCAAGTCCGGACTGAATGGCAGATGCATTAAAACTTCCAAGCTCCCGGAGTTTCTGGGAAGTCGCTGTAGAGTGTGATCTTTAAACGGTCCAGTTGTTGACAGGGGAGATCCGAATTTAGCGTATGTAAGCAACTCATAATAAATAATCCCCCCTTCCAGTCCCAGCAAATGCATAGCAGAACCTTCCTGGCCGTTGACCACGATCGTTTTCGCATGTAACCCATTTCTCACCTCCAGTCACCATCCGTTTAGGAAATAGGTCTATCTCATTCCGTTTGGCCAAGGCTTCGCAGATGGAAATTCGATCCATCCTTTTTTTTCTGTTAATTGGTGTGGCACCCAAACATCGAGCTTCTTTTTGAATCCAGCTTTGTGTAAATGGTTTAAAACAGTTTTATGGTCGATTTTTAGCTCCTGGCGATGTACGACTGCGAACATGCCGGTCAACCTCGATCATTTCCCCGATTTTATCGACATTTACGACGACCGGCCTAATGGATTTCTTTTTCCCCAACCCAATATTTGTCGGCAACACCGACTGACACTTTTTTACTTGTAAATAGGAAAATTTGACAAATGAGAACAAAAATTCCCAACCTCCCAAAGTACCGGATATTGGAGGGGCTACCACGAAAAATTGCTTAATGTTGGTCATTTTTGGTACAGAGTTTCAACTCAATGGGAAGTCAAATTATTTAAAATCAAATCGGTTAAAAAAGTATGGAACCAAAAAAAATTGTGGACCTATGTTGATTATTTTTGGTAGAAATATTTAAAACTTAATGAGAACCAAACATATTCCAATTACGGGAAAATCGGCTGAAAAAAATTGGCCAAAAGCGCAGCATTTGTTAAAGACCACAAAGATAGAATATGCTTTCGAGAATATAGCGCAGCGCAGCCAATATGCAAAACAAAAATAGTAAAACGGAGATCGTCCCGTAAGCGAACTCCTGGAGGCTTGTCTTCATCTTACTTAACAAATAAACATCCAATTATTTACTTAAAAAAATATTTTACTTTGAATACCAAATTAACGTCATTTATTGTTAACCGTGTTAATACAAACTAATCCCTACAAACGTTAACAATATTTTCAAAGTAGGGACAGCAAGGCAGCAAAATTTACTATATTTTTAGATTTCCCTGCCAAACAGCTCTTAATCCTCTCAAATTGCCTTTTTTTAATAATCATTAGCAATGCATCAGTATAAAAATGTACTATGAGAAGGATTACAACAGCAATATTTGAATTTCCACATATTTCAAGTGCTTAAGATAAGAATATACCAAATACCGCCGATTACAATACTCCAAGAATATAAAAAAAATATCTGTTTCCATGAAATATCCACTAGCAAAATTTAAATCTCCCAGGATATTTCAATGATTTCTTATTAATAAATTTTATTTTACAGGCAAGAAAACAACAAGGCCGCTCGTACCATGCAAGTAAGCCACGCGCCTAGAAACGCATGCTTTTGCGTCACTACTACCCACCACTTTGGTATGCTTCAAAATTTCCACAGAATAAGTACTTCATAGATTTGAATTGCTTCGTTCGTTTCTTTTTTTCTTGTCTATTTTCCTAGTAGATTTGAGCTCAACTGCCTGGGACATCCATTGTAAAGCTGCAGCAAAGAACATGAAGAATAAGAAGTGTATTTATTCCCTTTAGACTGGATTTGCCATAAAAATAATGTAGGCTGTTTTTAAATGTGTCATAGTTAATTTATACACCGAGACATGGAGAACACACAAACACACACTCACACCGGTTGTCTCAGGAGATAACAAAAAAATGTGAGGATTTTATTAACTTGGAAAATGGAAATTATTTTTATAAGGATTGCTTTTTATTTTTTGAATTGGTATGTGGGATTATATTTTCTAAAATTATATTGAATAAAAATTATGTTGTTTTTCATAGTTTTGACACTAGAGGACGTACACAAGGTTGTATGAGTTATGAACTTTTTTTATAGGAGTTCATCATACGGCACGTGTGGTATAAAGTGTTCAGATTTTAATTTAGATCACAATGAAAACAAATTAGATTTTGAGTGTAATATTATTTGTTTTTTATATTCCTTAAATATAGTTATTTCAGGGAGAAGTGCAATTTGTTTATCGGGCTATGCTTCTGAGACAATTTCAGACCAATTTGCAGACCTTACCAAAATTATTCTTTAAAGAAGTTTTCTATACACTAACAAAACATGTAACAATTTGGTCAGACAATTCGGCCTGAACTTGTATCGGACTCGTTTTGCAAATATATTTTGAATCCTAAATCAAGATCACACAATGCCAAATTTTGTTGGGAATATCATTAAAGCTTTAAACATTTAAAATGCTAACAAGTAAAAACGTCGTTATGTTCAGGCAGACCGAACTTGTCATACCCTCCACCATGAGTTGGACATTTAAAATGTATGTAATCGTTCGTGGCTTCATAAATGGCTAGCTATGCCATGTACATTTTTGGTATGAAGGCATGACACTTGTTGAGGCCGAATTCGCATGGTTTGGGATACTCCTTAAGCATCTTATTACCCTTTGTGGGGAGGTACCCGAAGGAGTGATTAGGTTTGAAAAAAAGTAGTATGATTTGTAAATTTAGGATTCAAACCGTTGACACCATATTCGAACTTGTTATATGATGTTGAATATTAAGATTCAAATTGTTTTCCAAATTTTTACTTTTTGTAGGAGAGGTACTAGATAAGTCCCACCTTTATCATGTTTGGTTATAATATTAGTTTATGTAAAATGTTATTAAATCTTATGCTCTGTTCGCATGATCCAAGGGTGATCAACACGTTGGGAATTTGACTAGGAAAACATATCGCCAAAATTAATTGAGATCTTTTGTATGGGGGTTATGTAAAAACATGGATCCATATTTAACATTTTGTGAAAAAGTTATTTTTCGTCAGGAATATGGAATGCCAAATTAAGTCACTATGGTTGGAGAACGAAGCTGTAAATGTAAATTGTTTTTTAAATATATTTTTAAATTAATTCCATAAGGCTGGTTGTTTAGAAATTCGAACTAGAAGGATACGAAAAGTACTAAAATATACTAAATATGACACCCTCTGTATCAGGCAAACGAGAAAAGCTAGAATTTTGAAATTTGGAATGTGCCCTACCCCATGTGAGTCACTGATGGAAAGTTAGAAAGATGTACAAAAGGGTTTTTGGGAATTCTAAGCTATACTACTAAAATATATATATATATATTTATATATATAGCTTTACTTTTATATAGAAATTTACTGGTTAATTGGGAAGTGGTGTTGATGTATCGTATATATATATATATATTGAACATATATAGCTAAAATCTTGAAATTTTATATAGAATACAGGTTGGGAAGTGGTGTTGATGTATCGCAATGGTTTTAGAAGTTCGTACTTATATGTACAAAAAGAACTAAATAATACTAAATTTAGTACAAGTTGGATTTAGGTGAACAATAGAGCTGGAGTCTTGAAATTGGGAATTAAAGTGATTGTTGGAGTGTATGATTCAGGTAGTTTTGGAAATTCGTACTTATGGGTACGAAAATAATTAAATGGTTCTAAATTTAGTACAATTTGAATTTTGGGTGAAAGGATAAAGCTGAAAACCTGAATTTTGGAATTATGATTACTATTGAGGATTGAGCTATAAAGCAAGCATTGGAAATTCGTACTTTTATGTACGAAATGTACTAAACGGCACTCGATTTGGTACTATTTGGATTTGGGTGAAGGGAGAGAGCTGCAATTTGGATTTTGGTGAACAGATAGAGTTGGAATTCTTAAATTTGGACTTACGATTACTATTGGAAAGTAGGTTGAGGTAGTTTCGGAAATTCGTACTAAAGAGTACGAAAAGTACTAAAAGGTATAATTTGAACTTTGGTGGGATTAAGATTACGGTTAGAATGTAGGATTGATGTAGTTTTAGAAATTCTTACTTATGAGAATGAAAAGTATTAAATGCACTAATTTTGGAACAACTTGGATAACGGAGACGGCTGGAAACCTAAAATTTGGAATAATAATTACTATTGGAATGTAGAATTGAATTGGTAGTTCTTTAAAATTCTTACTTATCTGAAGTAAAAGGTACTTGGCACAATTTGATTTTTTGTGAACGAATAGAGTTGGACTCCTGAATTTTGGAATAAGAATTACTGTTGGATTGTAGGATTGAGATAGTTTATTGAATTCGTATTTATGGGTACTAAGCGATACTAAATTTAGTACAATGTTGGATTTGAGTGAACGGATAGAGCTGGAAACCTAAAATTTGGGATATTGATTGCCGTTTGAGCGTAGAATTGAGACATGGAGGTAGTCTTGAAAATGTGCTGAATGGAACTATGTGTAGGACCTGTACGTATTTGCGAAAATATATATTTGGAATTCTGATCACTATTGAATGGAATGGAGTAATGGAAATAAGAAATGTATTTCGGAAATTAGTGCTTATGTGTATGAAGAGTACTAAATGGAAATAAAATTGATATTTGATGTAGGAATACAGGTGGAAGCCGGAATTATAGTACAACAAATTATACAGAATTCATGATTTCCATATAAAATATTATTTATTTATTTATTTTTTGTATTCCCTTTCCTTATACGAAGTAGCAAGCACTTCGCTACTATAAAATAAAACATGCATTATTTTTAATAAACAAAAATACATTTTTTCCTCCAGTTATTTGGGATTCATTTCTTAATCGTCTTTTCATTATTGCCCATGTATTTTCTATTGGATTTATAACGACACTCCCCTTAATGTTGGATTTTTAAAGTCCACTAGGCTCGTATTGAGATCACGATTCTATATAAAGTCCAATTGGTCTGGATAGAGGTCTATTGGAAGTTTATAGAGTCCATAGTTCTGCTGAAAAACATCACAGGTCCGTATACAAACCACAGGTGTTAATAAAAACTAATTGGTCTGCATATAGGACGCAGGGATTTATATAGTCGAATTGGTTTGTATACCAATTGTTAGTGAATATATACCACATACTTTTTAACCAGGAAAACCAAAAACCGGATATGAATCTATATTTATTATATTCTACTAGTTGATCCTTCTTCATGAAATATTAATATATTGCTAATTCGGTAGTGAAATGAGGATGTGACCTTAAAAATCCCCATTATTTAATCCTCTCCTAAATTGATATATACCGTTTTGAATATCAAGCTCTCTAGCTGTAATAGTATGTACAAAATTCCAGAGCCCTACTGATTTCAACAAACAAAAAATGTTAAGTCGATGTAGAATAGTATTATGATCCAGATTTTTTATAATTTATGGGTTGTTGCAAACGGAATGACAAATTAATATACCCTCCATCTAATAGATGAAAGTATAAAAGTCTTATAACACATATTAAATTGTGAAGTAAAAATACACCACGTCTAATACGGAAGGACATCTGCCGGAAAAGTATATACTTATTTTTAGCTTAAGAGAAAATAAAAGAGAAGTAATGAAATACAAATTCCAACTGCCACAGCCTGCAACCAGCCAATTCACCACTAAGATAATGTGGCAGAGTAAAATGTTTGTATTTTCAAATGTTCTCTTTAGTCGTCTGGAGTTCTCCCAGGATTTTATCTTTATCTTTAATTCTCATTAACAATTTTCTACTGAGGAGACAACTTTGATGGAGAGAGAGTTACATTGCTCTCTCTTGTGTTCTTTATCTTTCTCTCTGCTTCCCATTTATCTTAAATACCGTGACATACAACGAATACCTCCTTTCGTGTTATTACATTTATCCTTTCTCCAACTACTCTCATCATTTATCTGAGCGAAGACGGTGTTTTGTGCTTTCGTGATTACGTCGTATATTCGTTCGGTTATTTTTTATTCATTTTGTGGCAATGCTTTTGTTTTTATTTTTATGGGTCTGGTCATATTTTCATTATTACAGTCGTTCAGAGAAACCTTGCAATGAATTTAACAACTGTTTGATGATGCTGGAGCGGCTGCACTGTGCATTCTCTGCTGCCCCGGTGATAGATTTTCATGTTACCAGCAGGATTAGAAGTTTGTCAGTTTGCGGCAAAAATATAATAAATACATTCGTGTGTGCTTCTTCTTCTATTCTATTAAATGTGAATTCAAAACAAAACAAATCAAAGAAGGATAACTACAGGAGCAAATGTTCGTTCCTTAGACAACAATATTACAAATGAACTTTACAATGTAAATGACAACGTTGTAATGACTGTCGCGCTGTTGTGCTGGTGATGATAATTGTTGGGACCAACCCAGATATATACACCCACCCATATCCTGCCTCCAACTACCGCCTTCCCTAAAGACAATAAACGACAATGACAACTGTCGCTCAAAATATCCGTTTTCATGCAAAGTCTAGGTGTGGGTGTGTATGTGTATCTGACGAACAGGAATTGCGTGTATTTTTTCATCCTTCTACCTCTCTTCGTCATCATCTTCTGACGATGTTGTTGATGTTGCTGCTGCCGATGTCGATGATGCTGCTTATTCTCGTTGCCGTTTAAATGGGTCAGTAGTACAACATCTGGTTAAATGTTATGTCGGATAGATGATTCGAGGAGTTACGCGCGGCGGTTCTAGTAACAGAGACAACGACGACGCCGACAACAACAACAGCAACAACAAAGACATCAACGATGTTGCTGCCAATGCTAACGAAAACAAAAAAAAAAGTCAGTAGAGGAAGGATGATGTCGATGATGATAAAATTATAGCGACGATTTCCATTTCGATGTCATTGATGGTGTCGTTGCTTTTTTTTACTTTTTCTTTGGCTGAAGGATGAATGACTGATGGGTGGGTGGCCGGTTGGCTGTCTGATTGCGAGGTCCAATTTGCTGCTCTTTTTTTCGATGAGTTTGGTTTGATTGTGGTAACCCAAAATCAACAAAACATTTTTCCCACTGGTAATTCTGGTCATTTCCAAAAGTCAACTGCTCCACTTTTTTGAGGGCAATCAATGGTGGTCATTAAAAAATTATTTCCAATTAGTAAAACTTGCATTGATGATTCTATGTGATGAACGATGGACATGTTAATGAGTATGAATGTAATTTTTTGTGAAGAGGGGAAACGCTCTGGGCGATGCACATATTTAAATTTGCAACAAGATTAATTTAGAGATATATTATAAAAAGTAGGAATGAATCAATCGGTATTAGCAAGTGGGACAGGATAGCATGAGCATATTAAAGGTATAACCTCATTCATTCTCTTTTGGTAATTAGAGCCCATGGATATTCAAGAATATCCTTCTGAAATTTAAAATTATAAATTTAAGACGGAAGCGACATGCAGTGGAAAAATCTTTTCTCAAAAGCCCTTAAATTACAGAATACTTCTACTCAGAAATTGCTCATTAAATCAGTTTCAAATTGTACACTAGTTAATGATCGATGAAGATGTTCCTTATGACCTTCCCCTATAAGTATGGTAAAAGGTCCAAAGTCAAGTTAGGAATGCCCACCAGCCTTTCTGTTGCTATATTTTATATATAGGTAAACTGTTTTATAAACAAATTGCTATTACTTTGTAGGGCATTATAGACGGGGTATATTGACCCACACTATGAGATAGTCCTCCACACTTCAACCGAATTTTTTCAACAGAAATAAGTGCAATTTTGTATTTCTCAATCTCAGATGCTAATAGTTGTCCTCAGAGAAAATGTTCAATATAGATCCATGTAAAGACATGAGGTCATTATAAATGCCCCCGACTCATTTTGTGTGTTACCGATACGGGTACTCGGGCGGTAAAATTAGATTTCGAATTTTGATATTTGAAATTCTTTATTTGAAATTTTGGATATTTTCCATCGGCTGGCAAATGACTTAAGGGGACCCCCCCCCCATTCTCGGGGTCAAAAAAATTTTTTATCTACAAAATTTCAAGTAAAAATTCTTGAAGATATAGCCGATTTATTGTGTCAGCATCAAGTGACGGCTAAAGGGCTTCTCAAACTTTAAACGCGTTTTTCTCTTTTGCGAATGGCGGGCACGATAATAACCCAATCGATTTCAAATTTTTACACGTTTCTCTGTGAGTTTATAGCTATCGTATGAACTAGGATAAAGCCAATCGGTGAAGATCTTCCTTATTTTTTAACTACGTTTTTGGTCAAAAATCAGCGATTTTACAAAAATATATTTTCAAAGGTCCGCCATTTTGTTAATTTTAGAGCGAAGTCAATAATCCTAGTTCATACGAGAGCCAGACATGTACTCTTTCTAACACCGTTGGAATTTTCGGATTCCGATGTTTCAGTGAGGAGTTATCATACCCGCCATCAAAAATAAGGACTTTTCTTTAATTACAAAAAACAACAACAAAGCAATAACAAACATTTTTTGTAAATTATTTTTCTTCTCTTTTAAATCTTCAATTACATATGTGCAAAGTTACAAACCTTAACAAGCATTGGTATTGATTTACCGGCCCATTGAAAATCTTGAGAAATTAAAATCGAGAATGGGTGGGGTTCCCTTAAGAATAATAACTAATTGACAAAATCTTGTTTTTTTTTTTTTTTTTGTACTAAAAGGAAAGTCCTTCTTTTCGACGGCGGGCATGATTATACGATAGCTACGTCATCGCTTAATCTTGATACAATAAATTGCTATATCTCCAAGAGTTGTTGAAATATAAAGGGGCATTCTTGAATTAGTGTAGGTTCGAATTAATTACGGAAAAAAATATATTTTTTAACCCGAGAATGGGGAGTATTCTTAGTTAAACTCTCAAACAGAGATTTGTTATACAATTTAGTATAAGCGAATTATAAATATACTATATTTTTATTGGTTACTCTGATACTCTCAACATTAAAAAAATTAAGCGACTTTCATACCAATTTTCGTCACAACAGGGAGGGCAAGATCGAAATGAGCTCCACGTCTTGGGTGCAAAAATTGAACCTATTTGAAAGGCAGATTTTCTACTCAATGACAAGAAAAAATATAAAATTACAACCATTTTGGATGAAAACGTGCCCAAACTCCCCAAACTATCGAAATATGGGAGATACCGTTTAATAGAGGCTACCCAGCTAACATTTTTTGCTAAGGGCTCTGATATCAGATTTTTTCCGAATTCTCTAACGAACTTTCCGAGTAATCCGAAGGGAAAATTTAATTGTGTGTATTTTGTTTATAAATACAAAAAAGGCAGAGAGTTGACTCTATATTTTGAATTGCAATTTTGTATTACAAAAGGATTTGCTGCTTCAAACTTTCCCATTAGGAAATTTAAGTAAATTGTGAACCATGGTTTTAAACCGGATCAGAAAAAAATTAAACGCCGACATTGTATTTTTCAACCTGTTGCAGATTTGGAAATATAGCAAAGATAAATGTCAAACATTACACAAAATGGTGTCGTTCTACATAAATCTAAAATGTCATATCGAACTTGACACGAGTATTACGATACAATCAAATCAGCTGAGTATTACAGTTACCTTATAAAAATGTACCATGGAAAATAAAAAAGAATAGAAGCTTTTAAATTATTACAAATAAATGCCTATTTATTTATTCTAAAAATAAAATTGATTATAATTTTCCGAACTTTGGACAAAACATCGATTAATTTCCGAATTTCGAATAACAGTATTCCGATTTTTTTAGAAAGTTTTTATTACACCTGCGTTTTTTACGAATTCGTTTAGAATTTGCAAATAAACTCGAAAGATCCTTCATATTTTTTTCCTACAAAACTTTCTGATTGCGTGGGAATCTTCAAACAATTTTTTTCCGATTTTGGTACGAATTCGGCATCAGAAACTTTTGCAGAGTATCGCTCCGAATTCGGAACAAATTGTTAGCTGGGTACCCTAAAAATTATTAATTACTCCATTTCTTTAGGCTCCAATCCGGATTACCGGATTACACTGTTAGACAAAATTGAGGTCGTGCTATTTGGGTGAAAAATTTCTATTGGGTATGAAGATGGAGAGATAGCTTCATATGTTGGTTTGTATATGTATATTTATACACTACACAACTATGTTGTCAGTGTATTATAGCTTTGTGCACCCCAAAGAGTTTGTAACGCCGCGAAATATTGGTCCTAGACCCACCTTTAAGTATACCGATCGTCGTATCTCGACTAGCTGAGTCGATCTGGACATGTATGTACCACCGTCCGTCCGTCTGTCCATTATAATTTGTAAACACGAAATTTTGCATGCAGGATGCGTTCTGCCCAATGAATTTACCTATTCTAATTTTAATCGGTTTAATTAATTTTTGTCGGTTTTTCTGGTCGCTCCAGAGGCCGCAATTATAGTCCAAACATCGCGAATTTTTATATGAAGAAGGGAATGGGGCCAAAGAATAAGCATATCTGTTTTGGTAAAGATCGGTCAATATTTACTAGGACCCTGACTTTTGTGTGAGAATGACAAATTATATAGCGTATATATTTACTTCTGAAGGACATAAACCCTAGAAGTTGAAAGTATATCCAAGAAGAGTGATTTAAATTGATGCCAATTACATTTTGGCATCAATTTAAATGAGGGAGTTACACCCAAATATTTACAGGTGCTTACGCATTCAGGTATTATTTAGTAAACCATTACAACACGGGAAGGCGGAAATATAGCGCTGATCGCTTGAAATGTTCAATGAGGTTCCAGTTATGGTCAAGGACAACGCCATTAAGGAACTGGCACCGAAATAGTGGTATAGCGGTTTATTCGTAGATCTTTTAAATAACAAAATCATCTGGACCATCAAGATTGTTTTTTTTTCTTATTCGAAAAAAAACCTTCTAGGAATTCATATTGGAGAGATCTATGGAAGAAACCTCCATATTTCTTAAAAAGACATTTAGGTGCCGGTTCCTTAATCGTCTTGCGAAAATTTTATAGCGATGGTATGCTTGATTTGGCATTTTCTAGTTGTCGGATGAATTCAATGGAGTACGTTCAAGTCTTGGAAGACAAATTATTGCCATTTTAGGAAAGCAGCAAAAATGGAGGACTCATTTTCAGCAGGACAACGCGTGAGTTCATAAAAGTCGCTTTAGAATAGTTAAAATCAAAAAATATTCAAAGTATGAGCTGTTCTTCCGGAATGCGATCGAGAACATAGTGGGAATCTTGACTCGTCGTATCTATGCGGAAAAGGCCAATACCAAACTGTTTTTAACCTCAAAGATTTGCGAAAAAATGATAGACAGACAGTATGATGGATAGAATTTTTGAACTTATTCAAAATAATAGATGTCCTACTCATTATTGATTAAAGTTATTTTATTTAAGTTTTTAAAAATCATTTTATCTAATTTTGTAAAAGTGCATCTATAGTTATGCAACACCAATAAATTTAAGATTGTAGAATTAGGCGAAACCATATAGAATAAATCAATATTTTTTGTTGAATAATATGTGTTTTTGGTCATTTTATTGTGTACAATAACTTAATGGGTCAATTTTATTTGTCAACTAACATACCAATTGAATTAAAGGTGCATCTATAGTTATGACAAGCAGTGTATACAGCAAAATGTATAATACCAAAAATCGGATAGTAAAGTTTAAAATAATGTGACTATGATTAGTTTTTTTTTTTTACCGGAAAAATGGCTCCTGTTATTGTTTCAGCTGAAGTAAAATCTCGATTAAGGGAACCCTCCCATTCTCGATTTTAATTTTTCAAGATTTTCAATGGGCTGGTGAATGAAAACAAATGCTTGTTAAGGTTTGTAACTTTGCGCATATATAATTGAAGATTTAAAAGAGAAGAAAAATAATTTACAAAAAAAAATTTGTTCTTGTTTTTTGTAATTAAAGAAAAGCCCCTATTTTTGATGGCGGGCACGATAACTCCTCACTGGAACATCGGAATACGAAAATTCCAACGGTGTTAGAAAGAGTACATGTCTGGCTCTCGTATGAACTGGGATTATTGACTTCGCTCTTAAATTAACAAAATGGTGGACCTTTGAAAAAATATTTTTGGAAAATCGCCGATTTTTTTACCAAAAACCAAGTTAAAAAATAAGGAAGATCGTCACCGATTGGCTTTATCCTAGTTCATACGAGAGCTATACACTCCCAGAGAAACGTTGCAAAATTTGGTACCGATTGGATTATTAGTTTTTGAGTTATCGTGCTCGCCATTCGCAAAAAAAGTTTATAGAAAAACGCGTTTAAAGTTTGAGAAGCCCTTCAGCCGTCACTTGATGCTGACACAATAAATCGGCAATATCTTCAAGAGTTCTTGAGATTTTCACTTGGAATTTTGTAGAGACATTCTTTAATCAGTGTAGATTCGAATTATACCAACAAAAAATTTGACCCCGTGAAGGGGGGGGGGGTCCCTTTAATAAAAAATAATAAAATGTGGTTAAATTATGTAGACATTCATGAAATCTTAATACCTGATAATTTTTTCATTCTTCGAGATTGCCTCCAACCCCTTAACACTTAATTGCTAACAACTTCATATTTATTTCTAATCAGTAAATTAAACTCCTTACACACCATCTGAACCACCCACCATCTACGCACACACACACACACACATCCAAATGAATTCATAAATTTGCATTGCATTTGACCAGCATGTTCTTAAATGTTATCTAAAGCTTTTAGCTTAATTTGTTTACTTTTTTGCAATAGTGGTAGTTGTATTCAGGCAGCGACAACGACAACACCAAAAATCCTAATGCGCGTACACACACTTTCTCATACATAGATTTGGAACAAACATAAAATGCCGCCAACTACACAGTTTCGACTATGACGACGACTACCGCCGACACCAATTGTTTGTTTGTTGTTGTTGTTGTTTCTCCTTTTAAGCCGTTTGGCTGCGCAATGCCGCCGAATAGAATAGCATAGATAGACAGATAGACTATCTCTCCCGCCTGCCCGAATTTTGCCCCATTATCTTTTGTAAGCCGCAAAATTGCTGCACACGCACACAAACACTCGCAGAACTTGAATGGGGAGCGAAGATTCATGTTATGGCAATGCTGTTCAACTACAATGTAGTTGCAATGGCTGTGCTGGTGGTATTTTTGCTTTTGGTGGTAATGGTCGTAGTAGTGGCGGTTGTGGCAATAATGGTATGGAGATGTTGTGTCGCTGTTGTTAATGTCGTTGCCACCACTCACACTGGCAGACTACGTTCTCCCTCATCTCCATGCCTGCTATTCGAAGCTGTGCGTGAATTATGAATGCATCAAAAGATAACCAACAAACAACAACGCACCACTGCTCTACATATTTTTTGTTTTTGTTTTTTTTTTCGCAATTCATTCACTTTATAAGCACTAAGACTGCAATATGCATTTCGTTGACCGGTATTTTGAGAACAGTGGTGTAGAAAATTGAAATTATTTATTAACAATGTGCTGAAATACTATTTTTTAATAAACCGCACTTAAAATTGTTTAATGTTTTTTTTTTTTTAATTTAAAAATCCACACCTATTAATTTGAAAAAAATTAAAAAAATTAAAATTAAATTTGAAAAACATAATCTATACTAATAAAAGAGTAAAGTGATTGACTGACTGACTGACTCATCAACGCCCAGACGAAACGGCTGAAGCTAGAATCTTGAAAGTTTGGGTGAGGTCACTCTTGGTCCAAAGGTGACAGATAAGGCTGGGTTTTTGGAAATTCGTACTAGAACGGTACGAAAAGTACTAAAAAGTACTAAATGTGATACCATTTGTATTTGGCGAACCGGTTGAGCTAGAACTCTGAAATTTGGATTGGTGGTCGCTGATGGAGTGTAGGATAGGTGTAGCAAAGGGTTTTTGGAAATTCGAACTATAACTATCCCAAAAGTACTAAAATGTACTTAATTTGGTACAAATTCGTAGCATGTGAATGGATAGAGCCAAAAACCTGAAATGTGGAATGCGAATTAGGGTTGAGATGTAGAGTTTATTTAAGGAGATGGTTTTGAAAGCGTGTACTCATGTGTACGAAAAGTACTATATGGTACTATATTTGGTACATATTTAATCTATACTAATAAAAGAGTAAAGTGATTGACTGACTGATTTAACGATTCATCAACGCCCAGACGAAACGGCTGAAGTTAGAACCTTGAAATTTTGGGTGAGAATCACTCTTGGTCCAAATGGGACAGATAAGGCTGGGTTTTTGGAAATTCGTACTAGAACGGTACGAAAAGTACTAAAATGTACTAGATGTGATACCATTTGTATTTGGCGAACCGGTGGAGCTAGAACTGAAATTTGGGTTGGTGGTCGTTTTGGGTGAGAATCACTCTTGGTCCAAATGGGACAGATAAGGCTGGGTTTTTGGAAATTCGTACTAGAACGGTACGAAAAGTACTAAAATGTACTAAATGTGATACCATTTGTATTTGGCGAACCGGTGGAGCTAGAACTGAAATTTGGGTTGGTGGTCGTTGATTGAGTGTAGGATAGATTTACTATAGGGTTTTTGGAAATTCGAACTATAAGTAGCTGAAAAGTACAAAAATGTACTAAATTTGGTACAATTTTGTAGCATGTGAATGGAGTGAGCTAAAAACTTGAAATTTAGAATGTAAATTAACGTTGAGAAGTAGGGTCGATATGAGGAGAGTTTGGAAAGCATGGTACAAATTTGATTTGGAGGTACAAATCGAGCTGGAGTCCTGGAATTTGAAATTAAAATTACCGTCGGAGTGTAGGATTGAGATATGAACGTAGTTTTGGAAATTTGTTACTTATGTGTACGAAAAGTACTAAATCGTACTATAATCCGTACAGTTTCGATTTGGGTTATCCTATAGAGCAGTAACAATAAAATTTAGAGTCAGGGTCACTGTAGGGGTGTGGGATTGGGGTCAGGATTCAGTTTAATAAAATAATACTTATGGATACTAAATGGTACTAAATTTGGTACAATTTGAATTTTAGGTGAACCAATAGAGCTAGAATCATGAAAATTGGAATCAGGATCACTGTTGAGGTGTAAGAATGAAATATGTAGGAAGTTTTAGAAATGTGTACTAATGTTACTAAATTTGGTACAATTTGAATTGTGAGAGAACCGATAGAGTTGGAATCCTGAAACTTGGATTTGGGATCACTGTGGGGGTTTAGGGTTGGGGTATGTAGGAAGTTTTGGAAATTGGTACTACTGTGTACTAAATTTGGTACAATTTGAATTGTGGGTGAACCGAAAGAGTTGGAATCCTGAAATTTTGATTTAGGAGGTTTAGTATTGGGGTGTGTAGGAAGTTTTGGAAATTCGTACTACTGTGTACTAAATTTGGTACAATTTGAATTGTGGGTGAACCGATAGAATTTGAATCCTGAAACATGGATTTAGGATCACTGCGGGGGTGTAGGATTGGGGTATGTAGGAAGTTTTGGAAATTCGTATTACTGTGTACTTAATTTGGTACAATTTAAATTGTGGGTCAACCGATAAAGTTGGAATCCTGAAACTTGGATGTACAAAATTTGATACTATTTGGATTTGTTTGAACCGATAAGACTGGAATACTGAAATTGGGGAAATAAGCTTTTCATTGGATTAAATGAAGTATATAGTAATGGAAAGCAATGGAAATGAAATCGGTTGTAAGATTTCTGTTGGATGGTTGAGGTACTTATGGACATTTATATTAATGTGTGTTAAATGGAACTAAATTTGGTAAAATTCGGATTTAGGTGAACCTTTAGAGGTCGAATCATACTAAATGTGATACAAATTGGATTTAGGTGAACCGATAGAAGACCCTGACTTTTAGCTCGTCCATAGAGGCTCCCTGAACTGAAGTTCATTCATAGAGACTCCCTGAGCTTCAGGTCGTCTATAGAGACTCTTCTGCTCGTCTATAGAGACTCCCTGGCCTTCAGCTCGTCTATAAAGACTCCCTGGCATTCAGCTTGTCGATAGAGATGGCCTGGCCTTCAACTCGTCTATAGAGACTCCCTGAGATTCAGCTCGTATGTAGAGACTACCTGGCCTTCAGTTCATCTATAAAGACTCCCTGGATTCAATGCCCTTCAGATCATCTAAAAAGACTCCCTGGCATTCAGCTCATCAACCTTCTGATCGTCTATAAAGACTCCCTGGCCTTCAGATCGTCTATGAAGACTCCCTGGTCTTCAGCTCGTATATAGAGACCGCCTGGTATTCAGCTCACCTATAAAGACTCCCTGGCCTTCAGATCGTATCTTAAGACTCCCTGGCATTCAGATCGTCTATAAATACTCTTCGGCTTTCAGTTCCTCCTCGTCTATGAAGACTATATTAAGACTCCATGACACCCAGTTCGCCTATAAAGACTGACAACCCTCAAGCTCGTCTATAAAGGCTCCGAGGTCTGCAGCTCATCTATAAACTCTCCCTGTACTTTAGAGTTTATATGAAGACCCTTGCCCTCCGGCTCATCTATAAAGACATGTGCTTTGCACTACAAACCCCTTTAATCACACTGTAAACCGACTTATTCTACATTTTGTTTGCATTGTATGCAACATCCTTCAATAAGTTTTGTGGTTTTGGAATTTTTCTGTTACCCCCCATCACCACCACCACCACCCAGATTTTTGGGGTGGTTCTCTGTTAAGTGGAGTACATGTTTCTGCATTTTTGTGCACTTCGTTTGTTTGGTTTCAGTTTTTTTCTTATTTTTGCATTCAGCTGAGTCGGTTTCTGTTCTTCATTGAAAAACACAAATGAACCGCAAAATAACATGAAAATGCCAACGCCAACATCAGCAACCAACCAAACCAGCCCGCCAGCCAGCAGTACACTGAGGCAGCAACATCATCATCGTCATCATCTTTCAACAACAAGAAGAGGATATTTAAGAAAATTTACAGGAAAATGGGTCTTTTATCTGGCAATGGTAGGTATCCTTGTATTAAGCCCCGGTTTAGCCCGAAAAAAACGAGACGAGCTTGGGGAGGGAGGGGAGCGATAAAGTGAAGTGAGGATTTTCAAGCTATTTAGAGTTGAAATGTTTTGTGGATGCATCCGTGTGTATCTGTCTGTTCGTGAGTATTTGTATGCCGGTTGCATTGTATACAGGCATTGTTGTATTTGTATTTGGATTTTCTTTCCGCTTCATTTCCATTTGGGGTTTCATAGAATTGCCAACAACAACAACTACAGCAACTACTACATCATCATCTTTTGCGAATGGTGCAGCATGTAACAGACACCGCATTACATGCAAGATAAACATGAATTTTCTTGTTACTGTTGCTCTCATTTTGCTCCATCGCAGCACATTTGCTTGGTCCATTGTTGGTTGAACTGGTTAGTTGTGGTCGGTTTAAAAACATGAGAAACTCTATTCATTGTTGCTGTTGTATTTCTATCATTTCTGGTTTCTTTTTTTGAAATGGGGTTTGTGTTGTGGTTGTCCTTTTCGTTGTTGTTATTATTTATTATCTCATATTTCACAAACAAACAGAAAAAAACCCGAATAAAGGAATGAACGTAACGAATTGTGGGTTAAAATAGGATAATAGAAATTAGTGTATTATAGCGCAAAAATAGATTTGAGATTCGAGTTCGGATAATCTCTATTAAATCGTAATTTGAGCAAAAAATTAATTCTCACAATAGAAGCAATTATGAAAATTAACTCCTTTTTGTAATGGGGAGTGTTTTTTGTAATTTATTTCTGGTGAAATGGTACAAATTTCAGAGATGTAAATACACTTTTGGGAAAGGATATTTATAGAGGTTACAATTAATGGAATTTGTTGTAGAAAAATGTAAAAAGGAATCTACATGCCCTTTTGTATTCCTTTACCCCAGCCTTGTGGTTATTGGTACTGTTCGTACGATAAATCCAAAGTCGGCTCTCTGTTGGTATCTCCCCACAAAGTATGAAAATTGTTTGAAAAATATATAGAAACGCACACTAAAAATATATTCGTCTAAAAGTGCTGAATTCATACGCATAGTGCCATGATTCGACACTAAAGACGATCCAATGAATCTGAAAAAAACTCCCTGACATTCAGCTCACCTGTAATAACTCCCTGATCTTCAGTTCGCCTTTAAAGATCCTCTGCGATTCAGCTCGCCCTTATAGACTCCCTGCCAGTCAAATCGTCAAACTGTCTGGCTTTCATCTCGTCTATAAAGACTCCCAAACTTCTAGGTCGCCCATAAAGACTCCCTGCTCGCCCACAAGGACTCTCGATCTTCAATTTTTCTATAAAAACTTCTTGGCGTACAGCTGACATAGAATGCATCCCTGAACTTTAACTCGTCTACAAAGACTCCTTACCATGCAGCTCATATATAAATGTTGCCAGAGTTTCAGGTCGTCTACAAAGATTGCATGACCTTCAATTAGCCCATAAAGACTAATTGGTCTTCCGCTTGTTTATAAAGACCAACACACAGCGAATCTATAAAAACCCACTAACCTTCAGCATATTTAAAAATCCTTCATTGCGACTATAAAGACTCCCTGACATTCCATTCGTCTATGAAGACTGCCTGGCAAATAGATCGTCTATAAAACCTCCCTGACGTACAGATCTATAAAGCCTCCCTGGACTTCAGCTCATCTATAAAGGCTCGTTTAAAAAGAGTTATTGACATTCCATTCGTCTATGAAGACTCGCCCTTAAGACTCTCCGACTATCAGCTAGTCTATACAAGCTCCCTGACCTGGCTCCCTGACTAGGCTACAAAGACTCTGTAGATTTCAGCTCCCCTATTCAGACCCCTGAGTTTCGGCTCATCTATAAAGATTCAGTCACCTACCACTGACTTCCCTTCAGCACAGACTTCCTTATCTTCGGCTCGTCTACAAAGACTCCCTGACCCTTAGTTCGACTAAAATGACCTCCAATTCGCCTATGAAAACTCCCTGACATTCAACTCTTCTATGAAGATTTTCTGACCGCCCTCCCTTCTCGCCTAAAAAACTAACTGACCTTCAGCTCGCGTTTAAAGATCCTCTGCACTTCAGTAAAAAGCATAAAAACTCCCTGATATAAAACTCCATGTATAAAAACTTCCTGAACTTCAGGTCGCCTATTACAACTCTTTGACATTCAGTTCTTCTACAAAGACTACCAGACGTGCAGCTAATCTATAAAGACTCCCTGACCTATAGCTCGTGTATAAAGACTCCTTGATCTGCAAATCATATATAAAAACTATCAGACTTTCATGTTGTCTACAAAGACTCCATGACCTTCAATTCGCCTATAAAGCCTGCCTGGACTTCAGTTCGTCTATAAAGACCCCCTGATCGCCTGTTCAGACCCCTGACTTGCGGCTACTCTATGAAGACTCCCTGAACCCCTTCCTTCTCGCCTATAAATACTAACTGACTTTCAGGTCGCCCTTATATATCTTCTGCACTTCAGTAAAGACTCCCTGTCTTTCTGGCCGCTCATTCGTCTTTGATCCCTAAGCTGCTGATCCTAGCCTTCAGCTCGCTTAAAAAGTCTTCCTGGCCTTCAGTTTGTCTATATGTACTCCCATGCATTACATTCGTCTATGAAGACTCCCTGTCCTGTAGGTATATAAACCCTTCCTCGACTTCACCTCGTCTATAATAACACCCTGACCTTAGCTCTCTTAAAAATCACATTCAGATCTTCGTGAAGAGTCCCTGACATCCCTCCTTGCTCGACTATAAAGACGTTCAGTTCGCCTATAACTGTTAATTAGCCTTCAGTTTCAGTGAATATATATTCGTCATATATGATTCATCACTAATGAAGCACCCCGATCGTTTTTTTATTCAAATATCGACACGAACATTTTGTTTTAAACGAATGTATGGGTCTCAAGTCCCACAACCCGTAATTCATGATGCAGGACAAACCTCAAACGTAATAATGAATATTATAATATTAGAAGATGCAGAACACTGACAATATTTTAGAATAATTTCTGCAGAGCTACTAGAAAAATAGTCAAATTAGAATCGGTGTACTCACCAATATTTCGAAGTATTACAATTTTACGATGTTCAAGTTTGCAACTTATTGAAATGCACACACAACATGGCAAGTCCAATCGGCTTAAAATTACCTGAAACGATTGTCATAAAAACATTTATATTTTAAAAGTGTCTTTCAAAGATTAGGTCAAAAGATTATAATAGGCGTGGATTTTTAAAGAATTTTTTTAATGACTAATGTTCCTTTACAGTTCTAAATTTGACTCAGCATGTTTCAGATATCTGGGATTTTATCTCCTTCGTACATTGTATCAAGAACTTAATGCTTGACCTGTTTCTGGCAAATTAGGATTTTTATTGTATACCTTTTATAGTCAATATTGCAGATTTTGATCCAAATCTTAAAATTTGCCAAATAAAACAATGCGACACAAATGTCCTTGTTACATAAATGGTTCACTGGCAAAACCATCACGGACAAACCAAATTGTCAATCAAAGAAATTTGCCTCAACAATAGAAGTTTAATTTCATTCGAAACACCCTCACACAGAACTGAATGGACTTCAATTAAAGATTTCATACGAATTAAAAGGCGTTATCTTTTCAATCAAATGTTTTGTCATATCCAGTTTTTGGGGTTCACATGGCATATACAACTCAGGCATGTCCTACTTTTTAGTTGGGGTGCTGGAGAAAAAAAAAACAATGTCAATTCATTATAACAACAAAAAAGAACTCTTGACCATTTTTTGTTGCGTTACCCCCCTTGTACAAAGTGAAAACTGGTAGCTGTTCGTTTTTCGTAAATAATTCATACAATTGAGTGTCCTCTGGTCGGGAAAAAAACTTATTTGCCCTTTCATTCACTTTTAGTTAACTTTCTCCCATATTCCTTTTTGTCTTTTTGCATGGAACGTGTACTCAAAGGTACAATAATTTGTCACCCTGCATAGTCACCACCACCACTTTCTCCAACCACCCTAGTCGTTCGTAATATACCAAATTACAGTTGCGATTCGATTTACGTACTGTGAGTTATTATTATTTTTCACACGTAAATTGTTACTAAAAATTTTCTACTCCTGCTAATTTATTCAGGATACGTTCGAGCCAAAATCACGACCACATTGTTCACGATGACACACTTTTAAAAATGCACACACACGAATATTTTTGGTGTTGTAGTTTTTTGTTTGTACAATACGTGTTGGTTGCTCTGTGTGTGGGGGTTGGTGATTGTGTAGTGGTGTAGGAATTTCATATTCACTCACACCAATACATGAGAAGATAACCAACCATACATATTTCCAAAACTTAAATGTCATAGATTTATTTCAAGGACTATTATATACGTGGATTTTTAAAGAATACTTTTTTCAAGGACTATAAGCGAGGATTTTTAAGGAATATTTTTTCAAGGACTATAAGCGTGGATTTTTAAAGTATATTTTTCAAGGACTATACGCGTGGCGTAAAAAAATCAGTAGATTATGCCCTTTATTATAACTACCATGAAACGAGACGTGAATTTGGCTGCGGATTTATGGTCAGCAGGAGAATAAAAGACCTCACGCCAGTAGATGAGCGAATTGCTATATCCGCATAAAAGCGAAGTTCTTCTACATCAGTTTTATTTGTGCCCATGCTACGACCGAAGACAAAAATGAGCAGACTAAAGACATATTTTACGAGCGCCTAGAAGCAGCATATGATCGCTGCCCTGGCCATGACATTAAAATTCTGCTAGGAGATTTTAATGCAAAAATCGGAAAGGAAAATATCTTTGGCCTCACCGTCGGAAAATTCAGCCTTCATGAAGAAACATTGACTTCGCGGCAGCTAAAAACATGGTAGTTAGCAGTACCAGATTCAAACATCTCGATATACACAAGGCCACCTGGATTAAGCAACGATCAACCTGATCAAGCATCGAGAAATCAAATCGATCATGTTGTGATAGACGGAAGGCATTCATCTAGTGTTTTTGACGTCCGATCGATCCGAGGAGGGAACATCGATTCGGAACATTACTTTGTGGTACGCACCCGTCTTAATGTAGCAGCAAAGGTGCGATCTAATGTAACACGAAAATTTGACGTCGAAAATCTGCAAACACAACAGATAGCAGAAGCCTACTCCGTCCAACTTACCCAACTGCTTGACGAAAGCACCCTTTGTCCCGATATTAATATAGAAGCACAGTGACAGAGAATTACCTACTCCCTACAAACTGCAGCGAAAGCAACACTTGGGTACCAAAAACCACCATCAAGAAATCCATGGTACGACCAGGAGTGTCGTAATGCTACTGATATGAAAAAACGCACCGTATAGGGCAACCCTGCGGACAGTAGTAACACGCGATGGAAAACTATCGGGAAAACAGGAGAGAAGAGAAACGTATTTTCAGAAAAAAGAAGAAAGAACAAGAAAAACGTGAGTGTGAGCAAATCGAGATGTACAGGAGTCAGAATGAAGTCCGAAAATTTTACCAACGGGTAAAACACCAAACCGGCTTTGGTGCAGGCACAACCTCCTGTAAAGGTGAAGAAGGAAACCCGGTGACAGATACAGACAGCATTCTGAAGATCTGGAAGGAGCATTTTGAAACCCTTTGGTATCAAATTGTGGCAGTGAAGAGGATACCCCAGAACCAATTATATATATCGGTATAGAATGTATACCAACTAGCCAAGATAAAGTCAGAATAGCAACAAATCGGCTGAAGAATAATAAAGCAGCAGGTGAAGATGGTTTACAAGCCGAACTATTCAAGACTGGTGGTCAGATGCTGGTAAGGAGCATGCACCAGCTGATTAGTACAATTTGAATGACGAATGCATGCCCAATGATTGGAACCTCAGTATCCAGTGTCCCGTGCACAAAAAAGGAGACTATAGAGGAATAAGTCTTCTTTCCATCGCATATAAATTGCTATCCAGCATACTGTGTGAACGACTGAAGCCAATGGTCAATGACATTATTGGATCATACCAATGCGGCTTAAGACCTGGCAAATCCACCATTGACCAGATTTTCACTCTGCGCCAAATCCTGGAAAAAACCCCACGAAAAACACATCGAAACATTCCACCTATTCGTCGACTATAAAGCCGCATTCGACAGCCCTATCCGTTCAGAGGTGTTTAAAGCCATGTCTACGTTCGGCATTCCTGCAAAATTAATATGGCCATGCAGGATAACTTTAAGTGGCCCTTTAATACCTAACGAGTATTCAGACAATGTGACAGTTTGTCGTGTGACCTTTTTAACATCCTGCTGGAAAAGATCATACGAAACGGCAAAGGGAAAAAAGGACACTCTGTACACCAAACAACACATGCCAAACCGCCAGACCTAACTCACACTCTAAAAGACGCCGATACTACCCATGCTGTTATATGGATCTGAAGCATGGGTATTTGCGCAAGCAAATGAGGCAGCACTTGGAGTGTTTTCTAGAAAAATTCTCCGAAAGAACTATGGGCCGACCTGCGTTGTTGGTGAATATCACCATCGAATGAAACATGAGTTGCACCAGCTATTCTCAGACAGCGACATTGTTAGACGTATTGAGCTGCAGCGACTACGTTGGCTAGGTCATGTTGTGAGAATGGATGAAGATGCCCCAGCCCAGAAGGCATATAAAAGCGAACCAGCTGATGGTTCACGCAGAAGGGGATGGCCACGAATAAGATGGAAAGATCAAGTTGAAGATAACGTTGCCGAATATGGTCTTTCAAATGGGAAAAACTGCGCAAAAGTCCAACGCGCCTGGAAATCTTTTAAAGGTCGGCTTATGGAACAAAAGTTTTAAAGAATTTTTAAGCTCGGCTTATGAAACGAAAGTTTTAAAACTACAACTTTTAAAACTACAACTTTTAAAGTCTATTATTGGGGTGGATTTCTTTAGGATTCAGTTTTCAAAGACTATAATTGGCGTCGATCTTTAAAGAATAAGTTTTCAAAGAACTGTTACAGGCTTTGATTCTTAAAGAATCATCTTTCCAAGGCGTTTTTAATTCCAACCGAATTCAGATACCTTTGATATTCAAAAAAGTCTTCTGTCCCCTTTGATACTGGTTTCCTAACAATTGATGCACATATTGTTCGCTGGGTGTACTGTGACTCTGACAAGTTATTTTTTGGTTATAAAGTGGTAAGGACATCGTTGCCAGCAAAAGGCATTCGCATCAACATCACATCTTTTCAATAAAATATTCTGATTATGCTGGGACATTTCCAACACCACATGACAGTGATTAAATACGAATATACGATGAAAAAATATTTTTAAAAACTCCAAGCCTTGAAAAAATATTTTTAAAAAATCCATGCCTTGTATAGTCATTGGAATTTTTTTTAAGTCCTTGTATAGCCATTGAAAAAAAAATTTGAAAAAATCGTTGCAAATTTCCACTGTTCATGTGTGTCCCTCCTCTAGCTCCCAACGTTCCACTTTGCGTGGATGTAAGCAAGAAAGCTAACATGTGGTCAATGGTAGCTACCCAGCAACACAATTTTATTTATTTTTTTTTTCTATTTTCCGTTTTCCATTTTTATCTTAACTTTCAATATTTTATATTGTACAAAGTGCCACTCGACTCTGTTGTTAGTCAAAAACATGCAACACAATAACAACAACTGGTACCCATCAAGCTATCTATATATATGTAGGGGAGAGGAGTACCCTCGTAGCTCCCATTTTGCTTCAGGACACCCATCAAGCCTTGCAACCACCCACACCACTTGATATATGAATATGAGTTTTGCATAACGCAACTTCCGCTTGTCACGCATACCTCAACTTCATATCTAGTAGCATGCTTCGTCGCTCCAGGAACCACAATTTACTGCCATTACTTTGACAGCTGCAGCCACTTTTGTGGCTGATACTGGCTGCAACCCACAACAACAAGCTAGCTGCCTTTTTCATTCATGCCAAACCCGTAGTAGGATGCTGATGGTAAAGATTGTAAAAAATATATGTATAGACTGCACTGTTGAGAATGATGTTGCATGGCAATGGATTATGGGGAAAGGGGGCGTATGATTATTTGAAGTGGCAAGTAGGATACAACATGCCAGTAACCAATGTTGAGAAAAATAAAAATAACTGCCGGATAAGCATGGCAATAACAACAACAGCAGCAACAGCTTTATATATTTTTTTAACATGTTCATTTTTAGAACACTTTCTTATCCATCTCCTCCTGTACTTGTCTGCAAGTTCCTCCTCTTATTTCCGTTGCCGTAGAGAAGTTAACGTTAAACAAGTTTGTAACCATTTTTTTGCTCTAAATATTATGGCGATGATCGACAAGCTATATAATGTGGACTGCGGCAATGATAATTATGTCAATTCAATGGGGATGTTGTTATCGACATGTTAATTGAAAAAGTTACAATTTTAATTAGTTTGCTTTACTAAAAAAGGTTAAAGGTCAAAAAAGGAGAAGAACTTCATTTAACTTTAGAAAAATTAAAAACAAATATTTTACAAAATTCACGCCTTTGGTAATCTTTGAAAAAAAAATATTTTACAAAATTCACGCCTTTGGTAATTGAAAAAAAAATATTTTACAAAATTCACGTTACAATTTTTAATCCACGCCTAATCATTGAAAAAAATTTTTAAAAAATCCACGCTTTAATCATAAAAAAATGTTTTAAAAAATCCACGCCTTTGAATCATTGAAAAAAATGTTTTAAAAAATCCACGCCTTCGGTAATCATTGAAAAAAAAAATATTTTAAAAAATCCACGACTTTGGTAATCATTGAAAAAAATATTTTAAAAAATCCACGACTTTGGTAATCATTAAAAAAAATGTTTTTAAACCAGTGAGAGGAGTTGTATAGTCGAACAGGCCCACCATACGATACCCTACACAACTACCACGGAACTCTAACTTTCTGCGGATTTTTATTCCGAGCCTGGGCAATATTTCGTGATAGTTGCACCCTCTTGCCCGATTAGAGATCAAAAACACCTCTTCCTTACACTGACATATTTTCCGAATATTACTAATATTATGTACAGCGCTTCTATTTACTTGTCCATATTACCTTCACCATGGGTTGTGTTGTGATGTTCGGCTTATAATTGTGGCCTATAGATCGACTCGAAAAACATACAAAAAATTAAGTATTCGGTCCACTTCATCCCAAAATTATTATCTGATCATCACCGAAAGGCGTTGTCCTTGACATAACTTGACCATAATATCTGAATACGTAAATACCTGTAAATATGTATGTGTAAATCCAACGTCCGAGTACATACTACCATATAATTGGTATCAATTTAAAGTTCAACCACTCCTCTTGGATATTCTATCAACTTCAGGGGCAAATATATGCGGGAAAAATAAAAATTTTGTAATTTTTCACACAAAAGTCAGGGTCAATTTGACCAGCTAAATATTGACCAATCTCTATCAAAACAGGCATGCTTATTCTTTAGCCCGATTCCGTTCTCCATGCAAAATTTCGCGATGTTCAGGCCATAATTGCGGCCTCTGGAGCGAACAGAAAAACCGACTAAAATTAGGTATTTGGTCCATTTCATCTAAATATTTCACCTAAATATTAACCGATCTTTACCAAAAACAATAGGGGTCTTCATTATCCAGTACCCAGCCATAACTGTGGCCTGTATCGTGTTTACAAATTATAATGGACAGACGGACGAACGGACACACATTTCTAGATCGACTCAGCTAGTCGAGATATACCTAAAGGTGGGTCTAGGTCCAATATTTCGCTGCGTTACAAACTCTTGGGGCTGCACAAAGCTATAATACCCTGACAACATAGTTGTGTAGGGTATAAAAATCCACGCCTTTGGTAATCATTGAAAAAAAAATGTTTTTAAAGAATCCACGCCTTTTGGTAATCTTTAAAAAAATATTTTAAAAAAATCGAATAATTAAACAAGTGAAAAAGCGTTAAGTTATATACTGGCAGGTACTTGAAATTAAAATATAGAGAACATACCAAAAAATGGACCCATACCGACATTTCTACAAACCGATTATGTAAATACCAAATTTCAGTGATTTCGGTTGAAAACTGGCTCAAGAACCTCAAAATGCCGAAATTTGGGGGTACCTTTATATGGGGGCTACCAGAAAAAAATGGACATATATTTATAATTTTTAGTGGAGATATAAGAACCTAATATACCAAATTTCACCGAATTCGGTTGAAAAACGCGCTCAAGAACTCCAAAATACCGAAATTTGGGGGTACCCTTATATGGGGGCTACCAGAAAAAATGGACTTATATTTATAATTTTTAGTGGAGATATTTGGTAACCAATAAAAACCCAATGTACCAAATTTCAGCGAATTCGATTGAAAAACGCCAAAATACCGAAAATTGGGGGTACCCTTATATGGGGGGCTAGCAGAAAAAATGGACCTATATTCATAATTTTTTGTGGAGTGATTTGGAATCTATTTAGAACTCAAAGTACTAAATTACAGCCAATTCGGTGGAAAAATACGACCAAAACCCCCAAAATACTGAAAATTATGAGGTACCGTTATATGGGGGCTACCAGAAAAAGTGGACCTATATTTATATAAGAATATAAGAACCCAATTTTACCCTTATCAAGAATATATATACTTTATAGGGTCGGAAATGAATATTTCGGTGAGTTACAAACGGAATGACGATTAATATACCCTCCATACTATGGTGGAGGGTATAAAAAATATTTCCATACATTTTGCAATAAATCCTCTTTCCCTAATACACTTTGAGTACTTAACAAACCCTCAGGGTAAATAAAATAACAAGAACTTCCTATCATTTATTCAAGTAATACGATTACAAATATTTTCTATTAAATTAGTTATAACGAAAAAAAAACTATAAATATATTTATGAAAGAATATATATGTAGATGAATAAATGCATGTGATGCTCTTCCACCTTTTCATTTATTTACCTTAACACCGCTTCTCTTTATGTCGATGTTATTGTTCGTTCGACGGTGTTGCACCTCTAAAACCCACCGACGAGCACTACAATAATAATGATATACAATCCGCTTATATTATTTCATAATGAACGCTGACTGACTGACAAGTGACATTTTCAAGTAGAATGCAGAATAAAAACTGCTATCGCTAGACCGACGACCATCACTCACAACATCGTCGTCGACAGCGACAAGTGCCCTCTTACCATTGTATTAGGGCAAATAAGGTGAACTGACACTGGCACTCCCATTTCAACACCAACTCAACACCCAATCCAAAAATATTCATCATTTATTTGATGTTCATTATATCAAAGGATTTAAATGTGCCGTTGTCGATGTGCAGTGCAGTTATTTAGTATGTTCATTATTGTGTATGTGTGCGTGACTTTGTTGGAGAATAGTACTTTATTCTATTAATTTAAACAAGAACAATGAATGTTCTTTAATTATAACTGAGAAGGTATTACAGTATGTAATATTTATATAAAGTATATAGGGAAACTATTTCTATGGCAAATGTTATAAAAACAATTTGTATAAGCCAATTTTTGTGAGCAAGGATCGGTTGAACGTGGAAAAGGACGATGGAAACAAATATCGATTTTTGTCTTTGGAGATATTATACTAAATTGTTAATGGACTTTTTGTAGATTTGGAGGACAAAAATCTCGTCTTCTAGTACCAAGAAAATAAGGAGGAAAAAGACGTGAAATAGAAGGAGGATATGTTTACAAAAAAAATAAAAAATCTTCACTGTATTTGACTGCAGACATGTCATCTCATAAATAACCTGCAATAGCCCCAAACGACGATATAAATAGTTAGTCGGAATCAATTCATCACGCCATAACTCAAAAAACTTGATCTACGGCGAATTTGTTCTTTTGGGTTCTTAATATACTCGCCAAGGACTTTCAGAGAATTCCTCATGGGGATTCTCCACCCACAGACTATGGAAATCTATTTTGTTTCATAGTGTAATCAGTAAAGAAAATAATTTTAAAAGGTTTGAAAATGCAGTTAAGTTTGGTCGGCCTAAATTTTAATACCATGAACCATAAGGTCAAAATATGAACCTAGGAAGTTTATATACTCTGAGAAAACCAAGTACTTGGACTTCCACAATACCGAAAATGAGTTCTAACGCGGAAATAGCGAAAGATAGATAAATATACCCAATTTTAAATATTAAACATAATTAATGGCATACACAAAAAACAAATTTAAATATTTTCATAATTTCATTCATATTTAATTTTTTTCCATATTGTACATGTACTTCGCTTTGAATACAAGTAAAAATTCCACTATTTTTCCAAAAATGTAAACATTTCATTAAAATCACACTCTCTCTCTCTCTTCCTTCCTTCCTTTTTTCGACAAAAACAAATGTATGTCTTCCATCTCAACAACCACTATTAATTGTGTTTTGTTTTGGTAACGTTCTCCGCCTCTCCCCTTACTGTTTCTGTTGCTAACAACAAACCTCGGTTGTGACTAGTTTTACATTCCATTGTTTCTTTATTTCAGTCACTCTTACCGACCTCTGTATTGCTGTTACAAAATTCGCATATGAATTTTTCAAATTATTTCGATATAAATGCTAAATACAATACATCAACCAACTGTTGCAAGTTTCTAAGCCATAGAAACCCGCCACCTCCACCAAACATACCCTCCAAAGTTTTTTCACTCTCTCTCTGATAAGAAACCAGTAATCCGATATTGGCAACACAAATCCCGATATTGGCAACACTTTATGAATACTATACATACAATATACGAAATAAATATTTTTTCTGTGTATTATTTTATTCTGATCTAGGTCCCTGACGAAGGAGTCCAAACGGTGGATGATAGAAAAACATACGATTCCGAGAAATATCTACAGAGGAGCCTATTTTGCAATATTGACAATTTTTTAACATAGCTGAAGCGGAGGTTCACCCCTTAATAACTCGAGAATTTCTTAAGTATATTAAAAAAAGGGAATAGTTTTGGGTTAATTGGTCTTTCGTTGCAAAGTGTTCATGATATTGACCTCCAAACTTTATTTTGGTGGAAGCTGTGTCTACTTTAATGTAAAAAAATGTGTAAAAACAGGTTAAGGCGAACCAGTTTTTTGTATGTTCCCTATCGATTTGTGACTGAGCCACTCATTTCACGGTCTTCGTGTCAAAGTAAAACTAGAAGCCTACAAAAGAAGGACTACGTCTCTTATGTATAATTTGTCAAAATTTTATCTGCGTCTACCTTTAAATGATGCTGACATTTTGAAGCTAGATTTTGAGTGTTTTTTTTTTTAATTTTGCTTCTATTGTTAATGCGCAAACAGGAATTTCTAAAAATATATTATAAGATTATTATTGTGGGCGCAAATCTGAGTAATTTCATACATATTCAGAGTAATACTCATCGAAAGGTGAAAATTTTGTGCTATCAATTTTCTAAAAAAAACCTATTTTTCGGGCCAAAATTTTAGATCTGTCATTTGATTTGTATGGATACCGACGACGGGAGCTTCCAATAACACGAAATTTGACAAAAAATGTTTTTGAAAATATCGCGGATTTATTTGCGTTTTTTGTGGATCATTTCCATTACATTAAATGACTTGGTTTCACCCATTTTTTTACATTACCACCATCACAGCTTTCACGCAAGTTATTATTTATTACCAATATTTTAAGATTTTGACAAGAACACTTCATTTTATAGAATTGAATTTAAATTATATATGAACATATTATATTTCGCGAGTTATAACATTGCAAACCTCAGCTTCAAGGAATTTAAAAGATTTTTGTAATTTCCCATATATTTGTACGAAATTTGGCACAGCGTAATGAATAAGGTCTAGAATAACGTGTGCTAAGTTTCGTGAAAATTGGTTCAAATTTAGATATAGCTCCCATATATATCTTCGCCCGATTTAAGATAAATTGTTTACCAAAGTCCCTATATATCTTTCGATTTGCACGAATTTTGGCATAGCGTACTGAATTAAGTCTAAAATGATATGTGCAAAGTTTCGGGAAAATCGGTTCAGATTTAGATATAGCTCCCATATATATTTTCATCCGATTTTAGGTAATTGGTGCACCAATGTGTCTGAAAATCATTCGATTTGCACGAAATTTGTCTTAGCGTATTGAATTCAGGCTAGAATGACGTGTGCTATGTTTCGTGAAAATCGGTTCAGATTTAGATATAGCTCCCATATATATTTTTGTCCGATTTTATGTAATTGGTGCACCAAAGTCCATATATATCTTTCGATTTGAACGAATTTTGGTATAGGGTACTGAATTAAGTCTAGTAACAATATAATTATATTAACCTCCCATCCGCTGTTTTACCTCCAACAGTTTATCAATTTTTTTTTCTCTTCATCGAAAACAAATAAAATTTCCTCAATATGATTGATTGATAGATATTGATGAATGTCCGTCAATTCGGTTGGGTTTCTTTTTTTAGCAATCTGTCCATTTTTGAGTTGGCTTCACTCGGTTAATGATGGCTCTGATGTTAGTGGTAGTGAGGCCGTGATGATGCTGCTGCTGCTGATGATGATTATGATTGTAAGCTATGCGGAATGTGGAGCACATTTTGGTCATCACCCGAGGTAATTGTTTCCGTTTTTAGCACGAGCCTTCATTCAATTTCCATTGTACGCACTTTACACTAGAACACAGACACACACAGACTAAGAGTGAGATTGAATTGTTGTTGGCGTATAATTGTAGTGGTGTAATGTCCTTAACACGGAATTCATTTAATAGCACCACAGCGGAAAATTGCGGTTTAAAAGCGAAGCCCAAACGACAGTAGGTTGACAAATTAAATTAAGTAACAAAAACGGGATTTAAAATTTAATAAATCCTATTTTTGAAATAAATGAAATATTTGAAAGGAATTCAAACAATTGTAAAATTATTTTTATTCGCGGGAGAGTTCAATTGCAAAGTTTTGTCTTCATTTACATGTGCCGAAACCAATACCACCACCGTTCGAACTTATTTGCTTGTGTACTTTCACTGTTATTGAAAATGAAATTACTCGATTTGTATTTGGCTGGGTAGTTTTTGCTTCTTTTTTTGCTCGATCTATAATGGCCACTTGAAAAGGGTCTGTGTTAAGCTCGTTGATACAACAAACCCAACCAAACAAAAAATACACACACACACACACACACACACAAATGCAAAACATTCAGATTTCGCACAAAAAACTTCACATTTAAATGATTTTCAAATAAGAGCGGTTTTGGGAAGGCCAAATGCGAATGCGTTTCTTAAACCCAAAAAACAGAAAAAAAACAACAACAAAAGAACAAACATAGACAGAGACATTTAAATTTCGAATTGTGTGCCTGTGTTTGTTTGAAGCGTTTTAAAAACTTTCATTGTATTGGTCGAACGAGCGAGCATACACCATTTAGCATAAGCTGTAAGGATTATTGTTGGAGGTCGTTTGGCCGCTCAACTCAGACTCCCCTCCCACCATCACAACCGCAACATATTCAGCCAACCGTTGTTGATGTTTTTTTTTTTTTTGCATTGCCTTTAGCCTCGTGTTTAGTTTGAGCTTCTTTGTGATTTCATTTTAATTGAATTTTACAATTTTGCCTTTGGGTGTATTTTGGGTTTTTTCTTAGTCTTCTTCTTCTTTTTGGGTAATTTGGCAGTTGTTCCTTTTTTCATGGGGTTACTACTTTGCAATACGTAATTTCAAATTACTTTCCTTAAGTTTTCAATATGAGCGGCATTCCTATATTTGACCTAAATTGTATGCAAGTATGTTATTTGAAGCATTTTGGGAAAGATAAATGTACGCCATTATTTTGTGATGTTTTTTTAATTCTTATACACTGCGAAAATTTAGAACCAACATAACTATGTTATTGGGATAATATAATTTTGTGTAGGCCCAAGGTTACAAACTTTCGTATACATATATGGAAGCTCTACTAGCTGAATAAATATTAAAACTTGTAGTCAAAGTACCTGTCTCAGTTATGGACAGACAAGCGCCGCAAAATATTGCATGTAGTTTCGATTCTTATCAAGAATACTTATATATTAGATTGGGGAAAAGAAATCTATTATTTCTTCGGCAGGCAGATGTACTGATAGATTTTTCGTAAAGTATTGATCAAACAATTTCAGATTTGTTCTCGTTTTCGGTTCATTTTACAGTTTTTCATTGACAAAGACGAATATGCAAGCCAATCGGCTAAAGTTGTGAATGGTGTTTCTGATTCCGATATTGTAAAAGCCAATATTGATAAAATCGGAGAAATCACCGAAGTTGACCGGCATGTTAGCAGTCGTATCATCGCCCAGGAGCTAAAAATAGACCATAGACCATAAGGTTTTAAACCATTAACAATTGACCAGAAACGGTCGGAATTGTCCACCTGGACAATACTAGGCCACACACAACTACAGAGGCCAGAAACTTCGGGAGCTTGGTTGGGAAGTTTTAATGCATCCGCCATACATTCCGGAAGTGGCACCAAGCAAAAAATTTGTATCTAATGAGGATTGTGAAAATCGACTACTAGAATTTTTTGCAAATAGAGAGCAGGTCTTCTATGAGAGAGGCGTTATGAAGTTACCTTTAAAATGGCAACAAATCATACAACAAAACGGTGCAAATCGGACATTCCGAAGCATGTTAAAACAAGTCCCATAGTTCATATAAAAATAATGGATTTATTTTTCTCCAAACTAATCTAAGTGATGAAATAGACCAACAATTATATTTTTGCCTGATTTTAAATCGAGGGGTAAGTCTAATGGATTTTTTTTTTCAAAAACTATAAATTTGTGATATTTGGTTACATCGATAAGAAGTCGGTAGAAGTTCTCGTGACTATCGCCCAAATTCTAAAATTAGCAGCACAAACAGATAAATTCTAGTGGTAGCTGTGTAGGATATCCCACGTCGTACCCGTTCCACATTGCAGTTTTGCTTACTGGTGTTAAGGAATGGATATTTCGTGATTAGGTTCAAATCTAAAAGAGGAACCTCATTCTCGGTTTCGACAATTTGAATTTTAGTTTAATATTTATTATTCGAACCTACATTAATTCAAAAATGTCTCTTTAAAATTGCAGTAGAAATTTCAAAAACTCCGGAAAATATAACCGATTTCTTGTGTCAGCCTACATTAACGGCAAGGGCTTTCTCAAACTTTAAACGCGAAAGTTTGAAATTGTGCACTATAACTAAAAAACAATTATCTAATCACTTCCAAATTTTAACATGTTATTCTCCCCGTACATCGCATTAACTAGGCTAAATATATTCGGGGAATATCTTCGTTATTTTCTAACTTTGTGAAAAATGAGTAGTAAATTTCACGCAAGTATTAAAACCCGTATTCGCATTGACCGATTCAAACGATAAAAAAGGAACCAAACCTAGATGCGTAACGTTTCGTTATATATCAGAACGTAGATTTCGTCCAGATTTTTAATAGGATCCAAACGAGGATTTCTTAATTTAATAGGAAAATTAAAATAAAGACTGTATTTCTTAAGAATAAAGTTTTAAGGTTAGGGGACCCAAATGTGGATTTGTGAATGATTTGTAAAAGGAACCTAAACATGGTACTTTATTAAAATTGTCAAAAGAATCTAAACGTATATTATTGTAAGGGTTTTACAGAGACCAGGCCTATGTCTTTACTATTTAGGAAGGTCCCAAGGTTCTTGAATATTTGTCAGAGGATCCGAACATAAACTTCTTACATACATATTTTCAAAGGACCCCAATACTGATTTCTTGATTATTTGCATGGGGAACTAAACGATTTAAAGGGACATCAATGTGAATTCCTTAATAGTTTCTTAATAAATATTCATATTTCATATGGACTTCTTAAAGGTTTTCAAAACCCAAAAAAGTATTTTTAACCAGTGACCGGAGCAGCATAGTCGGACGGGGCCGACCATACTATACCGTACACAACTACCACGGAACTCTAACATTCTGCCTGGGCAATATTTCGTGCTCGATTAGGGGTCAACTGCACCTCTTCCTTACACTGACGTATTTTCCGAATATTCCAAATATTCCGTGCAGCCTTTCTAATTACTTGCCCAGATTCCCTTCACCGTGTTATGTTCGACATGTGGCCTATACAAAAAATTAAGTTTAGGGTCCACTTCATCCCAAATATTTTAAGTGATCATCGCCGACAATTATAGGCGTTGTCCTTGACCATAATTGGAAACTCTTGGAAAAGTTTATAGCGATCAGTGCTATATTTCTGCCTAATATTAATGTGAAATAATATCTCAATACGTAATTACCAATAAATATTTATGTTCACTCCCACATCCGAGTACAAACATTATTATTTATATAAATTTAAAGGTCAACCCTTCCTTCCTCTTAGATATATTGCTAAAGTCTCGGGTCATGTCCTTCAGGAGTAAATATATACGCCATAGAATACAAATTTGGTCATTTTTCACACAAAATTCAGGGTCCATTTGGCCCGCTAAATAATGACAGATCTTTATTTAAACAGGCTTGCTTATCCTTTGGCCCGATCGCCTGTTCCATGTAAAATTTCGCGATGTTCGGGCCATAATTACGGTCTCTGGAGCGCCCAGAAAAAAGCAAATAAAATTAAGTATTTGGTCCATTTCATCCCCTAAATATTAACCGATCTTTACCAAAAACAATAGGGGTCTTCATTGGCTAGAACACATCTTACGTGCAAAATTTCGTGAAGATGGGCCCATAACTGTGGCCTGCATCGTGTTTACAAATTATAATGGACATATGAACACACATGTCTAGATCGACTCAGCAAGTCGAGATATGAAGATCGGCATATTTAAAGGTGGGTCTAGGACCAATATTTTGAAGCTTTACAAACTCTTGGGGCTGCACAAAGCTATAATACCCTGACAACATAAAAAACATTAAAAGGGACACAAACATTCAATTCTGAAATATTTGGCGTTGATTTCAAAAGGGTCCTAAAGAGAGAGCGATTTTTTTAATGGTGCAAGTGTATATGTTTTGTGAATTTTAAGAAAACCAAAATTGAATTTTTATTTATTTCGGAAGGGAAGTAATAAGGATTGTTTCAATTTAATAGTTAAAAAATGTCGCGGCTTTTCTGGAAATCTGAAAAGTCGTTGGAGTTGTCGGAAACTAAATAAAGAACATATAGCTCATTTCCTGCAAGACAGGCATAACTCAAAAAAACACGATTTTACAGAAAATGCGTTTTAAGTTTTCAATTTACTCACTCTTTATATGGGACAGAAGAACTTCTACGTCTTCTCAATTAGAGTATGCAAGAGATATTCATATGAATTTTTTACACAACATGAAGTCTGTTATAGCGAACAATTGTGCATCATTAACTCGAAAATCACGTTTTTTGAGTTATGCCTCTCTTGCAGCAAATGAGCGATATAACAAAGCAAAAAAATTCCGAAGGCAATAATATAATATTCGTGGGTTTAACGTGTAGGACATGCACTTTTGTTTAATTTTTTATTATTTTCTTTTCATCGACAAAATTTTTTACTGTGTATTTAGTATTTTACGCAAATAAATAAATGAACTGATTTCAATTTTTGTTTTTCTTTGCAGATTTCTACATTTCAAAGAGTATCCTTTTTTTCATGGTGTTCCGGTGAATTTATTACCAACGAAAATATCTTTATTTGCTTTTATGATAAAGGAAAACAAAAATGAAAACGAAAAAAAACTCAGTACAAATTTATTTCGAAATGTGGGATTTTCTTTAAGTATTTCAGTACAAAAATATTTCCCCTTTGCGTAAAAAAAAAAACAAAAATTACCCACACAAAAGCATTTAGTAGCATATTTCTACCAGAAAGTGGGAAAAAATAAAGGTTCAAAGGCGTTATTGTTGTCTACGGCATTATGGTGCCGTTCGTATGGAAATTTGTTAAAATATTCCAAAATGCAAATGAAATGATGGCCATGGATGAAATTGTGAAATGTGAATGGCAGCCTCAACAAGAGAACGTTACGAAAAAATACACCAACAGAAGTGGGACGCATAATGGAAGCAGCAGCAGCAACACCACCGCCAACAACCAAATTCAATACTAATGGTATTTAATGTGCGTAAATTTATTGAATTTAAATGCCTGGTAATTGTTGTCGCCTTCCAAACGTTGGTTGGGGTCCATCACACAATGCTAAGGCATCAGGAAAAATGGTGGTAGCGATGGTTTCAAATGGTGTATGTATATACGCGGGAGTTATTTGTTTTTAAATCTTTTCTTATACCAGTTCGAGGAATTGAATTTGTATGTATATATGCGTTTTGGATATAAACACTTTCTGTTTAAAATTTTATATTTGCCTTGAATTTAAAACTCCTTAAATGGGGTTTTTGAATGTTTTTATATTCAGATTAAAGTATCAATTTTGACGAAACAAAAACAAGTATTCATATTTGTGATGCGTAAATATTTAACAGACAATATAACATGTATTTGGGGAATAATAAATTTAAGTACTTTGAATGTATATTTTTCATATATGAAAATTCAACATAAATGGCAAATTCGAGGAAAAATACATATTTGTAAGTACCCTACAAACCAAATTAAGTTACACGTTCCATTTGATCTTGATATGGAAAATAACTAATTTTATAAAAACATTTCTTCAAAAAAGTAAAAATGACTCAAACATTGATTTAATAAAAATAAAACAAAGGGGGTTCAAACTTCAAGATTTTCAAGGGGACCCAAAATGGATCTCTTAACAATTTTTAAGTGAAATTTTAATTCTGGACACCCTAAAGATTTTTAAGGGAACCTGGCGGGAAGTTCATACAGATTTTTATGTAATCCAAGCTACGATTTTTTTAAGGATATTAAAGGCACACAAACCTGAACTGTTTAACGAAGTTTAAAGGGACCAACACTTGGTTCGTGGATATTGTGGGCCTCGCATTTTTAGGCAACTCAAACCTGAATATCTCAAACTTAAACGTGATTTTTGGATTTCTTAGGGAGTCTCAAGGGAAAAGTTTTAAATAGACCTGAGCGCGGTTTAAAAAAATGTTAATGAGTTTTAAATCCAAATCGTTATTTTTGGATAATTTAAAGAGACTTAAACGTGGACTTCTAAAAAAGTGTTAAAGTGGATCCGAGCGTAAATGATATGATATCTTGAAGAATTTTAAAGAGTTCTAAAAAGGATCAATCGGTGTTGTTAAGAAGAGACCCAAGCCTAAATTTCAAACTTGAATTTCGGAAGGTATATTAAAGGGACCTACATCTTGTATTTTTTGGCAGTTTTAAAGTGGATCAAACGTTGGATTCTTCAAGATGTTTAAGGAGACTCAAACTTGGATTTCTTTATGATAATTAAAAAGACTCAAAATTTGATTTCTTAAAGATTTTTAGGAGACTTAAAAGTGAATATTTTGAAGACTTAATAAGACATAAAATGTTAATTCTTTAATGACGTTTAATAAAATGGCCCAATCGTGGATTTTTTAGAACTTTTTTTAGGAAAATCAGACTTGAATTTCTTTAAAGTTTTGAAAAATATCCAAATCTGGATTTTCACGACAGCCAAATAGATTTCAACAGGGGTTTCAATCATTAATTTTTTAATAAGATTTTTTCCGATTAAGGGAATGTTTATATTTGGTTTTCAGAAATGACTGTCACCGTGTTAATGTAATTGGAAATCAAGAAGAATTTCAATATATAATTATGGAAAACATTTGTCCATAGGAACACCTTATGCGCACAACCCATGATTTTAGAGTCATTATCACTCTGAAATAAGTCGATGGAATCCCAGGAATCGCTATGACCAAGTTTTCTTACTTACTCAGCTGGCTTGTTACAAAACGGTTGTTCCATAAGCCGAGCTTAAAAAAAGATTTCCAGGCGCGTCGGTCTTATGCGCATCTCATTGCTACCGATAGTTCACCGATCAGCTTGGTCATCTCGGCATTTACTGCCAGTCCCACTTTGGCAGACTCCTTCTCAATTTGTTCAAAGGTGGCTGTTACCGCTCGCAATGTTCGACCCATTATGTCGATGTCGTGGGGGTCGGCATGTAACATATGCTGTTTGGTGTACCGAGTGTCATTTCTGTTCACATTTGCATGTCGTATGACCTTCTTCAGCACGATGTTAAACAGGTCACACGACAAACTGTCACCTTGTCTAAATCCTCGTTCGATATTGATGGTATCCGATAGGTCCTTTACGACTTCACTTGCTGATCTTGTGCCACTCAAAGTTATAAATTTTGCAGGAATGCCGAACGCAGACATGGCTTTAAATACCTCTGAACGGATAAGGCTGTCGAATGCGGTTTTATAGTCGACGAATAGGTGGAATGTGTCGATGTGGTTTTCGTGTGTATTTTCCAAGATTTTGCGCAGAGTGAAAATCTGGCCAATGGTGAATTTGCCAGGCCTTACACCGCATTGGTATGGTCCAATAATGTCATTGTCCATTGACTTCAGTCGTGCGCACAGTACGTTGGATACTTATTCCTCTATAGTTGGGACATATCACCTTGTCCCCTTTTTTGTGCACGGGATACGTATTCCTCTATAGTTGGGACATATCACCGTGTCCCCTTTTTATGCATTCCTTTAGCCAAATTGTACTAATCAGCTGGGAGAAGCATCTGAATACCAACCAGTCTTGAATAGTTCGATGGTGAATTTGCCAGGCCTTACACCGCATTGGTATGGTCCAATAATGTCATTGTCCATTGACTTGAGTCGTACGCACAGCACGCACACGTTATATGCGATGGAAAGGATACTTATTCCTCTATAGTTGGAACATATCACATTACCCCCTTTTTGTGCACGGGACACAGTATTCTGAGGTTCCGATCATTGAGTATGCATTAATTTAGCCAAATTGTACTAATCAGCTGGGACAAGCATCTGAATACCAACCAGTCTTGAATAGTTCGGTAGGTAAACCATCGACACCTGCTGCTTTGTTATTCTTCAGCCGATTGATTGCTATTTTGACCCCATCTTGGATAGAATAGGATCCTTCCAGTTCATCAACACGTTTCTCGTATCTATCACCAGGTTTTCTTCTTCATCTCTACAGGAGGATGCGCCTGCACCAAAGCCTTCGGTTTGGTGTTCTACTCGTTGGTGAAATTTCCGGACTTCATTCTGACTCCTGTACATCTCGATTTGCTCACGCTCACGTTTTTTAGTTATTTCTTCTTTTTTTCTGAAAATACGTTTGCCTCTCTCCTTTTCTCCCGATAATTCTCCATCGCATTACGTGTTGCTTCTGTCTGCAACGCTGCGTTAGACATGTTCATTCTAAAAACTAAGGAACAAAACTAGCTAGAAAGTACAAACAAAAAAGTAGTTCGGTTTTGTTGAATGGAGCCTAAAACAATTTGAGATGCTACCTGGGTTGACTCCTTATGACATTTCCATTGGAAGGCGTGAACTGATAATGCAAGATTTGGCACACGCCAATACAGAGGCATCATTGCAAATTTCTTCCACTATATATTGTTGAACACCGGACAATAAAAAATAGTTCTCGTTCCATCCTGAACAATTCGACAATCACTAGGAAAAATATTCGTGACGATTGGTGGACGACACATGGATACATTCGTTGAACAATGGACTTTTTTGGGTTTTCGAAAACGAAACAAAACCAAAAGTTGTTCTTAAAAGAACCACACCGAAAAAAATGTTTCTTTTTCTTCGACTAAAATGATTATGTAGCGACTGTTCCGCTTGAGGAGCATAGCATGGTCAATTTGCAAACAAAGGGTGGAATCATGAATTACCCGCCGAACAGGCCTGACTTGCCACATAATCAATTATTTCTATTGCCTCACATTGAAAAAATTGGATGGTCCATAATTTCTGTAATTAGAAGATTCTGTTGATTCGTTTAAGAGGTTTGGAATTTTTTTAGTCGTAATGGATAAAACGTTTCGACAATTTGTTTGGCTGCATGAGAAAGTGTATATAATACGCTGGAAAGACTTTAAAGAATAAATCCATTTGCCAATTAATGTCAATGCGGATTTGCAGCAATAAACCAGATATGTATACCTCAACCATCGTCCATAAAACATTTCCATACCGAATTTCAGAATTATGGTTATATTATTTTCTAAAAGAAAATGTATCCTACAATTGCCTTTTGAAGCCTTAGTCAATTCCCAAATGTATTGCAAAAACTAACTGGATAATACGAAATTGAAGTTCTCTTCTTCAAAATAGTCAAGGTCTACAGAAATATCCTTTTTAAATCGACAACAAATGAAATTTTAGAAAATAATCAGTCTTTATTTTTATTTCATATTTTTTTTTACAAAATAGCTATCCTTTGAAAGAAAAAGAATAAATATTTTATCCAGAAAAATACACTCCAATGATTGGGCAATTGTACACAAACATACACACTTTCGAAAGTGTTCCATGAATGATTTTCTGATATGTATTTACACAAAATTTATCCTCAATCACACGAACACACACAAACAGTGTGCATAATCAATTGCTGGAAGAAGCATTATCCTTTTTAACTACTGCTGCTACTTCCATACGAATCCAATCGTTACAGTTCATTTCTTTTCATTTTATTTCTCCTTTTTTCTTTGTTTCTCAAACAAATTTGTGTAAAACTCAAATTAAAAGCATGCAAAAGGCAAGATTGTATTATCCTCTTACGCACTTTTGACCAATCGCATACCGTAGCCATGCCAGACCTTTTATATCGATATCCTATCGATTTAACTTTGCAATTGAGCCATTACGACCGGTCTCAGCCTACAACCAACAAACCCTTAATAAACAAATAATCCTGTCTCTCATCAACACCACCACCCTCACCTTTATAGAGCACTTTATCGGCGGGGCAAGTGGACGTTGTAAGGTATTTAAGTATTTAAGCCATTAAGCAATGGCACAACCCTTAAGATGATATTGCCGTTAATCTTGTTGTTGTTGCTGCTGTTCTTGTTCTTGTTGGCCTACTGCAAAAAGGATAATAGCCCCAAATCTTTTGAATAGTCGAAAATAGCACCACATTGTGGCTCACACCGTGCGATGCCGCCGGTGTAATGTGATGGCCTGATAATGATTTTAATTTACTTGGAGAACAGAGATACAAATTAGTGAAACTTTGGATACAGTGGTGGTGGCACACTTTAAATGAAAGAATAATTAAATAATTAGTGTACGAATCCATAAAGTCTTCCAACTCAGAATATGTGGAAATTTTGCGATAAAAAGTGGATGTCATAAGCATTTTTATGAGGACCCTAACGTAGTTTTCCTTAAGATTTTTAGGGGAACCAAAGAGAGTATTTCCTAATTAATCCCTAATTGAATTTCTAGGGGTGTATTAAACATTTTTTGAAAGTATGTTTTCACCCTCTAAGACCACAGAATGGCAAATAACGGTGGGAAAATTCGTATTCCCTCTTGTAACTTCTCTCGGGAGATCATGAACTTCAAAAAGTATCGTACTCGAGTGTTAGTTTAATTATCATTGTTTTTATTCTAGCTAAGTAGACGATCGATCTGTTGAAGCATGTCCTATGTGATGGAGCTGCCATCTATCGTTGCTTAGAAGGAACGTCTCTTTGAATTTTTGCAGTGGTTTGGGTCTTTGCTAATTTAGCCAGTGCCTCTGGATGGCGCTGTATTTCGGCTTAGAGACTGACGAACTCCCACCCGTTCGATATTTTACAGGTTTCAAATAATGACGTGGTGAGTGGATTGTTTGTCAGACTACAAATCGGTATGTTGAATGGTTTGTATTCCAGGAGCATGAACCCTCACATTCTAACCATCGTTGCTTAACACAAAAAAGAAGGAACGTCTCTTTGAATTTTTGCAGTGGTTTGGGTCTTTGCTAATTTAGCCAGTTTTCTGGGACACAAAAGTCAAAAATAGCCACAATGAACCAGAGAAACAAAATTAAACAGCAAGCCAATGCATAGAAGGATAAAACTTACAGCCCCTCCACTTTTTCGAATGTGGCGAAGAGGATTAGGTCTCCGGAAGAGCGGACAAATGCTAAGCCCGCAAAAAAGAAAAAGAGATTCCCGTTGGTTGATATCAAGAGAAAGCATAGCCTAGCCGAAATCAAAGGAGATTGCTGGATCTGGACGGTGATTTTAGTTTCACTGAAAAAAACGAGTGGCGGCTATTGTCCCAATAAATGAGACAACTAAACTTAAGAATAGGTACAAGGCGCTCTACGTGTCCAACGCAGTCTTCTTCAAGACTGGCAAGGCATGTATTGGAGAGGAGGATATCATAAAGAGTAGCAGGGATAAAACACACAGCAACGAGAGTGAAGGAGCGGTGGAGAAGATAACCGACTCCCAAGAGGATCGTTTATTGGAGGACAATTGACAGAGGTCACCCATGTAAATCTCCATCGCAACTTTGGATCTGACGATAAAGAATAATTAAACATAAAATACACATCGGGCTATTACAGGAACATTGGACTTCCAAAAACAATGTCTCCGAATTAAACCACATACATTTCCAACTCTTGTATGCCCAAAAACTTAAGTTTTCTCTTTTCCTCTAAGTTGTCAAAATTGGACACAACTGTATTGATGCAGAAAAATTGCAACATTTACCTAGCATCAGCCTACCTTCCATCCGACCCGCCGACACCACCACTAACGGCGGAGCTACAGCGACTGGTGAGAAATCAAAGGAAACAAGCAATGAAGTACTAATTGGTAGTGGCGCCAACTCACACCACAATGCATGGGGTAGTACCAATACTAACAAAATAGTCCAGGACCTCTTAACATAGGCAATAAACTAACCTTCGTTAATGGAATTAGAGAGGAGGTTCTACATATGTTTAGGAACCTTAATAGACGATGTTCAAGAATGGAGAGTCTCACAGTAGAATACCTTCTCTGACCATAAATATGTTAGGTTTAAAATCTTAGGCCACAACCAAATCCAATATTCTTCCGAAACAAGTTCAAGATTACCTGGGTAAAATTCGGGAGACGAAACAAAGATAACCAGACAACATCTTCACAGCTTTATTACAAAAAAGGCGGACTATATTTTACCATATTTGCGTAAAGCAACACCATACCGGCCAAAAAGCCTAACTTCTTTCTTACTACATTGGACATGTGGTGGTGTAAACCATCCCTCTTTTCCACCTAACATTTAAATACAGAATATTAGGCTATATCCAAAAGGTGGACTATATCGCAAAATTCGAAGTACATGGGCAAAGTATTAAAAATACCGATTATTGTTACAGGACCCTTATATGAGGTCGTTTTCACTGATTGTTATTCAAAACATGGGGAAAGCAGGTAAAACTACGTTATTTCCATGATCTCCATAAACTATAGTACAATGCTACTATAAACTTCAAAATACCAAATATGGTGCGGGCCATTAACATTGGGGCTATACCTAAGCATCGACCTATATTGACATTATTTTGAATATATTTTTATTTTTCAAAAATCCAGAAAGTCCCTCCGCCCCATAATGGAGGGTAAAATAATGGTGTCGTAAATTATTTATTTATTGCTTGCAATTATGCCCCAATCCATCAGTGTCCACCATCGTCAATGGACCGACCACTCATGGCATTAGAAATTCAAACCCAAGAATTTTTGAAATAATCTACTACCCTTATCACACGACAACAAAGTGAATTGCTTTAATTGTTAATAGATTGAATGGTTGGGACGAAGCGACCGGCTCGACAAAATTTTGTTATTGTTCTTGATTAATTCTCTTTGGACAACGAAATTTTACACTTTCATAGTCCAGAGACCTCAAATCCAAATTTACGCTAAAGCTAACACAACACCCAAACCAATTTTCATTCAATCCATTCATTTTCCTCCCAAGCGGGTTCACGTCTAAAATAAAGTAAACACAAACTGTGAATTACTTAACAAATGAGTTTTGTATTGTTATCGGTTTTTGTGGCGGTCTAACGCCTGTCCGCCTCTCCGTCTGTCGACGTAATCGTTCATTCATTCATCTTGTGAAAAATTCGACAATAATGGCATTGAGTCAGTCAGTCAGTGCGTTAAAGGGTAAACAGGCTACATAATATTGCCATCATTCAAAAAGCGTCACCGAGCATAGCGGAAATTTTTGTAACCCCTTCTTCGGTTATTGGTAATTATTTTGAAAAAGGATTCAATACACTCGAGGAAAAAAGGGCGTTGGAAACGTAAAAAGGAAAATATAAGAAAACTGAATTTCACAAGCAAAAGTTTTCAAGGACTACAATAGGCGTGGATTGTTCAAATGAATATTTTTCCAAGGACTACAATAGGCGTGGATTGTTTAATGAATATTTTTTCAAGGACTACAATAGGCGTGGATTGTTCAAATGAATATTTTTCCAAGGACTACAATAGGCGTGGATTGTTTAATGAATATTGTTTCAAGGACAACAATAGGCGTGGGTGTTTAATGAATATTTTTTCAAGGACTACAATAGGCGTGGATTCTTTAATGAATATTTTTTCAAGGACTACAATAGGCGTGGATTGTTTAATGAATATTTTTTCAAGGACTACAATAGGCGTGGATTGTTTAATGAATATTTTTTCAAGGACTACAATAGGCGTGGATTGTTCAAATGAATATTTTTCCAAGGACTACAATAGGCGTGGATTATTTAATGAATATTTGTTCAAGGACTACAATAGGCGGGGATCGTTTAATGAATATTTTTTCAAGGTCTACATTAGGCGTGGATTGTTTAAAGAATATTTCTTCAAGGACTACAATAGGCGTGGATTGTTTAAAGAATATTTGTTTCAGGGACTACAATAGGTGTGGATTGTTTAAAGAATATTTGTTTCAGGGACTACAATAGGTGTGGATTTTTTTAATGTATATTTTTTGAAGGACTACAAAAGGCGTGGATTTTTTAAAGTAAATTTTTTCAAGGACTACATTAGGCGTGTATTGTTCAAATGAATATTTTTTCAAGGACTACAATAGGTGTGGATTGTTTAATGAATATTTTTTCAAGGACGACAATAGGCGTGGATTGTTTAATGAATATTTTTTCAAGGACTACAATAGGCCTGGATTGTTTAATGAATATTTTTTCAAGGACTACAATAGGCGTGGATTGTTTAATGAATATTTTTTCAAGGACTACAATAGGCGTGGATTGTTTAATGAATATTTTTTCAAGGACTACAATAGGCGTGGATTGTTTAATGAATATTTTTTCAAGGACTACAATAGGCGTGGATTGTTTAATGCATATTTTTTCAAGGACTACAATAGGCGTGGATTGTTTAATGAAAATTTTTTCAAGGACTACAATAGGTGTGGATTGTTTAAAGAATATTTTTTCAAGGACTACAATAGGCGTGGATTGTTTAATGAATACTTTTTCAAGGAATACAATATGCGTGGATTGTTTAATGAATATTTTTTCAAGGACTACAATAGGCGTGGATTGTTTAATGAATATTTTTTCAAGAACTATGTTTTATATAAAAATCTTCTCTAGAACTGATATCTCTTCTCGAGTGTAATTGATGTTGGCTTTATGTGTTAAACGAACACAAGTGATTAATAACAACAATTTGTAAAACAAATTTCTGCGTCAAAGATACAATGGCAAAGTGAGAGAAAGAGAGAGTGTTACTTGGCGACACTCAAACTTTTTTAAAACCCGAACGACAAAAAATTTTCGATTTGAACACATCAAATTTTTGGTTTCATTAAAACCCGTGGATGAAGATTTTCTTCAAGGCCGTGGCGCTGAACGTGTTTTAAAGATAAAGTTTTTTTTTCGTTTACTCACCCTTTCCACCTGACATGGCACATTGACGATGTCTGAAAGCTTTGTCATATCCTCGAAAAATTGTGTTTTTCGGCCCACGCCCTTAAAACCAATTGGTGTGAGCGTAGCGCCGCCACCGCCGCCTTCATCCCAATAATGTTGAATGAAATCTAGTAAATGACAATCAAAAAAAAAGTTGAATGTTAAGCAAAAGTTGATTAAAAAGTTATTTACGCATCATAATAAAGACGAAATTAAAAATGTTTGTGAAACTTGTCGTTTTATTTAATTTCAATTCATTTTCATGTTGTTGTTGTTCGTTATTATTTTTTTGTTGTTGTTCATTAATAATAATACTTAATGTGGAAATCGTTGTAGTCTGATGTTGCGGTGGGACAATATGGAGGAATTGTTGTTATGATAAAAATTAAAAAAAAAAATATTTTTTTTGTAATTTTTTCAAGGATATGAATATTTTCAAGGGCTATAAGCGTGGATTTTTTAAATAATTTTTTCAAAGGCCGTGGATTTTTTTAAATAATTTTTTCAAAGGCCGTGGATTTTTTTAAATAATTTTTTCAAAGGCCGTGGATTTTTTTAAATAATTTGTTTCATGGGCTATAATAGGCGCGGATGTTTAAAATCATTTTTTTCAGGGGCTATAATAGGCGTAGATTACATTACATTACATTTTTGCAGGGCTATAAATGGCGTTTTTATACCTTTCACCACACTGTGGTACAGGGAATTATGTCTTTGTGCATATGTTTGTAACAGGCCAAAGGAATCGAGATAGATCCATGGTTCCTTTTGAGAATATGCATAGAATCACTTTCTGAGTCGATTTATGCATGTCCGTCCGTCCGTCTGTTGATGTTAAATTGTAAACAAAGTACAGGTCGCATTTATAATCCGATTTGGCTGAAATTTGGCACAGCTCATTTATTTGGCCCAAGGACGAACCCTATTGAAATTAGGAAAAATCGGTTCAGATTTAGATATAGCTCCCATATATATTTTTGTCCGATTTATGAACTTTAGTCCCTGAAAATCATTCGATTTGCACGAATTTTGGCATAGCGCACTGAATTAAGACTAAAATGATGTGTGCTAAGTTTCGTGAAAATCGGTTCAGATTTAGATATAGCCCTCATATATAGTTTCGCCCGATTTTTGGTAAATGGAGCATCAAAGTCCCTGAAAATCTTTCGATTTGCGCGAATTTTGGCATAGCGTACTGAATTAAGTCTAAAATTATGTGTGCTAAGTTTCGTGAAAATCGGTTCAGATTTAGATATAGCTTCCATATATAGTTTCGCCCGATTTTAGGTGAATGGTGCACCAAAGTACCTGAAAATCTTTCGATTTGCACGAATTTTGGCATAACGTACTGAATTAAGTCTAGAAAGACGTGTGCAAAGTTTCGTGGAAATCGGTTCAGATTAAGATATAGCTCGCATATATATTTTCGTCCGATTTTATCTAAATAGTTCACCAAAGTCCCCATATATCTTTCGATTTTGGGATAGCGTACTGATTTAAATCTAGAATGATGTGTGCAAAGTTTCGTGAAAATCGGTTCAAATTTACATACATCTCTATATATATTTCTGTCCGATTTTAAGTAAATGGTGCACTAACGATCCATAGCTAGACCGATTGACACAACGTACTGAAGTTAATGTAAAATTAATCTCTGATAAGTTTCCTTGAAATCGGTTCAGATATAGATATAGCATAGCTTCCATATATAATTTTGACTTTAGGATAAATATATAATATACCCAAAGTGGTGAAGGGTATCATATAGTCGGCCCAGTCCGACTTTACTACTTTCCGTACTTGTTTAATAATGTTTTAAGCGCAAGAATAGGCTTGGATTTTTTTAATAAATTTTCAAGGGCTATAATAGGCGTACATTTTTTAACAAGGTTAAAATAAAATCTTAATTTTTAAGTGATTGTTTATCCTCTTTCGAGTCCAACTTAATGATCTAAGTTTTTGCAATAAAAAGGAAAGCCAGGAGAAGAAACTGCGTACCCACCATTATGTGACGCGTTTCGCCGGTTTCGGACTGTTTCCAGAATGAAGACAAATGTCGAACCTTGACAAATTCGAATTTAATTCGCATATGCCAGTTTCGCATTAGGGCGAAATAAATACAAGTTATCAACATACGACCTTTGTAAAGCCACATAGCCCAATATGCCTGATGAGCCACTTAACCAACAAGGAAACGCGTCTCATAATGGTGGGTACGTAGGTTCTTCTCCTGACTTTCCTTTTCATTGTAAAACTTAGATCATTAAGCTCGACTCGAAAGAGTATAAATAATCAGTTAAAAATTACTTTCAAATGATCACTAAAATAACTAAATCTACATTTCTAAATCCCATCAATAATTTGCCCACAAACATTATTGTAATTTTCATAATTATATGTGGTAGTTATGGTCCAATAACTCACTTTATATTTGTAAATAGAATTCCGGCCTGCTTCCTATAAACGGTCGTAATAACCACCCACACTTTCCATTGAGTATACATACAAACATAAATATAAATAATAACCCTCTTCTGTGCAGTTAACCCAACAATAAAAACTTATAACGATTTTAAACATATTTCCATAATAAGCATATATTATATAATCATAATGGCTACAACAACAATACCAGTAGCAACAAAAATAACAATTGATACTATTGTCTGATAAGCTGGCAATTTATTTTCCTTCCCATATTTAGCCAATGAAGCGTGGTACATCGATTGTAGGGAAAGCAAATTGAATTTAGCACATAGATCTGATGATGATTTTATAAATTGAAAACTGGAAAATAATTGAAAATATAAAAACCATGCTAATTAAGTGGCAAAATAAAAGATAATGACTTGTAACAACCAAGGGGAGGCCGATTTTGCTATTATTGTTCTTAACGAAACGATTTATGGTTGCAGAATTTTAACTATTTAAATTGTTCAAAAGGGATTTGGAGAGAGGGAAGAAGGGAGTTAAAATTAAGTCAAACTGGGTGCATGGGAAAAATCAAGACTATGTTGAGTCGTTGAAAAAATATTCTTTATAGAATCCACGCCTATTATAGACGTTGAAAAAATATTCTTTATAGAATCCACGCCTATTATAGACGTTGCAAAAATATTCTTTATAGAATCCACGCCTATTATAGACGTTGAAAAAATATTCTTTATAGAATCCACGCCTATTACAGTCGTTGAAAAAATACTCTTTATAGAATCCACGCCTATTACAGTCGTTGAAAAAATACTCTTTATAGAATGCACGCCTATTATAGTCGTTGAAAAAATATTCTTTATAGAATCCACGCCTACTATAGTCGTTGAAAAAATATTCTTTATAGAATCCACGCCTACTATAGTCGTTGAAAATATATTCTTTATAGAATCCACGCCTACTATAGTCGTTGAAAAAATATTCTTTATAGAATCCACGCCTACTATAGTCGTTTAAAATATATTCGTTATAGAATCCACGCCTATTATAGTCGTTGAAAAAATATTCTTTAAAAAATCGCCTCTTATAGCTCTTGAAAACGCCTCTTAAAGCTCTTTGAAAAATCCACGACTTGTGTTGGCTCTTGAAAAAAATATCTTTAAAAAATCCACGACTTGTGTTGGCCCTTGAAAAAAATATCTTTAAAAAATCCACGACTTGTGTTGGCCCTTGGAAAATTTTTTTTTAAAAAATCCACGACTTGTGTTGGCCCTTGGAAAAAATTTCTTTAAAAAATCCACACCTTGTTTTGGCCCTTGCAAAAAATTTCTTTAAAAAATCCACGCCTTGTGTTGGCCCTTGAAAAAAAATTCCTTAAAAAATCCACGCCTTGTGTTGGCCCCTGAAAAAAAATTCTTTAAAAATCCACGCCTTGTGTTGGCCCTTGAAAAAAAATTCTTTAAAAAATCCACGCCTTGTGTTGGCCCTTGAAAAAAAATTCTTTAAAAAATCCACGCTTTGTGTTGGCCCTTGAAAAAAATTTCTTTAAAAAATCCACGCCTTGTGTTGGCCGTTGAAAAAATCCACGCTTTGTCTTAGCCTTTGAAAAAATATTCATAAAAAAATCCACGCCTATGAAAAAATGTACTTAACAAACCTTATCCTTTTTAATATTTTCAACATTCCTCCTAAATCTATTCTAATTTTTTTTAATTGTATTGTCCTATAACCTCGGGCATTGATGATGTGTGTGTGTGTGGTGGTTGGCCATTCCATTAATAACCTCCCATGACGTTGTAGTGTGCACTTTATTTAAATGTTGATGATTGAAAGAAATCTTAATTCAATTATAATGCCGAAATGGAAATTTGTAAGAAAATCGGTATCTAAATTTAACACCCTCCCCGTGACCAAACATATTAAAGCTTTTATGCTTCTATGGCTGAGATTTTAATTCTATTTCAATAAAAGGAATTTTGAAAGAATTCAACACTGATAGCAACGTTCGACCTCAAGGCACAGTAGAAGAATTCAAATGATGTTCTTTGAGAAAAAAGTCCTGTCAAAAAGAGAATTTAATTATGACAGAGAGATACTTCTAAAATTAAACCGTATTAAAAATAAGTGAAACTTAAAAAAATAAGAATGGATGACCTAGGCAAACCTTCTAGATTTCCCACTGTATCCCCCAAAAAAACAAAAAACATTTGTTTTCCTAGTTCTATTTTCATTTTTCGTAGTTGTTGTTTTATTCATTCATTCTATGCTTTGATAGTAGTTCGTTGCTGTTAGTCAACCTACAAATTGATTGCAAATCAAATTCTATTTTGTTTTCCATTTCGGGAAATGAATTTGGTGTACATGGTTGGTGTTGAAGCTGCCTGACATTTGCCAACTTCTGGCCTGGATTGTGTTTCCGTGTCGTGTCTTTTTCGAGTTTTTTTTCGCTTTTTTGGGCCAAAGTTGAAAATAATATTGTGAAGCTTGTCGTGCGTGGTAATAAAGTTATTATTCAGCGTTATTGCCAGTTAGTTGGTTGGTGGCCTGGCCTTCCTGTGTGGTCGGTCGTGTGGCAAAATAGTGTCTCTGTTATACTTCATAGATATTTTTAGGTTACATCTTTCCTTGGCTATTTTTACTTAGAATTGTTACATTTTTGCTATTCCTCATTTTTTCTTTATTCCGAGTGAATGATGGCCAATAACATGTTTTGTCGTTTGGTAAAGGAATTTGGCTAAATGCCTGTTATTTGTAATTGTCACAAATAGTTCAAATTATACTAATGGCTATGTGGAACATAAAAAATTAAAAAATCATTCATAAAAATTAATAGACAAGTTAATTAAATTAAATGAATATCTACATTTATTTATTTTTGAAGGATTCAAATAGGCGTGGATTTTATAAAGAATATTTTTTCAACTATAAGAGGCGTGGATTTTATAAAGAATATTTTTTCAACGACTATAAGAGGCGTGGATTTTATAAAGAATATTTTTTCAACGACTATAATAGGCGTGGATTTTATAAAGAATATTTTTTCAACGACTATAAGAGGCGTGGATTTTATAAAGAATATTTTTTCAACGACTATAAGAGGCGTGGATTTTATAAAGAATATTTTTTCAACGACTATAAGAGGCGTGGATTTTATAAAGAATATTTTTTCAACGACTATAAGAGGTGTGGATTTTATAAAGAATATTTTTTCAACGACTATAAGAGGCGTGGATTTTATAAAGAATATTTTTTCAACGACTATAAGAGGCGTGGATTTTATTAAGAATATTTTTTCAACGACTATAAGAGGCGTGGATTTTAAAAAGAATATTTTTTCAACGACTATAAGAGGCGTGGATTTTATAAAGAATATTTTTTCAACGACTATAAGAGGCGTGGATTTTATAAAGAATATTTTTTCAACGACTATAAGAGGCGTGGATTTTTTAAAGAATATTTTTTCAACGACTATAAGAGGCGTGGATTTTTTAAAGAATATTTTTTCAACGACTATAAGAGGCGTGGATTTTTTAAAGAATATTTTTTCAACGACTATAAGAGGCGTGGATTTTTTAAAGAATATTTTTTCAACGACTATAAGAGGCGTGGATTTTTTAAAGAATATTTTTTCAACGACTATAAGAGGCGTGGATTTTTTAAAGAATATTTTTTCAACGACTATAAGAGGCGTGGATTTTTTAAAGAATATTTTTTCAACGACTATAAGAGGCGTGGATTTTTTAAAGAATATTTTTTCAACGACTATAAGAGGCGTGGATTTTTTAAAGAATATTTTTTCAACGACTATAAGAGGCGTGGATTTTTTAAAGAATATTTTTTCAACGACTATAAGAGGCGTGGATTTTTTAAAGAATATTTTTTCAACGACTATAAGAGGCGTGGATTTTTTAAAGAATATTTTTTCAACGACTATAAGAGGCGTGGATTTTTTAAAGAATATTTTTTCAACGACTATAATAGGCGTGGATTCTATAAATAATATTTTTTCAACGACTATAATAGGCGTGGATTCTATAAATAATATTTTTTCAACGACTATAATAGGCGTGGATTCTATAAATAATATTTTTTCAACGACTATAATAGGCGTGGATTCTATAAATAATATTTTTTCCAAAGACTATAATAATTTTTTAAAGAATATTTTTTTCAAAGACTATAATAGGCGTGGATTTTTAAAGAATATTTTTTCAAGACTATAAGAGGCGTGGATTTTTTGAAATATAATATTTTCAACGACTATAATAGGCGTGGATTTTATAAAGAATATTTTTTCAACGACTATAAGAGGCGTGGATTTTATAAAGAATATTTTTTCAACGACTATAAGAGGCGTGGATTTTATAAAGAATATTTTTTCAACGACTATAATAGGCGTGGATTTTATAAAGAATATTTTTTCAACGACTATAATAGGCGTGGATTTTATAAAGAATATTTTTTTCAAGGACTATAAGAGGCGTGGATTTTATAAAGAATATTTTTTCAAGGACTATAATAGGCGTGGATTTTATAAAGAATATTTTTTCAACGACTATAATATCCGTGGATTTTTACAAAGAATATTTTTTCAACGACTATAATAGGCGTGGATTTTTACATAAGAATATTTTTTCAACGACTATAATAGGCGTGGATTTTTTAAAGAATATTTTTTTCAACGACCATCCAAGGCGTGGATTTTTTAAAGAATATTTTTTTCAAAGACTATAATAGGCGTGGATTTTTTAAAGAATATTTTTTCAAAGACTATAATAGGCGTGGATTTTTTAAAGAATATTTTTTTCAACGACTATAAGAGACTATAATAGGCGTGGATTTTTTAAAGAATATTTTTTTCAACGACCACATGAGGCGTGGATTTTTATAAAGAATATTTTTTTCAACGACCACATGAGGCGTGGATTTTTATAAAGAATATTTTTTTCAACGACCACATGAGGCGTGGATTCTATAAATAATATTTTTTCAACGACTATAATAGGCGTGGATTTTATAAAGAATATTTTTTCAAGGACTATAATAGGCGTGGATTTTATAAAGAATATTTTTTTCAACGACTATAATAGGCGTGGATTTTATAAAGAATTTTTTTTCAACGATACAATAGGCGTGGATTTTATAAAGAAATTTCTTAAGACCAATAGGCGTGGATTTTATAAAGAATATTTTTTCAAGGGTCTATAAAAGGCGTGGATTTTTTAAAGAATATTTTTTCAAGGACTAAAATGGGCGTGGATTTTTTAAAGAATATTTTTTTCAAAGACTATAATAGGCGTGGATTTTTTAAAGAATATTTTTTTCAAAGACTATAATAGGCGTGGATTTTTTAAAGAATATTTTTTTCAAAGACTATAATAGGCGTGGATTTTTTAAAGAATATTTTTTTCAAAGACTATAATAGGCGTGGATTTTTTAAAGAATATTTTTTTCAATGACTATAATAGGCGTGGATTTTTTATAATTTTTTCAACGACTATAATAGGCGTGGATTTTTACAAAGAATATTTTTTCAACGACTATAATAGGCGTGGATTTTTTATAAAGAATATTTTTTCAACGACTATAATAGGTGTGGATTTTTATAAAGAATATTTTTTTTTCTACGACTATAAGAGGCGTGGATTTTATAAAGAATATTTTTTTTTCTACGACTATAAGAGGCGTGGATTTTATAAAGAATATTTTTTTCAACGACTATAAGAGGCGTGGATTTTATAAAGACTATTTTTTTCAACGACTATAAGAGGCGTGGATTTTATAAAGAATATTTTTTCAGCGACTATAAGAGGCGTGGATTTTATAAAGAATATTTTTTTCAAAGACTATAAGAGGCGTGGATTTTATAAAGAATATTTTTTTCAACGACTATAAGAGGCGTGGATTTTATAAAGAATATTTTTTCAACGACTATATGAGGCGTGGATTTTATAAAGAATACGTTATCAACGAATATAAAAGGCGTGGATTTTATAAAGAATACGTTATCAACGAATATAAAAGGCGTGGATTTTATAAAGAATACGTTATCAACGAATATAAAAGGCGTGGATTTTATAAAGAATACGTTATCAACGAATATAAAAGGCGTGGATTTTATAAAGAATATTTTTTCAACGACTGTAAGAGGCGTGGATTTTACAAAGAATACGTTATCAACGAATATAAAAGGCGTGGATTTTATAAAGAATATTTTTTCAACGACTGTAAGAGGCGTGGATTTTACAAAGAATACGTTATCAACGAATATAAAAGGCGTGGATTTTATAAAGAATATTTTTTCAACGACTGTAAGAGGCGTGGATTTTACAAAGAATACGTTATCAACGAATATAAAAGGCGTGGATTTTATAAAGAATATTTTTCCAAGGAATATAATAGGCGTGGATTTGAAATTTACACCAAATTTCATATATTAAAAAGCCTCTGTTAAATAACATTCAGCATAAGCTAAACTTTCCGCCTAAATGTATAAAATACAAAATCGAACAAATATTAACTGCTATAAATTGTTTAATTACAATTTGTCGTAATTATTGATATCGTAAAATGTTACTTTTAACATAATCAAGAATTCAACGTTAACATTAAGCTCCGTTTAACAGTAAAGATTTAACATAATTCTGTACAAGGCATATTATTATAGCAACTGTAGCGGTAGTGAACACAGCTCGTTTTATAGCAAGCTTTGAACAGTGCCAAAAAAATGTTTAGTTGTAGTTAAGACAAACAACCAGTTTTTACCATAAAGCACAATTTGTTTATTGTGAATGTTTCATATCCCCATATTTTATGCGAAATTTTTATTTAGATATTCTGATAAAGAAGGAATTTGTTTTTTTTAATTTTTAATTTTTGTTAAATGATAAGAACCCGAAAATAGTAATCCACATGGAGCACCGAAAAACATTTAACAACTGAAAATATAAATGCTTGGCTATGGACATAAGCTTGAAATCTATATGTAAAATATATCTCAGACATAATTGTGAAACAAATGTGAACTCAATGTTTCCAGAATCACACTTGGAACTCCAAAAATAATGTATTGTAAATCTTTATTTCAAAAAACTAAATTACAAATCTGTAATAAGCAATATGGCATCTGTCACATTGTCTCAAGAAACTCTTTCAGTTGACACTATCCATCTTTATCTCTCCCTTTTCTCCATTCAAGTTGCTTAAATAAACAAAAGAATACAAAAAATAGTAGTTTTTGAATAATTTAATATGAATATTATATCATCGAATTATTCATAGACTACACCTCGTGTTTGTGTCAAACCCCAAAAGTATCGAAGAACAAAAGCAAGAACTTTTCTATGCAAATAGACATAGGTGGGGAGTACGAGTGAATGCGTGTGTGTGTTGTGGCGGATATGTGAAAGACATACATGTGCACAAAATTGATTGTGATGCACTGTATTGTAATGCATCGTTTGTAGGGATGTCAGATTGGAAAGATAATTTTCATCAGACATATTGTGCTATGTGGCTTTACAAAGGTCGTATGGTGATAAGTTGTATTAATGCCGAAGTTACATCTGCGAATTAAATGCAATTTTATCAAGTTCCGACATTTGTCATCACTCTAGAAACATTCATTTTCAATGTTAGCTTTCCTTTTCATTGCAAAATTTCGATCATTATGCTCGACACGAAAGAGAAAAACTGACTTGAAAATCTTTCAATTGATTATCGCCCTTACAGGCAATACTCAAATAAACAAAAACTATTCATAATGAAAATAAAATTGTATATCGATTTAGCCATGTTCGTATTTTGGAATAGTTAGATGACTATAATTAGATGTATAAAAGGGTATGTATATCTATACTAATAGTAGAGTAAAGTGATTGACTGACTGACTTAACGATTCAACAACGCCCAGACGAATCGGCTAAAGCTAGGATCTTGAAATTTTGGGTGAGGGTCAATCTTGGTCCAAAGACGACAGATAAGGCAGGGTTTTTGCAAATTCGTACTAGAACAGTACGAAAAGTACTAAATGTCATACCATTTGTATATGGCGAACCGATAGAGGTAGAGCTCTTAAATTTTAAATGATGGAGTGTAGAATAGATATAGCAAAGGGTTTTTGGACATTCGAACTATAAGTATGCGAAAAGTACTAATTCCGAGGTACAAATCGAGCTGGAATCCTGACATCTGAAATTAACATTATCGTCGGAGTGTAGGATTGGGATATGTACGTAGTGTTGGAAATTTTTTACTTATGTGTACGAAAAATACTAAATCGTACTATAATTGGTACAATTTGGATTTGGGTTAACCGATAGAGCGGGAACAATGAAATTTGGAATCAATTGTTGGGGTGTAGGATTGGTGTATGTAGGAAGTGGAATCAATTGTGAATTTTGTCATTTGAAGTTAGGATCATTGTTGGGGGGTTGAAATGAACTACATTTCGTACAATTTGAATTTTGGGAGAACTGGTGGAGCTGGGATTCTGAATTTTGGAGTTAGGGTCATTGTTGGGGTGTATGATAGGGCTATGCAAAAAGTTTTGGAAATTCGTACTAATGTATTGGGTGTATCGATAGAGCTGGATTCTTGAAATTTGATGTTAGGATCACTTTTGGGGTGTAGGATGGGGTCTGTAGAAAGTTTTGGAAATTCGTGCTAATGTCTGCAAACGGTATCATATGTGGATTTGGGTGAACCGATAGGGCTGGAACGCTTAAATTTTGGAAATTCATACTTATGGGTACTGAATTGTACAAAATGTATATATGTATATATATATATATATCCCATATATTACAAATAAATATCGTGTTAAACAAATCTAATAATGAGTTCCTATTGAAGATTTTGACAAATGTCTGCAAGGTGTTTAATTAAAAAGCAGTAAGGAGAGTTCAGAAGTCGCTCGGGGCCTATTTCAACAAAAATTCACGGGTGTCAACCTTTAATAAATTCCATACGCTATGAAAAATTTTGTTTCAATCGGACAAACATTGGCAGTATGATGCTACATTTACACAAATTCGGACGAAACTCTATATGAGAGATATATCTGGATCTGAACCGATTCCAGCAAAACTTTGCGTACATCAATCAGGATCTAATTCTGTACTCTGTGCAAAATTTTGTCTCAATCGGGCTAATATTAGCACCATTTACATAACATTTCAATAGGGTTCGTCCTTGGACAAAATAATTGGCCTGTGCCAAATTTTATCCAAATCGGATCACAAATGCGACCTGTACATTGCTCACTAGAATACACTCCAAAGGTGATTTTATGCATAATCTTCTGTTACAAACATATGCACACTGTACCACAGTCTGGTGAATAGTATAAATTCAACAAAATGTTTGTTGCCAAGGTCCTAGCCCAATTTTCCAACCAGAATGTATTTTTATATTTCTCCAGACAAAAAATTATCACAATACCGATCGATTTTAGGTACTTGATTGTCCAGCTCCACCATGAAAAAAACATCCACCTGACCGAAACTTACGACTCAACTGACCCGAAGGATACGCAGTACGGTTTGCATAAATCTAAATTCAATCCAAACCAAAGAATTTTCGTAGTGAAACATGTTTTCTTTAAATGCAGCAACTTTTTTGTCGATTTCGTAATACTAAACGTCCATCTATGTGAAGCGACTTTTGTAATGGTCAATGAAAATTATTCAAAATGCATCACTAGAGACACCATAACCTTGTGGGTTGACAGTTGTATTATTTCCTTGCTTTAGAAAGGGTTCATCGTGTGCAATAATTTTGTATGTCTATAGGACTTCGGAGTAAACTACCAGGACCACACTTCATCCACTGACCCATATCAACACTACACGAATATATTAATCTTGATTATCTCCAAATACCGCTCTGATTTTTCAATATACTCCAAAGATGGTATACGTATATATAGTATTTTTTTCCTCTGAACCCTGAAATGCATACTTATAGACACACAACCCAATACATGAAGTAGCCGAGACTTTAAAATGGGAACTATTTTCAGCAAACTTGTTTTTCAACAATCCGGAAAGCCAAATAACAGCCTTTTGTGTAGAACTTTAGAAACTTTAGAAATAACGAAGATGGTGCGGGATAATGTTATAAGTGAACATTTTCTGTGGATAAGGTTTTTACGCACCAATTTTTTACTACTTACACTTTGGAAATAAAATGCACATAGGGACTTCAACATATATAAATAAGGGCGGTGCCGTTTTATGGTGCCCGTATACAATGTGCTCATATTTGGCCACTATATTGGTCGCAAAATCCCAAAACGTATCACCTACCTCACCGGCAATGTGATAATGTAAATCACGTTACACTAATACACTGTAACTCTATCAGTTCACATATGTATATATATAAATTCAAATGTAAACTTTACTTCCTTCACTACATCCAATATGTATGGTGTGCATGTGTGTGTGTGAGAGCACACAGTATCATCGACGTTGAGTATGAGCAGAAAATTCGCTGAGAGTAGTGAACGAACGGTGAACTTCCGCTTCCGCTTTCCGTGTCAAACTTTTGCAATTCCTGTATGACAAATGCTGTGCTCAATACAATATTTTGCGTTTGGTTTAGAAAGAAAAATAAAGGAATTAATATTCCAAAAAAGAGCGAACAGTGGTTCTCAAACTATTACCATTAAATCAAATAAATGTAAATTTGTGAAGTTTGTTTAACTATTGTGGGATCACTGTTGCGAATGAATGCAGTTGGCACTGAAGATGCCCTGATGTAATATACATGTAAAACTCATACGCACACACACACATGAGGAGTATCATTTACAAAATATCCCCCTCCATCCCGCACAACTGTTGGTATTTACATTCGTATTTACATTCGTTATGGGATACTTTAAGGGAGAAAGTTGTTGAAATGGAAAGGAACACAGAAAACGTCCCGGAAAAAATGTGTGAAAGTATTGAGCAACACCACCACCACCACCTTCACTACATACATATGTACATAGTATATCCATGTAAAAATTCATGGAATGTAATAACGGGTTACTTTTGCATGTGTGCATAGGTGTCAATGTTTTTCGAGTACCTTCACAGCGCAACCATCGTTCCACATTCTCGGCAAACTAGGATGGAGTGTTGTTTAGGTTTAGAATTTCTAAGTTTTTGTTTAACTATATTTTCGTTTCCTCTATGGAATAATTTGTTGCTGTTATTTTGAATTGAAGTAAATAACTTCTTGGTATCATGTGTGTATTTGTGCAGGAATGTATGCTTGCAGATGCAAATGTTTCCGCGAATATAACAAGTATCATTAGATGGGGGCAAAGGTTTTTGGAGTAAATTGTTATTGTTGTTGTTGGAGTCTGTTCTATTTATATGTATGCATAATATGTGTGTACTTATGCCAAATGAGGTCTTAAGAATGTAACCACAGTTTCTTTTGTCTAGCTGCAAGTGTTTAATTAGTCTCTGAATGTGTTTCCACATCTTAAATGTGAGTTAATTTTCGTTAAATATACATAACAAAAGGAAAGGAAAGCAGATACCTGCGGAACATAATTACAGTAGGGAAATGTTATGGAAAATTCCGGGCATATAATGATTCAGGACGTACATGGTTGTATTTGGGAACTTCTATACAAGAGGAAGTTTAAATAGAAATAAATACAATTATGTGAAGGCTAATTAGAACCAAAAAATTTAAAGGCGTGGTTAAGACCGTCCGGCAAGTAACATAAAAAATTAAAAGAATAAGAATAAGTTTTCAATTGAATTTGGTATATCACAAAGTTATAGCTACGTCTATGACCTGAAAATTGTCATCAACATTTGAAATAGTTTATCATTATGGATTCTCAGATGGCACTTATGTGATCGCTATACTTGAGGTTTGACGTCCACGAAAAGATGCAAACGCAAAGTATGACCCTCCTCGTGATTGTTGTCGACCCACCTCACTGGAAATTGACAACATTAGGCAAGACAATTCTTCAATTCGGTATCATTTCCATATATTACAAGGACCCAAATAAGAAATATGACGATTGATAGCCTGGATATATTGTTTTATCTTAACTTTATAAGATCTAATATTAGGACTTTATTTAACATGCTTCGGAATGTCCGATTTGGGCTAAAACATGCAAAAGATTTGTTGCCAGTTTAAGGACAACTTCATAATGCCTCTCCCATAGAAGTCATGTTCTCTATTTGCAATAAAAATCCTTTAAGGGTCGATTTTCACAATCCTCACTAGATACCAATTTTTTATCATTAAATAAATTTTTCAATGCAAGAAAAAGATGATACTCACTTGGTGCCAAGGCCGGACTGTATGGCGGATACATTAACCCGAACCCCAAATTCCTGAAGCTTCTGGCTAGTCACTGCAGTTGTGTGTGGCCTAGCGTTGTCCTGGTGGAACACGACACCTCTCCTTTTGGCCAATTCTGGCAGTTTCTGGTCAATTGTAATTGTTTTATGGTCGAGGTGCAGGTGTGAGGTGCATATTTAGCATCAAAAATTCCTGAACAGAATTTACGAAATCAAAATTGGCTGTTACAATACCGGAACCATAAATACCATTCACACCTTTGTCAAAAATAAACTGCACAATGTACCAAATTTCTATCTATTTCTATTTCTTCACTTCCATGTTAACAACCTGTAATTCACAACTAATGCACCAAACAAAAAACAGCAAAAAAAATTTTTATTGCAAAATGTCACCCTTCCAACGAACATAAATCTGAAATTGGATTGGATTTTTTTCCCCAACCTAATACATTTTAACCTGACTATAGCAGGAATATTTTCCGTTGCTCTTGTTCTTCACTTCACTATTTTTCCTACAACAAATCAAACGTGTATACCAATTTTTCACAACAAGCCAAACATCTTCTAGTTTTGAGGACCCTGGATTTTCCTCCATCCGAAGATGGAGTTTCGACTATAGGTCAATGCCTAGTCGCAGTGTATGGGTTATGAGGGTATATACACTTTGATACGGTGAAAATGTGCCTCATCGAAATATTGGTTTTACACCCCATGTTTCTTTGGACCAAATCCGTTTCAAAAAATTTGGAGTCGAAATGTCTACTGATCGATTTCATACAAATATTGCACATCTTCCAAACATAGTTCAAGTTCGAAGATGGGGAATATAGGTCCACTACTTCTGGTATCGACCCCACACATCGTAAAAAATATCAATATTTAAATAAAACCCATATTAGGCGAAAGTAATGTCCGATTTGAACCAAATTTTGCATAATCTATTATCTTTACAAAACCTAGATTAAGTTCTTCTCCAGAAAGGGTCAGTATTTTTTAAAGTTGTAAATTTTATTAAATTGAAGCAAATTTAATAATAAAACCTGTGTTTAATTTCGAAGACCTCCGCAAACCATAGGCTGAGGGTAACACCGACTGACACTTTTTTACTTGTTGGCCTAAAAGCTAGAAGTTTTTCATGAGGATTCTCAAACTTTGTATTTATTTTTGAGATTCCTCAAAGTCCGATCCGATCTTTTATTTCTTTTTGTGCGTCCCAAGAATTTTGTGACAAGACCAAATATTGGTAGCTCGGTGGTATATGTTTATCCGTCTGTCCATTCTGACACAGATCTCAGTTTGTTACGAAATTATGCATACAGAATCTATTCTGGCCGACGATATTTTTCTCTGAAACACGCCTAGAGCTACCTAATCTTTGACTACCTCGAAGCTGTAGTTCTCAACTTCCGCAGATTGGTCTTCTCGTCATTTACTGTCAGTCCCACTTTGACAGACGTCTTCTCAAATCGTTCAAAGGTGGCTGTTACCGCTCGCTCTGTCGATGTCGTCGGGGAAGGCGAGTAACATATGTTGTTTGGTGTATAGAGTGTCATTTCTGTTCACATATTCATCTCGTATGACCTTTTCGACAGGATGCTAAACAGGTCACACGACAAACTGTCACTTTGTCCGAATCCTCGTTCGGCATTAAAGGACTCCGAGAGGTCCTTTCCGACTTTAACTGCTTACCTTGTGCCAGTTAGTTATCCTTCATAGCCGTATTCATATTGCAAAAGCCGTACATACCTGACATGGCTTTAATATCGACGAATAGGTGGAATGTGTCCGTAGTGTAAAAATCATATTGCAATAATATCAATAATATCATTGACCATTGGCTTCATTCGTTTACACAGCACGCTGGATAGCACTTTATATGCGATGAGACTAGTTCCTCTACAGTTAGCACATATCGTCCTATCTTTTTGTGCACGGGACACAGGATGCTGAGGTTCCAACCATTGGGCATGGATTCCTCTAGCCAAATTTTACAATCAGCTGGTGCATGCTTCTGACCAGCATCTGACCACCTGTCTTTTTAAAATGCGTGTCTCATCTCGCCATAAATCCTCTCTCGCATTGTTTCTTGCTATAATCCGTAATGTCACATTACAGCAACTACGATGGAAAATTTCGGCTATGACCTTCATATTACCAAAAACTGATGCAGGTCTTTTATGATGAACGTATATTGAACATAAAATTATGTGAAAAAACATTTTCATCATTTAAGAACCCGGAATGCCAAGTTGAGGACGCTTTGGTGGATTGATGCGCAAAAAAAAATGGATTCAGATATTTATATGGAGGCTATGTCAAAAAAGCTATATAGAAATTTTCTGCAGACATGTTTTTCATCATCCAAGACATCGCAATGTTAAATTGCCGTTACATCCATGTGCAAATGCGGATAACATATATATTAAAATTACAGCCAGTTTGGTTTTATCATGAGACTCAAATCTTTAAAATATTGAATATAGGATGGGAGGTATATCATAACAGGGGATTACATTGAAAATTGTATGTCAAAGATGTTTCGCAACGGACAAGAACCCGAAATAGCAAATTACAGATACTGCGGTCTGCATATGAAGCATGAAAAAACTTACAAAACATTGAAAATGTGGTGGGACTTAATATAGGACTGTCAAAATATATTGATTACAGGGTTGCCCATATTCGACGAACCCATCTGGCAACGCCATAACTTTTGACAGAGATGTCACATCGCTTAATGATGTGCGCCTTCTAAGAACACCATTAATCGTTTATACGAAAAATTTTCGACTGGTAAGGTTCTTTCTAATCCGAAATAGTTGAAATTTACATACAACAGAAGAAGTCAATTGTGAAAACTCAACGTGCTTTTAAAACATTAAAAAATGTGAGAAGTGCACATTCTAAGAACACCATTAAGCGTTTATACGAACAATTTTCGACTGGTAAAGTTCTTTCTAATCCAAAGAACCCATACAAAAGTCGACCTCTTCATGACGAAAAAGTCACAGTTTGGTGCGGCGTTAGTGCGAAAACTGTCATTGGGTCGTTTTTCTTCCAAAATGAAAATGGCCATGCTGTTACCATCAATCAGGAGCGTTATCGCGACATGATGACCAATTTTGTGATGCCAATTATTCGTCGTAAGCGTATGAGGCAGTTCTGGTTTCAACAGGACGGCGCTCCACCGCACACTAGTCGCATAACAATCGATTTTCTGAAGAATTTTTTTCCGGGCCGTTTGATGTCGAAAAGTGGTGATTTGGTCTGGCCACCGCGTTTGCCCGATTTGACGCCGCCTGACTTCTTCTTGTGGGAATATTTGAAGTCAAAGGTTTACGTTAACAAGCCAAGGACTGTAGAAGTGCTCAAGGACAACATTCGTGAAGAAATAGCCGCTATTCCGGCCGAAATGTTGGCAAAAACGATGAAAAATACAGCAAAAAGGCCACAATACGTCATCAACGTATCAAAATATTCAAACAAATGTAAAACAAATGTAAACAAATCTACTTGGAAAAAATTAAATTGCTAACATTGCCAACCACCAAATTCACACCAACTTTGATTTCTAAAATCTTAATTAATGCGTCGGTGCATTTATATGGAAAATCTACCAAAAAATTGACCTATATATTTCATTTTTAATACTACGAGTATTAGGAATCTAATTCTGATGAACAATATACTTACACTTATGGTTGGTTGATTTTTAGTTTCCTGTCCGGACTGCAGTTTAGGGAGCACTAGGCCAGCTGCATCCAAGATTTTTTATGTTTTGTTTACCATATGTATAAAACGCTGAACAATTATTTTACATGTTGTATAATTGTACATTTTTGCCTAAACTTCAAAGTTAATACGATTTAATTTATTCTTCTTGGATATGCTTCCCATATATTCTTCGTGAAAATTCTGGTAAACATGATGTTAACAAAGAAAATTTTCCATATCGAAGAACAGTTACATTTTTATATTTTGGGCAAATAAAAATTAAAATTAAGAAGGCGGCGATTCAATTCCCATATATTTTGCATATAATTAATAAATTCAGATTTAATGGTTTATGTCATTTTATATACATAAAACAACGACAACAACAAAAACAAAGAGGCCAAAGCTTTTATAATTAAAAGGCGCAATGAAAAGAACACCACCACCGCCGCCACTAACTTCAAAACAACAATATTAAATACGCAAAATTTTTATTGTTTTCAATATATTGGTCAAAGCAAAAAAATGTTGTAAACAAACAAATTAAAAAGGGTATCTTATAGGTTGAGGGGACAAATGTGGACAGCCATCTGGAATTATGAATAATTGTTGTTATGTGTGTATGTTCGTTCATTCATACATATCGTACTGTCATTGATCCTTTGAAATATTTCATTGGTTACGGTGCTTATAACGAGATATTGTTTTTTTTAGAATCCAATTTGTTCCGCTGGTTAATCACCTATGGGTTTCATACCTAATTAATCAAATTTTAATTATAACTTTATTAATAAAATTTAATTGATTGCTACCTTATAGGAATCTTATGGCAGCAGAGATTGGGAATACGGGAAATTCTTATAAAATTAGTAAAATATTGAAATACAGTTGAAGGCATATCTAAAACAAAAAAAAATATTTTTTTTCTTCAAAAAAATCCACGCTTCTTGTAAATCTTGCAAAAAATAATTTTCAAAAAAATCCACGCCTCTTTTAGCGCTTTAAATTAAAAATATCGAAACGTATTTATAATTAAAAATATCGAATTGCATTTATATTAAAAAAACATAATCTAAACCTATTTTAATTACCTTTCGGATGTGGCAAACAGCTCTACATAATGACTTGGCTTGTATTTTATTCATGATCCATAAAAGGCCATTACGTATCTTTGTTACCGTTTTCCATACCACCATTAAACACAAATCACCATTCGATCCCATCCACCGTGCTATTCGAATAGAAAACAACAACAAACATCCACAGCAAAAATTGTTTCTATGCTCAATCCACAGAGATTATTCCGACATTTATAGATTATTTATTAATAATTAATTTGCATAAAATAAATTAATATTCCGATACGTAAAGATTTAGATATGCGTGTGTGGTAAAAACAACGAACAAAAAAAAAATAAATCGATTAGGCATAATTTGTATGCGCCAGGATTTAGATGGGGTTATTTTGAATTAAATTTTAAACACAATTCAATTGTGCAGAGAAAATTACAAATTAATTGGAAAATATGTAATAAAAAGTGCATGATTAGGATCGTCCTCAGAGTAATTTGCCATCAAAAGTCCACGATTATGATAGTCCTCAGAGAAATTTGCCATCAAAAGTCCACGATTATGATAGTCCTCAGAGAAATTTGCTATCAAAAAATATTCTTAAAAAAATCCACGCCTTGTATTGGTCCTTGAAAAAATATTCTTTAAAAAATCCACGCCTTGTATTGGTCCTTGAAAAAATATTCTTTAAAAAATCCACGCCTTGTATTGGTCCTTGAAAAAATATTCTTTAAAAAATCCACGCCTTGTATTGGTCCTTGAAAAAATATTCTTTAAAAAATCCACGCCTTGTATTGGTCCTTGAAAAAATATTCTTTAAAAAATCCACGCCTTGTATTGGTCCTTGAAAAAATATTCTTTAAAAAATCCACGCCTTGTATTGGTCCTTGAAAAAATATTCTTTAAAAAATCCACGCCTTGTATTGGTCCTTGAAAAAATATTCTTTAAAAAATCCACGCCTTGTATTGGTCCTTGAAAAAATATTCTTTAAAAAATCCACGCCTTGTATTGGTCCTTGAAAAAATATTCTTTAAAAAATCCACGCCTTGTATTGGTCCTTGAAAAAATATTCTTTAAAAAATCCACGCCTTGTATTGGTCCTTGAAAAAATATTCTTTAAAAAATCCACGCCTTGTATTGGTCCTTGAAAAAATATTCTTTAAAAAATCCACGCCTTGTATTGGTCCTTGAAAAAATATTCTTTAATAAATCCACGCCTTGTATTGGTCCTTGAAAAAATATTCTTTAAAAAATCCACGCCTTGTATTGGTCCTTGAAAAAATATTCTTTAAAAAATCCACGCCTTGTATTGGTCCTTGAAAAAATATTCTTTAAAAAATCCACGCCTTGTATTGGTCCTTGAAAAAATATTCTTTAAAAAATCCACGCCTTGTATTGGTCCTTGAAAAAATATTCTTTAAAAAATCCACGCCTTGTATTGGTCCTTGAAAAAATATTCTTTAAAAAATCCACGCCTTGTATTGGTCCTTGAAAAAATATTCTTTAAAAAATCCACGCCTTGTATTGGTCCTTGAAAAAATATTCTTTAAAAAATCCACGCCTTGTATTGGTCCTTGAAAAAATATTCTTTAAAAAATCCACGCCTTGTATTGGTCCTTGAAAAAATATTCTTTAATAAATCCACGCCTTGTATTGGTCCTTGAAAAAATATTCTTTAAAAAATCCACGCCTTGTATTGGTCCTTGAAAAAAAAATTCTTTAATAAATCCACGCCTTGTATTGGTCCTTGAAAAAATATTCTTTAATAAATCCACGCCTTGTATTGGTCCTTGAAAAAATATTCTTTAAAAAATCCACGCCTTGTATTGGTCCTTGAAAAAATATTCTTTAAAAAATCCACGCCATGTATTGGTCCTTGAAAAAATATTCTTTAAAAAATCCACGCCTTGTATGGATGGCCCTTGAAAAAATATTCTTTAAAAAATCCACGCCTTGTATGGATGGCCCTTGAAAAAATATTCTTTAAAAAATCCACGCCTTGTATGGATGGCCCTTGAAAAAATATTCTTTAAAAAATCCACGCCTTGTATGGATGGCCCTTGAAAAAATATTCTTTAAAAAATCCACGCCTTGTATGGATGGCCCTTGAAAAAATATTCTTTAAAAAATCCACGCCTTGTATTGGTCCTTGAAAAAATATTCTTTAAAAAATCCACGCCTTGAAAAAAATGTTCTTTAAAAAATCCACGCCTTGTATTGGTCCTTGAAAAAATATTCTTTAAAAAATCCACGCCTTGTATTGGTCCTTGAAAAAATATTCTTTAAAAAATCCACGCCTTGTATTGGTCCTTGAAAAAATATTCTTTAAAAAATCCACGCCTTGTATTGGTCCTTGAAAAAATATTCTTTAAAAAATCCACGCCTTGTATTGGTCCTTGAAAAAATATTCTTTAAAAAATCCACGCCTTGTATTGGTCCTTGAAAAAATATTCTTTAAAAAATCCACGCCTTGTATTGGTCCTTGAAAAAATATTCTTTAAAAAATTCACGCCTTGTATTGGTCCTTGAAAAAATATTCTTTAAAAAATCCACGCTTTGTATTGGTCCTTGAAAAAATATTCTTTAAAAAATCAGAAAAACCCTTAAACCTATATCTTGTCGACTTTAAACATATTTTGAAATCTACCAAATGCCAACATGTTTTTTTTTCAAAATTCCAAGAATTATGGCAATTTAAGTTCTACACATTTAAATTGGCTTAAAAACAAACATAACAAACCTTAAATATATAATAATATAAATGTGTACATTTTGTTTTATCACTGGAAATTCAGTGAACCACCCTCCACACACACAATCACACTGCCACACATAAACATTTTAACATGTCCATATGTGGTTGTACATTTAAAAGTGTTGGGGAATTCAGTCTGCCGACTCAGTTTTTTCTCTAATTAGCACAAGAGTATCCTTCAGATGCAAAAAACAACAACACACACATAAACACCCACCCACACACAAATGAAATAAAAGAGCAACGAGCGTTGTTTGTTCGTTCGAGCAACTTATGTCGAAGCAATTTGGAAGTTAATGTTTTGAAAATAATAACGACAATATGTTATATTTTTTCATGTTGTTGTTGTTCTTGTTTTGGCAACAACAACAACAAACAAATAGAAAACTTTTTTAAAGTTCTTGTTGTTGTTTGTTTGTTCAAATTGAAAGAATGAAGAATGTCAGTTTGAAAACGACTAATGAATATTTAAAGTGGGCAACACAGCCGGAAGATAACAGTTTTTTTTGTTCTGAACTAAATCGTAACCTTTATATGTAACTAATTATTAATTTTTATGAGAAATACTTTTAGTTAAATAAATTTTATGGCATGTTAAATTGGGCGATATTATGTACATATGTAAATTTGTAATAAAATTTGTGTGAGATCGTGACAAAAAAAATGTTTTGTGAAGTCAATAAAAATCATTGCAGGGTGCCACTCTTAGCACATGGAATATAATTTTTAATGTATATTTTTTCATGGAAAATATTCTTTAAAAATCCACGCCTGTCTAGCTGTGATATTTCCTTAGAAAATATTCTTTAAAAATCCACGCCTATCTAGCTGTGATATTACCTTAGAAAATATTCTTTAAAAATCCACGCCTATCTAGCTGTGATATATCCTTAGAAAATATTCTTTAAAAATCCACGCCTATCTAGCTGTGATATATCCTTAGAAAATATTCTTTAAAAATCCACGCCTATCTAGCTGTGATATATCCTTAGAAAATATTCTTTAAAAATCCACGCCTATCTAGCTGTGATATATCCTTAGAAAATATTCTTTAAAAATCCACGCCTATCTAGCTGTGATATATCCTTAGAAAATATTTTTTAAAAATCCACGCCTATCTAGCTGTGATATTTCCTTAGAAAATATTCTTTAAAAATCCACGCCTATCTAGCTGTGATATTTCCTTAGAAAATATTCTTTAAAAATCCACGCCTATCTAGCTGTGATATTTCCTTAGAAAATATTCTTTAAAAATCCACGCCTATCTAGCTGTGATATTTCCTTAGAAAATATTCTTTAAAAATCCACGCCTATCTAGCTGTGATATTTCCTTAGAAAATATTCTTTAAAAATCCACGCCTATCTAGCTGTGATATTTCCTTAGAAAATATTCTTTAAAAATCCACGCCTATCTAGCTGTGATATTTCCTTAGAAAATATTCTTTAAAAATCCACGCCTATCTAGCTGGGATATTTCCTTAGAAAATATTCTTCACAAATCCACGCCTATCTAGCTGGGATATTTCCTTAGAAAATATTCTTCACAAATCCATGCCTATCTAGCTGGGATATTTCCTTAGAAAATATTCTTCACAAATCCACGCCTATCTAGCTGGGATATTTCCTTAGAAAATATTCTTCACAAATCCACGCCTATCTAGCTGGGATATTTCCTTAGAAAATATTCTTCACAAATCCACGCCTATCTAGCTGGGATATTTCCTTAGAAAATATTCTTCACAAATCCACGCCTATCTAGCTGGGATATTTCCTTAGAAAATATTCTTCACAAATCCACGCCTATCTAACTGGGATATTTCCTTAGAAAATATTCTTCACAAATCCACGCCTATCTAGCTGGGATATTTCCTTAGAAAATATTCTTCACAAATCCACGCCTATCTAGCTGGGATATTTCCTTAGAAAATATTCTTCACAAATCCACGCCTATCTAGCTGGGATATTTCCTTAGAAAATATTCTTTAAAAATCCACGCCTATCTAGCTGGGATATTTCCTTAGAAAATATTCTTTAAAAATCCACGCCTATCTAGCTGGGATATTTCCTTAGAAAATATTCTTCACAAAACCACGCCTATCTAGCTGAGATATTTCCTTAGAAAATATTCTTCACAAATCCACGCCTATCTAGCTGGGATATTTCCTTAGAAAATATTCTTCACAAATCCACGCCTATCTAGCTGGGATATTTCCTTAGAAAATATTCTTCACAAATCCACGCCTATCTAGCTGGGATATTTCCCTAGAAAATATTCTTCACAAATCCACGCCTATCTAGCTGGGATATTTCCTTAGAAAATATTCTTCACAAATCCACGCCTATCTAGCTGGGATATTTCCTTAGAAAATATTCTTCACAAATCCACGCCTATCTAGCTGGGATATTTCCTTAGAAAATATTCTTCACAAATCCACGCCTATCTAGCTGGGATATTTCCTTAGAAAATATTCTTCACAAATCCACGTCTATCTAGCTGGGATATTTCCTTAGAAAATATTCTTTAAAAATCCACGCCTATCTAGCTGGGATATTTCCTTAGAAAATATTCTTTAAAAATCCACGCCTATCTAGCTGGGATATTTCCTTAGAAAATATTCTTTAAAAATCCACGCCTATCTAGCTGTGATATTTCCTTAGAAAATATTCTTTAAAAATCCACGCCTATCTAGCTGTGATATTTCCTTAGAAAATATTCTTTAAAAATCCACGCCTATCTAGCTGTGATATTTCCTTAGAAAATATTCTTTAAAAATTTGGGATGGTGCCTCAGAAATCCTACGCTTCTAACTGTTATATTTCCTGTTCTTCGTTTCGTGAAATTAAAACTTCATTTTGACCAGACAATTAAACACAAATTGTTAACATATTAAACATGCCTTCCATCACCGAAACTACGGATGTGACCAAATGCAAATTAAAAAAATACTCTTTTATTTTGCATTCCTTCATTTTACAGCTATCTTCTCTATACATTCACACATTCATCGCCAGCAACATTACCGCAAGGTCTAATTGTGTAACCCGAAAAAAGTGACACTAATGAAAAGTTGTAAGTAGGCCATGGTCGCACAGCAAAGGCATGCAGCAGCATATCAGCAAAAGTGGTCGGACGGTCGGTCGCTGGGTAACAAAAATGCATATAAATGCATTTTTGCATAATTTCGCACCAGCAGCCACCTACCCACTCCGACGACTTAGTGGTCACCGAAATGTTATAACGCCCGCTGAGTACGTGGATACTTATGATGGTGATGATGATGAAGAGTAGGATGACAATGGGAGAGGGTGCCACAAAAAACTGAACTGAAACTGCAACAGATAACACACACATTAGTTTGTAGAGCAACAATGTTGTCTGAACACCCGACGAAGAAGATGAATAGCAACAACAATAAAAATTAGCAAGGAGCACACACATAGCGTTTGTTCATAAACGTTAACATGCATAGAAAAAGGAAGCTACACGCTTCGCCACGTACACAAATGCAGGCTGTAGACAGGAGGCATGTCTCTGCACTTCTGCAGAGATAAGAGCTTCGAGTTCGGCGTTTACACACGTCGCGCCCAAACATAAAGTTTACAACAAATGAAAGGCTCACAGCAGAGAGAAATGAAAACAAAAAAAAAAAACAAAACGTTGCACTACATAAGGAACACATGTTACATAAATGGAGGTAATTTAGAGCAGAAACAGCAACAAAATCTACATCGAGTACACACATACATGCCGCCACTACAGATAGTGGCAACATCCACAACAAGAACAGAAGCAGCTTCATCAGGATCCAGTGTTAACAACAACACACATGCACCCGCAAGATCCACTAGTGGCAACAAAAATAACAACAACGCAAATAGTAATTACAAAATGCGAGTTATAGCAACTAGTAGTCGAATATTTGTTTGGATGTGTGTGTGTACATGTTATGTAGTTGTATAATAGCCATACGCGAGTATAGCTAAACTTGCAACTACGGAAGTATACCAACAACAACAGCTATTATTGCAAAACAACATTACATCGCTTAGAAACTTTTGTTAAACATGGTGTCACATCCGCATACAATTCACTCACACACACACATACTCACATGCACACTCAAAGGTCTCATAATTTAGAATTTAACTGCCACAAGTGGAAGATAGTGAAGCTGCGAAAAAATTGGTTATTAGAAATAATAATAATAACTGAAATGGATTGAAAGAAGAACTGATAGAAAAAGATAAATACCGAAGCCACTAGTTGGAATGGTGCTTCGGAAATGTTTCTACAAAAATCTACAGTTTTAAAATCTACGCCTATGTTATTTACGAATCCACTTCTCTACCTGGGACATTTCCTCATAAAATATTATTTAAAAATCTACGCCTTTAGATGGGATATTTTCTCAAAAATATTTTTTTAAAAATCATCAGCTGGTGCCTTTAGCTCCTCAGAAAATATTCTTTAAAAATCCACGCCTTCCTCAGCTGGGGCCTTTAGCTCCTCAGAAAATATTCTTTAAAAATCCACGCCTTCATCAGCTGGTGCCTTTAGCTCCTCAGAAAATATTCTTTAAAAATCCACGCCTTCCTCAGCTGGGGCCTTTAGCTCCTCAGAAAATATTCTTTAAAAATCCACGCCTTCCTCAGCTGGTGCCTTTAGCTCCTCAGAAAATATTCTTTAAAAATCCACGCCTTCCTCAGCTGGTGCCTTTAGCTCCTCAGAAAATATTCTTTAAAAATCCACGCCTTCCTCAGCTGGTGCCTTTAGCTCCTCAGAAAATATTCTTTAAAAATCCACGCCTTCCTCAGCTGGGGCCTTTAGCTCCTCAGAAAATATTCTTTAAAAATCCACGCCTTCCTCAGCTGGTGCCTTTAGCTCCTCAGAAAATATTCTTTAAAAATCCACGCCTTCCTCAGCTGGTGCCTTTAGCTCCTCAGAAAATATTCTTTAAAAATCCACGCCTTCCTCAGCTGGTGCCTTTAGCTCCTCAGAAAATATTCTTTAAAAATCCACGCCTTCCTCAGCTGGGGCCTTTAGCTCCTCAGAAAATATTCTTTAAAAATCCACGCCTTCCTCAGCTGGTGCCTTTAGCTCCTCAGAAAATATTCTTTAAAAATCCACGCCTTCCTCAGCTGGTGCCTTTAGCTCCTCAGAAAATATTCTTTAAAAATCCACGCCTTCCTCAGCTGGTGCCTTTAGCTCCTCAGAAAATATTCTTTAAAAATCCACGCCTTCCTCAGCTGGTGCCTTTAGCTCCTCAGAAAATATACTTTAAAAATCCACGCCTTCCTCAGCTGGTGCCTTTAGCTCCTCAGAAAATATTCTTTAAAAATCCATGCCTTCCTCAGCTGGGGCCTTTAGCTCCTCAGAAAATATTCTTTAAAAATCCACGCCTTCCTCAGCTGGTGCCTTTAGCTCCTCAGAAAATATTCTTTAAAAATCCACGCCTTCCTCAGCTGGGGCCTTTAGCTCCTCAGAAAATATTCTTTAAAAATCCACGCCTTCCTCAGCTGGTGCCTTTAGCTCCTCAGAAAATATTCTTTAAAAATCCACGCCTTCCTCAGCTGGTGCCTTTAGCTCCTCAGAAAATATTCTTTAAAAATCCATGCCTTCCTCAGCTGGGGCCTTTAGCTCCTCAGAAAATATTCTTTAAAAATCCACGCCTTCCTCAGCTGGTGCCTTTAGCTCCTCAGAAAATATTCTTTAAAAATCCACGCCTTCCTCAGCTGGGGCCTTTAGCTCCTCAGAAAATATTCTTTAAAAATCCACGCCTTCCTCAGCTGGTGCCTTTAGCTCCTCAGAAAATATTCTTTAAAAATCCACGCCTTCCTCAGCTGGTGCCTTTAGCTCCTCAGAAAATATTCTTTAAAAATCCACGGCTTCCTCAGCTGGTGCCTTTAGCTCCTCAGAAAATATTCTTTAAAAATCCACGCCTTCCTCAACTGGTGCCTTTAGCTCCTCAGAAAATATTCTTTAAAAATCCACGCCTTCCTCAACTGGTGCCTTTAGCTCCTCAGAAAATATTCTTTAAAAATCCACGCCCTTAGCTGGCCTAACCACGCCTTTAGCGGGCCTTACCACGCCTTTAGCGGGCCTAACCACGCCTTTTTCTGGCCGAACCACCCCTTTAGCTTGCCTAACCACCCCTTTAGCTGGCCTAACCACGCCTAATGCCTGTGGTAGTCCTTGACAAAATATTCTGTTAAAAACCCAATGACTGTGGTAATCCTTGATAAAATATTCTGTTAAAACCCAATGCCTATGGTAGTCCTCTAAAAGATATTCTTTTAAAAATTTTATAGTCCTATAAAAATGTTCTTTAAAAATCCACGCATATTATAGCCATTGAAAAAATTTCTTAAAAAATCCACGCCTATTATAGTCCTTGAAAAAATATTCCTTTAAAAATTCACGCCTATGTAGGTTATAAAAAAAGTAATCTTTGCATTTATAAATGTTATGGTTGCTTATGGTTACTTCTGGTAATATATTTAAGTTTATATTATAATATATATTTTTATAAAGATCATTTAAATAAATTAATACCACAAAACAATAAATTAATGACTTGCAATTCACGTTAAGTAAACCAAGACATTTTAAAGACGGTCGGTATAGAAAAAAACAGGACATTTAAATTTCATTAAAATCCATGTTGCTGTCTCTTTATGTTGTTGGCCCTTATCAAACAATTCCATCTTTGAGTTGGTTGTTGTACCCTTTACTTTTAAGCACAAATAAAACAAAAACACAATGTTCTCTATGACATTTAAAATATCAGATAATACAACCCATGACCAGACAGAACAGAAATAAAGAATGAAGAATGAAATACACGTTTTCCAGTTGTTGTTGTTGTCACTGACAACTCAGGCTAAGGGACAAAAATCGTTGATAAAGGAACAACGAAAGGACTTCCCAAACCAAAAAAACATGGCGCTATTGGACATTTTACATAAACATTAATTTGACGTTTGCTTATACCTCATGGTGTACTGCCAATGTCTTACTTTTGATAAAAAGCTATACAAAAGCGTAAAAGAAAATAAATAAATAGAAAATAAGAATAATAATTATCACACGACACTACATAAACAAACATCTCAGATGGGAGGAAGGGGAGTGCTGGGAAATGAAAATATTTCCCCCTAGAATTTTTGCACAGCAGAAGCATAGAGCATCAACACCATACAGCATCTTTTCCGGATGAGTAGGCAGGCAGCCAGCAGTCAAACGAAAAGATGAAACTTCCGCACCTTGAAGAAAATATTTTTGTTAATTAAAATTACTTTAATTAAAAAGCGAGCGAGTGAGCAGCAGTGGGTGAAGATATTTTTGTAAGGGAGTTTGATTTTAGAGGTTATCGCGATATCTAAGGAAGTTTTTGTTGTTCATTACTACCAAAAACAACGAAATCAAAAAGATTTCTATGACTGCATCAAATTTTAGTTAATATTTCGTCTACTTTCAAGGGAGATCAAAGAAGAAGGAACACGAAGGAATCCTGTTGGAGAGTCAGACGTGAAATACTAGTTACGTTATTAAAGACAGGTTTATAGCCGACGGTCAGACGATACATATATATTTATAACCTTATAATAAAAATGGGAACATTGATGCATATTTTTACCTTCCCTGAGGTGGACATTTAACATACCTATCGTTCAGGGGTCATTATAAATGGCGGGCTATGCCCTGATCAATTTTCGGTAAGAAGATTTGAACCCGATGAGAATTAAATTTAAGGGAGCCACACAAATTATTTACAAAAAATGTGTATTGTTGTTTTGTTGTAGTTTTTTGTGATTTTTATTTTTGATGGCGGGCATGATAACTCCACACTGGAACATCGGAAACCGAAAATTCCAACGGTGTTAGAAAGAGTACATGTCTGGTTCTCGTATGAACTGGGATTATTGACTTCGCTCTAAAATTAACAAAATGGCGGACCTTTGAAAAAATATTTTTGGATAATCGCCGATTTTTGACCAAAAACCAAGTTAAAAAATGAGGAAGATCTTCACCGATTGGCATTATCCTAGTTCATACGAAACGTGTAAATTTGGAATCGATTGGGTTACTAGTTTTTGAGTTATCGTGCCCGCCATTCAGAAAAGAGAAAAACGTGTTTAAAGTTTGAGTCATAATTATACAAGGTAGTGCTATGCAGTCAGATGATTCTAATTTTTTCATAAAATTTCCTTTGACAGCATTCAGCTTCCAAAATTTAAATGAAAATTTCTTCCTTCGAAATTAACGCATATCATGTGTTCTGTGCCAAAAATTTCTAAAGAATTTATATTTTTAACTATTTTGAAGTTCCCTGCCTCTAAAACTTATAAACATAAGTGGCAACAACAATGTTTTATTTTGAGATCAATGTTTAGAAAATATATTTGGTTTCATTTTTTTAAAAATATGCCAATCAAATTGACATATGAATTCCATTATCAATTTCCCAAATGAGACATTCCATAATTATGCCTGTCAGAACTCCCAATACCAAATCATATCCAAGCAGGCTGGAAAACTTTGCAAAAAAAAATAACCAACAAATTGGGATATATTAACGTGGACCGATATATCCCATCACCAAATGTCCTAGAAGTAGTAACATTCGTGATTTCAACAGACAGATTGACGAACAGGCAGTCGTGTGATATTGCTGGGTTTGTGGAAGATAGGATTGATAGATAGTGGTCTCATTTTCAACCATATTGACTTCAATTTGGTATTTTGGTTTATTATTTGTTAGCAAATATCGCTTCCAAAATTATTCTAATTTTAAATTTGGATCTCCCTAAAAAATATTGACCCAAATTTCGGATACTTTTAAGCGAATTGGATGTAAATAATAATTGGTTTTCAGTGACAAATAATGATACCCCAGAGATATTGGGACATAAAATTAATGATGAACCTAATGTACTTTCTACCAAAAAATTAAAATATCAATCGATCGTTGGGCACAGCATTTTCCAATCGAAGTGACTGCATTTGTATATATGAAAATGAAATAAAAACATTTGGTTTGATTAGAACTGAATTTTATGGCTATATAATGTTTATAATATTTTTGTATTATAAAGACATCGCGTGACCACAAGTAAATTATGTTTATTTCTTTCGAGAATGACAAAATATACATTATAAACAAACAACTTACATATGAATTCAAGGTCTTATCCTTATGTTTTTACTTTGAAGAGCTTTAGTGGCACTCTGAAGTGTGTGGGTGCAGTAACAACTAAAAACGACACCTTCAAATTCACCGACAACAATAACTACTCCCGACGAAAATTTCTATGTATGTAGACCTAGACAAATATGCCCACAACAAAAGAAATATACCGTACACAAAAGAAAAGTTCACAGAGACTACCTTAAAGAAACCACAGAAGAAAGTTTAATATACAAAGCATCTGTACTTATGGTCGCCGCAATGTGCATATGTCGACACAGTAGTCAACCACACGTAGTAAAGTGGCAAAGTGTGTAGACCTAGGCAAATAGGTCCAAGTAAATAAAAATCGAAGATTTGTATTGTTTGACTCAAAGCGATGTGAAAAATATATCTCTTGTTTTGTGTGTGTATGCTCAAGATGAGGATCAATTTTGCAAAGAGCTAGTTAATACTGTATTGAAAATTAAGCTAGAATAGTGTAATTCAGTTTTGGGAATAAATTTCATGTTCCAGGTTAAGGTAAATGGAGAGAAAATAAAGAGTGACGTTCGGTTAACAATTCAGAAAATTTATAACATTTGAAAAACGTCACAGTCACAAACGAAGTTGCGGACTGTGACGTGCATGAATGCAAGTACAAAAAAGCTTTTTAACTAAAATATCTAAAAAGTTCGAGAATGTGTCAAAGCAGTATATGCAAAAAAGCTAACAATCAAAAGCGTTAGGAATACTAGGAAAAGCTTATATTTACAACGAAGGACATTTTCTGGGGCATTATTTAAAATAGTGTATAACAGTTATGATTCCGAAAAAGAACGAATCAACTTACATGAATTAACGAATTCTGCCCAAAACAAAAACCTCGCTGAAGTCGTATCTACACATTATTCTCTATTTTAAGAAGGCCCTTTCATTTTTGTTTAAAAATTATGGGAAATTTTAATGGTAAGAAGACTAAATTGTTGTAGATTTGTAGCACTGAATACATTTATTTGAAGACTAAAACGAGAAAGAAATATTAAATAATAACTAAAGAAATGTTCCCAAAATCTTCCTCACCGATATTATGCATTTCTCTAACAGTGTATGTTTGTTTTTTTTTTTTCAAATTCTTCACCATATTTTGTACCAGAAGAGGTTGCCCTGAAGACCCCATCGGCAGGTTTTCTAAAATGTAATGTGCAAACAGTGCAGATACCAGAAGGAGTGGATCAATTGGTCCCATCTGCGGACTTAATCCATGTTTTAGTAAAATTATTACGACTTCATATTAGATAGTAACATTATACAGACATGATAAACATATTATGTTGGGGAAAAAGAAATCAATTATTTTTTCGTTAGATGGCTGTACTGATAGATTTCTCGTAAAGTATCGAACAAATAATTTCAGATTTATGCTCGTTAAAAGGGCGATAATTCACAGCAAAAAAAATTTTTTTTTTTTTGTTTGGTGCATTACGTTAGTTACAGGGCGTTAGAAATGGAAGTGAACACCGAGAAAATTCGGTACATTTTACTATTTTTCTTTGTCAAAGGCGAAACTGCAAGCCAGAAACTTTGGGATCTTGGTTGGGAAGTTTTAATGGACTTGGCACCAAGCGATTATCATATTTTTCGTGCATTGCAAAATTTCTTTAATGATAAAAATATTGGTATCTATATCATGAAGCATTATGATGTTACCTTTAAAATGGCAACAAATCATACAACAAAACGGTGCAAAGATAACTGAAAAAAAAACTGTTGACCATTTTTTGGCGGAGATACAAGAAGGAGTGTGTAGATATTCCCCATCTAGAAACTTCATTTGAGTTTGACAGACAAATTACGACATGCGCAGTTTAGATCAAATCGATCATTCCATTCGCCTAATATTGGATTTATAAATATTAAAAATGTTTTCCCTTTGAGGGGAATAGACCAAAACCCCCACATTCGAACTTGACTTCAATTTGGATGAAGATATCGTGCGCACCAGCAAGACGGACAGACATTTGTAAACCGACTCCAAATTATTTGAAACGGATTTCGTACAAAGAAACATGGGGTCCAAAATCAATATCGCTGGAACATGATTTTTAGCCGAATTAACTGTAATTTTGTTTTAAAGAAACGTATGGGGTAGCACAACTTCCTACAAATATTATCAATATTGGTCCACTTTTTAGGGTACCCCATATAACGTTATGCCCAATTATTGGAATTTTGTTGGTTTGGTCAGGGTTTTCAAACGATTTGCGGTAATTTTTTATATTTGGGATTCGTATTGGGTACAAAATCTCCAGAAAGTATAAATATTGGTCCAAGTTTCGGAATAGCCCTCATATCACGTTACGCCCATAGTTCGGTATTTTGGGAATTTTTGATACGTTATTCAATCGAATGGGTTCTCTTTTGATATTTTGGGCTTTCATTGGTTGTCCAATCTTCCTACCAAAAATTATCGATGTCTGAAAGAGATTTGCTAAAAATATACCAATTTTGGACAATTTGAGGATTTTGGTCTGTACCAGGTAGTAGCCCAAATTTCCAATTCATTTTTCTCGGCATTAATTGACCAGTCAAAAACTTAAAATCGATTGCGACTTTTATATGGATGTTAATATAAAACTCCGATAGATTTATGGTATTTTACTGTATACCTTAGGTTGAGAGAATAAAAAGTTCGGCCCTGCCGAACATAACGACTTTTTTTACTTGGTTTTATACAAATTTTTAATAAAATAATTTTAATAATATTAGCATGTAAAAAAGTTAACAAAAGTACAAACTTATCGCAGTAATTAAGAAATATAATGGAAGACAAGATGTAAGAAAAAGACCTAAGTCCCAAAAAACGTGTATATTCTTATCTTTATCATTTTGCCTTTAACCAAATAAAATACACATACAATACAAAAACAAATTTGATTGGTTGTTTTTTGTCTCCCCTGGAGAATTATAAAATATGGACCTGCTGCCTTTATAATTTAAGGGGATCCCCCCATTCTCGGTGTCGAATTTTTGATTTAATTCGAAACTACATTAATTCAAGAATGTCCCTACAAATTTCAAGTGAAAATCTCAAGAACTCTTGAAGATATAGCCGAATTATTGTGTCAGCATCAAGTAACGGCTAAAGGGCTTCTCAAACTTTAAACGCGTTTTTCTCTTTTGCGAATGGCGGGCATGATAACTCCAAAACTAATAACCCAATCGATTCCAAATTTTTACACGTTTCTTTGTGAGTATATAGCTATCGTATGAACTAGGATAAAGCCAATCGGTGAAGATCTTCCTTATTTTTTAACTTAGTTTCTGGTCAAAAATCGACCATTTTCCAAAAATATTTTTTCCAACGTCCGTCATTTTGTTAGTTTTAAAGCGAGGTTTATAATTCTATTTCATACTAGAGCCAGACTAACACCGTTGGAATTTTCGGATTCCGATGTTCCAGTGAGGAATTATAATGCCCGCAATCTTTGAACACAAAAAACAACAACAACAAATTTTGGTAAATTATTTTTCTTCCTTTTTAAATCTTCAAATATATATGTGCAAACTTACAAACCTTAACAAGCATTGGTATTCATTTACCAGAATGGGGGGGGTGTTCCCTTAAGCCAACTATATTTCGATTAGGCAAACTTAGCAAACAATACATACCCTCTGAGGGTTGTCCTATGTTTCCTTTATTTTGGATTATAGTGTTTTTTATATCCAATCTACTTCCCTATAATAATTTGTTATTATTTGTTGCAATAACTTTGAACCTGATGAATACAACATTTCCTCTAAAACAAATAAAAAAATATAATCGTATTTGTATTCTACTTAATTTTAATCACGTATTTTACAAATGTTCTATTAAATATACAATATAATAAGATTTTACTTCGATTAGACAAAACATTTCATAGTGGAAAATTCAACATTCATACAAATCGAGATATGAAGCGTTTAAAGAATTTACAGAATATCGGTTTAAGTAGCAAATGTGCACACGCACAACAATAATGCATTGGAAAACATATTTACAAATTTAAATGAAATGAGGTTATTCACTGTCAGGAAATCGAAATAAAACCTCAAAAGAAGATAATAACGAGACAATAACATAATGAGATCGTTTTTGCGTCATAAATGTCAAAGCGCGGTACCCAATTGAGGAAGATTTCAAAAATAGTAAATTATGTATGTTACATGTTCGGTCACTCGTTCAAAGAAGGGTATTGTTTTCTTTAATAGAAGATTTATGAGTTTTCGTTAAAAGCCTATTTAATATTATTTTCTAATGAAAATCGTGACCAAACAAATATTTTTTTGGAAATTTGCAAATTAGTTTCGTGACCGAGCGATTTAAAAGAACAAACCGCGCACTAGTTTCGTTATTTGGATAAACAATTTTTTTTTTCTTTAGAGGGGAAAAACTAATATTTGAACCAATGGCTAATTAGTTTGCGAGATGTTACCATGGCTTATAGAAAAGACAGATGCTTTCTATTGAGACAATAATTTAATACCTTTTGTCCAAAGCTTACCAAAGATAGCTCAATTAGAAGAGTCACGTTTAAATGAACTCTAGACACAAAAGGTTATTTCGAACGTCATTTGAAATGAATTTATGTGGACAGATATCTTTTTATAAAAGTTAACTAATTAATTTTAAATGATTTCAGAAAATGTTAATTAAATCTTGTGGATTAATCCTTTTTTTCAATAGTCAAAATATTTTCGGAAATACATCGATTTAGTAACTCAACCAATTACTCTCCGATTGAAATTTTTTTCCAACATATTCTATTTTACCAAGAGATTAAAATGAGTCAATATTTTTTTCATTTGTGAGTGGCAATATGTACAATGTTTGTAAACAAATTTACAGTATTAAGTTAATCATGTTGTTATTTAAATTTAGACTTACTTTTTAATCAGGATCAGTAGCAAATTGCATTTCCTGAAAATAAAGAAGATCACTTTTTTAATAATTTCATTTTTGGATAGAATTAAAACAGTATGAAGGAAGTAAATTAATTTAATACATTTATTGTTTATGATGGAGGATATATTACACAGTGACACATTTTTCAACTTTAAAATCTTGAACCAATCGAGACCCCCAAAATCTTGAAGCTTGTGATGGTGGAAGAAAATCCCTTGTTGGGTTTTGCATTATTAGCTAAGGTTTTCTTTTAAATTAATTTTTAAAATATTCGACTGGAGGTGGATTTAGCACAATTTTCGAATAATACGTACTTATTATTGAGTCTATATCTCGTGAACTATTCGAAATATTACTTTTCACTCTTAAGCAATATTTTTCCTCTTAATTAGATCTAAAAATTTTCTCTTGAGATAAAATCAATAAAACAACACCATCATACTGCAAATAGCACAACTGCAAAAAATTTAGACATACTTTTTCCATGTTTTTCACACTTATTTCAAAAACTGCTACTGACTCGACCAAACAATATATGACAAGAATATAGCCAATAGCAAATCAAACAACTCTTCTTAAAACCCCGATTTCATTGCTTGACTCATTCACATAGTTATAGCCTCACAAATTCATCAAAATGAACCAACAAAATTCACTCCCAATTGTATGTTTATAGAAATAAAAATTGCTATGCTTTTTTCAATAAATAGGTACAAAATTAAAGTAAAAATTAAAATGTTTATGCCCTTTGGTTTTTTTCGAAGACATGTCGCAGCGATATATGCACAGGGTAAACGCAGGAACTGGAGGTGCGACCTTAAATTTGTCAATATTTTGCAAGGCATAAAGGGTGGATGGCCAAAGTATTATTGCTTTTTGTACTGTTGGGACACACGAGCAAAAGTCGATCACTATTCGCACACTTGGGAAAAACGTATGTCAGGAGTAAAAGATGCCACATTAGACATGACAGCAGAGCCACTAACAAAAAATATAAGTGACATATTGTTGCCACCGCTGCATATTACCCTGTGCATATATGGCTGCGACATGCCTTCGAAAAAAACCAAAGGGCCCAAACATTTTAATTTTTACTTTAATTTTGTACCTATTTATTGAAAAAAGCATATCAATTTTTTTCTATAAACATACAATTGGGAGGGAATTTTGTTGGTTCATTTTGATGAATTTGTGAGGCTATAACTATGTGAAGGAGTCAACCAATGAAATCGGGGTTTTAAGAAGAGTTGTTTGATTTGCTATTGGCTATATTCTTGTCATATATTGTTTGATCGAGTCAGTAGCAGTTTCTGAAATAAGTGTGATAAAACATGGAAAAAGTATGTCGAAATTTTAATTTTTTGCAGTTGTGCTATTTGCAGTATGATGGTGTTGTTTTATTGATTTTATCTCAAGAGAAAATTTTTAGATCTAATTAAGAGGAAAAATATTGCTTAAGAGTGAAAAGTAATATTTTGGAATAGTTCACGAGATATAGACTCAATAATAAGTACGTATTATTCGAAAATTGTGCTAAAATCCACCTCCAGTCGAATATTTTAAAAATTAATTTAAAAGAAAACCTTAGCTAATAATGCAAAACCCAACTAGGGATTTTCTTCCACCATCACAAGCTTCAAGATTTTGGGGGTCTCGATTGGATCAAGATTTTAGTGTTGCACAGTGTTATATACGATATTTATACCCTCGTAGATAGAAATATTGGTATTAGACCCCTTTTTATTGGCCGAATTCGTTTCAGACATTTTGGAGTAGATTTACAAAGTCCGTTCGTCTGTTTGTCAAGTCAGCTGGCGATAACCGATTTCTTCCAAACTTAATATAAGTTCGAAGATGGGAATATCGATCCACTCCTTCTGGCATATCCTCTACAAAGGGTCAATATTTATAAATCCAATAGTAGGCCGATTCGATCCAAACTTTGCATATTGTAATATTTCTTTCAAACTCAAATCAATCGTCACTCCACTCCTTCTCCCACACAACATGGTCAAAATGTTTTGGATATGAATTTAATAATATCATACGAACGGACAATCTGATTTGAACTAAACTTTGAAGGACATTTTCGACATCAAACGGCCCGAAAACAAATTCTTCAGAAAATCGATTGTTATGCGACTTGTGTGCGGTGGAGCGCCGTCTTGTTGAAACCCGAACTGCCTCATACGCTTTCGTGAATAATTGGCATCACAAAATTGATCATCATATCGCGATAACGCTCCTGATTGATGGTAACAGCATGGCCATTTTCATTTTGGAAGAAAAACGGCCCAATGACCGTTTTCGCACTAACGCCGCACCAAACTATGACTTTTTCGCCATGAAGAGACACTTCTTGAATCTCCTGAGGATTTTCAGTGGCGTAAAAACGGCAATTTTGCTTATTTACGGTCCCATTGAATGTGAAATGGGCTTCATCGGACATGATAATTTTGTTCTAAAATTGGTCGTCATCTATTTGGGCCCATTCCAATCGACGATGCTTGTCCGCAGGCAACATTCATTGCGTCAATTGAATTTTGTACGGGAATAAATGCAAATCAATGCGAATAATCCGTTGTAAAGTGGACCGAGCCATGCCCAACTGCTGAGAACGGCGTTTTTGGGATGTTCTTGGGGACCTCTCAACACTGGCTGGTACGGCAGCGATAATCTCGGCCGATCGCCTTGGTCGACTTTTATATGGCCTCTTCGGGTTAGAAAAAGCCTCACCTGTCGAAAATTTTTCGTATAAACGCTTAATGGTGTTCTTAGAAGGCGCACTTCTCACATTTTTTAATGTTTTAAAAGCACGTTGAGTTTTCACAATTGACTTCTTCTGTTGAATGTAAATTTCATCTATTTCAGAGCGCTCGCGTGGCGTGTATTGGTTCATGGTAAAAATCTGCTTGGACTGACGCTTCAAACGCGGTATGTCATTAAGCGATGTGACATCTCTGCCAAAAGTTATGGCGTTGCCAGATGGGTCCGTCGAATATGGGCAACCCTGTATAATGTTGGAAGATGGGAACTTTGCACATCTTAATGTTTTTAACATAGGCACAGATCAAATCCAATCCACACCTTCTGGCACGTCTCCCACAAAATGAAAAAAATTAAAAAAAATAGTCAATTATAAAGTGAAGGGAATTTCCGATTTTATCCAAACTTTCCAAATCCTAATACTTTTACCAACCCAAGATCGATTACAATGATGGGAACTATAGCGAATTGAATATAATTCGGTATTTTGGCGATTTTTATCATTTTTTTGAACGAATTGGCTCCAATTTGATTGGTTGGACTAAAAATGAGCATTATTGGTTCACTTTTTAGAAACTCCCCCATATAATGATACATCCCGCTATTTTGTATACCGCATATGGCATATGGTAGATATCCAAGAACAAATAAGTGATGACGGTATAGAGTGTATACCACCTAGCCAAGATGAGGTCAGAATAGCAATCAATCGGCTGAAGAAAAATAAAGCAGCAGATGCCGATAGGTTACCAGCCGAACTATTCAAGACTGGTAGCCAGATGGTCAGGAGTATACACCAGGTGATTAGTTCAATTTGGCTAGAGGAATGCATGCCCAATGAATGGAATCTCAGCATCCTGTGTACCGCTCACAAAAAAGGAGACAAGTCGATATATGCCATATATAGAGGAATAAGTCTCCTTCCCATCGCATATAAAGTGCTATCCAGCGTGCTGTGTGAACGACTGAAGGCTTTAGACCTGGCAAATCCACCTTGGTACCGCCATAAATAAAACTAATGACATCAGTTTTGAAATTCGGAGATGGATAGTGTTGGCCAACAAATTCTACTATGGGCTACAGATGAGGCAGCTCTTGGAGTGTTTGAAAATTTCTCCGAAATATATGTGGGCCGATCTGATCTGTGGACCCGATATTCTCGGACATCAGCATTGTTAGACGTATCGAGCTGCAGCGACTACGTTGGCTAGGCCATCTTGTGAGAATGGATGAAGGTGCCCCAGCTCAAAAGGCATATAAAAGCGAACCAGCTTATGGCTCACGCAGAAGGGGAAGGCCGCGAATTAGATGGATAGATCTAGTGGAAGACAACCTTGCCGAACATGGTCTTTCAAATTGGAAAAACTGCGCAAAATACCGACGCGCCTGGAAATCTTTTTAAACTTGGCTTATGGAACGAAAGTTCAGTCACAACCCAGCTAAGTAAGAATGCATATCGTTAGCTAAAATGCAAAAAGGCGTAACTAACAAAAAATTGAAAATTGACTTTTTGAATGTCAACACATGTAGTTTATTAACATTCACAATATTCATTCAAAAAGTCAATTTTCAATTTTTTGTTAGCTACGCCTTTTTGCATTTTAGCTAACGATATGGTATAAACAGTGTTAGAAGGCTAACCTATATGCGTATATATAGAATATGATCCATTTGTTGATATGGCATTTTTATCAGTATTTTGGAGGGGTTTTCTTGATTCCCCAGTTCCAAGTTTTATTGTCTATGTTCGGCTCCTTTTTTTGGTAACCCAATAAAGGAATTTTAAAAGCACATCACGTGGAAGAGGGTATTATAAATTCGATACCTTCCCTAAAAAGCGAAACAAATAATGTTTAGTAAGTAGTTTATCTAACCAATGATAAGCCAAAGTACCAAATTACAGTCAATTCGGTTGAAAACCGAGCTACCCTAAAATGTGAACCAAATTTTGTAATTCCTAGTTGGAAAATTTGCTACCTAATCCCAAATAACAGATAATTCTGGTGAAAATCTACAACAATTCTGAATATTTGTGATTATCATTGCTTGGGGCACCCAGTGTTGCCAAAACTTTGTTGATAAAAAAGGTAGATTTTGTTTAAAAAAAAATTAGACAAAATTCTCAAAAAATTTTAAAGAAATGCTATTTTTTTAGAAAGAACTTAGCTTATACCTTAAGATCTGTATTTCTTAAAAAATATTATAAACGCAAGGTGGACTGAGCGAATTAATTTGTTTGCAACACCTTGACATATTCACCTGAGACCCTAGTTATTCTCATTAATGTGAAATGTTATGTCGATGTATCCATGTCTGTCTGTCTGATAAAAGAAAGTTATATCGAAAATGTTCGAAAATTTGTTGTTTATAAATAGGACGGTACTATGAAGAGGCTTTAATTTGGCATTCCAAATTTCGGGCCTTCTTTCCAGAATGTTTCCAATTTGCATTGCTCCCACATAAAAGCACCGCTTAATTTTTTCCCAAATAAACAACATACTAGCTGACAATGTCACAGTCACCATATGATGCAGAGCGACTAGAAAATTCTGACATATTTTTTTCGGTTCATTGCACACCCGAATGTTAAGCGCCGTCTTTGACCTTAACAGGAACGGTATGTAAAATTTCAAAGCGACATTTCCGCCCTCTTGTGGGGTAATAGAAATACTAAACAATATAACACATATACAATATAACACTTGAGAGTACATACATCAATATAATTGCTATCAATTTAAAGGTATTCTTTGGCAAGATTCCCTTCCTCGGTGAAAAATTTCGTGGTGTTCGGGTCATAATTGTGTGGCCTCTAAAGCGACCAGAAAAACAGACATAAATAAAGTTTTTGATCCATTTCATTCCCTAAATATTAACGGAGCATTACCAATACCAATAGAGGTCTTCTTTGGCTGGAACCCATCCTTTTTCGTGACGATTGGTCCATAATTGTGGTCTGTATCGTGTTTACAAATTATAATGGAATGTCGGCCGGACATACATGTCTCAGCTAGTCCAAATATGACATCACGGCGTTACAGCCGTTTGAGGCTGTACAAAACTTTAATACCCTGACAGCATAGTTGTGTAGGGTATAAAAATGATTAATTTATATGTTGCAATAATTTTCTTCGTCTACTTCTTATTCTTTTATTTTCCCGTGGACATTCCTCCACAAAACAGGTGTGAACCAGACAACAGTTCTGATTGTCTTGACCATCTGAACAAAATGACAACATTACTGTCTACAATGTGAATAAAGACCGGAATGACCAATTCAAAAATAATGGTCGAGGATTAGTAGAGAAACCGGCAAGCAAATCAAAACAAATAACACACACACAGACACAAAAATGTCATTCACATCCAAGGATGTATTCTGCCCTCTCGGGCACTGGTTACGAACGATCGAATGAATGGTTCGAATGCATATTAAAAACGACAAATTATTGAAGCCACACTCAAGTTCAGAATCATTGTCTGATGCACAAAACACCTTGAAGGAATGCAGCAACGACGAAAGATGGCCGCGACGACGACGGCATACAACCATGGCGTTACATCGGCCAACGTTCAATTGTCGTCCAGATACGCATTACGCATAAGTAATGTTATTCGTATGTCTGTCCGTTAGCTCGGCCGTTCGTCCAATGTTGAAAAAATTTAAAAAATTGTAAAAATTAAAAAAAAGAAAGAAGAGTAACAAGAAAGACAAACAGCAACAACAAAAACAACTCTCAACTCAACTAGCCGAGTGAGTAAGAGCGTTTGTGTGTAAGGTAATGGTAATGGCCATTCCATTCCTTTCCTTTGGTATGCACAACAACAGCTGCCAATATTGTTTTGATTTTTTGGACTTTGTAGTTGTAGATTTCATTGAACGCCCAACCAAAGCAAAAGAACCCAAAGAGACAACAACCAACCGTCTTGTTGGTGTCTAGGAGTAGCTCCTCGACCATCGATATTATCCCCAACGAAATGTCACTTATGGCCAACAACGACAACGCACTTAATGCAGTTCATCGTCATTTGCGTGCGTTCAGTTTAACGGTGATACTCGAAGTGACAACGCGCAGGCGCACAGAACCACAGCAAAGTCGCGTCTTGAACTTGTAATACTGACACTGAGTGACTGACAGGCGAGCCGAGTTGGCTTAGTGTGGCAAAACGAAAAAATAAAATAACTCGGACACAAAATACTGTAACGCGATACCGATAGAAATTCTAAACCAAGAAAAAAGTACAGTGGTTAGTGTGAACAAAAAATAAATAAAATTCTATCAGTAGTAAAAATTTCGAAGAAAACGGATTTAATAAATTATTGAAAATAAAAATTAATATCTCGATTTGATAATTTTCCTATTGAAAAAGTGTCTTATCTGGGCTGAAGAATGTTTTTCTATAGAAAAAACTATCTCAGTTAGTCTGAGAAAAATTCTTCTATAGAAAAATCAATTTCGAATGGGCTGAACATTTTTTTCCTGGGCTGGGAAAAAATTTCTTTAAAGAAATAAATAACTCAGTGGAGAAAGTACTATCTCAGCTGATCTGAAGTTTTTTTCTATAGAAAAAACTATCTCAAAAAACTGTATCAGCTGAGAAATTTTTTTCTATAGAAAAAACAATCTTAGCAGGGCTGAGAAAATTTTTTCTATAGAAAAACCAATCTCAGCTGGGCTGAGAATTTTTTTTCTATAGAGAAACAATCCCAGCTGGGCTGGGAAAATAGATAAGAAAAAAAAATATGGAGACATTTTACCAACCTCATCTGTAAAACAGGATATGCCGGTTTAAATAAAATGAAGTTCTTCTGTGGTATAGAAAAAAATATCTCAGCTGATCAGGGAAATTCAATTTTCTCATAAGGAAACCAGGAAACCAGTAAGGAAAGTAGTAAAGTCGGACTGGGCCGACTATATGATACCCTTCACCACTTTGGGTATATTCTACACATGTATCCTAACAGACGACACGTTTTTGTTATATATCTATATCTGAACCGATTTCGGGGAAACTTGCCAGACGTTGTGTCAATCGGCCTTCATGAAGCTTAGCAACAAACTTATACACTTAATTCAGTATCCTATACCAAAATTCATGCAAATCGAAAGGTATATAGAACTTTGGTGCACCAGTTACATAACATCGGACGAAAATATATATGGGAGCTATATCTGAACCGAAGTTCACGAAACTTTGCACACATCATTCTGGACTTAATTCAGTACGCTATGCCAAAATTCGTGCAAATTAAAAGATTTCCGGGGACTTTTGTGCACCAATTACCTAAAATCGGGCGAAACTATATATGGGAGCTATATCTAAATCGGAATCGATATTCCCGAATCTTTGCACACATCATTCTAGATTTAATTTAGTACGCTGTGCCAATTTTCGTGGAAATCGAAAGATATATAGGGACTTAGGTACACAATTTACCTTAAATCGGACGAAGATATATATGGGAGCTATATCTAAATCTAAACCGATTTTCACAAAACTATGCACACATCATTCTAAACCTTATTCATAACGCTGTGCAAAATTTCGTGAAAATCGAAAGATATATAGCACTTTGGTGCACCATTTACCTTAAATCGGATATATATGGGAGCTATATCTAAATCTGAACCGATTTTTCCCAATTTCAATAGGGTTCGTCCTTGGGCCAAACAAGTGAGCTGTGCCAAATTTCATCCAATTCGAATCATAAAGCGACCTGTACTTTGTTTACAATTTAACACCAACATGCATAAATCGACTCAGAAAGTGATTCTATGCATATTCTCAAAAGGAATCGATTATTTTTGCATGTTACAAACATATGCACAAAGACATAATACCCTGTACCACAGTGTGGTGAAGGATATAAAAACTATTTAAGCTGATCAGGGAAATTTTACTTTTTTTCTATGGAAAAAGCTGGACTGAGAAAATTTTCCCTAAGAGGAAGGAATATTCAATGGGTTGAGAAACATTTTCGTATAGAAAAAAGTGTATCGGCTGGTCGGAGGAAAGTTTTTTCTGGACAAAGGATTTTTTTTTAAACAAATTATATAAGTATCAGGAAGGCTAAAAAAACAATCTCAGCTGTGCTGAGAAAATTTTTTCTATAAAAAAAACTATCTCTATATATTTACTATATAGAAATGTATTTCAGCAGGACTGAGAACATTTATAGAAGAGGGTTGCAGCTATGCTGCGAAAATGTTTTCTATAGAAAAATAAATCTCAGTTGGGCTGAGAAAATTCGATAAAAGAGCGGGCTGAGAAAATTTCTGCTATAGACATTTTTTTCAGCTGGGTGAGAAAATTTCTTACATAGAAAACACAATCTTAACTGCGTAGAGCTGGTCGTAAAGTATCGATCAAACTATTTCAGATTTATGCTCGTTTGTTTGGTGCAGTGAGTTGTGAGTTACAGGGTGTTAATATGGATGTGAACAAAGAGTAAATTCGGAACATATTACAGTTTTTCTTTGACAAAGGCGAAAATGCAAGCCAAGCGGCTAAAATTGTGAATGGTGTTTATGGTTCCGATACTGTAACAGCCAATTATATTCCATGCCGGAATTTTTGATATTAAAGATGTACCTCGCACAGGAGAAATTGTCGAAGTTGATCGGCATGTTAGCAGTCGTAACATCGCCCAGAAGCAATAAATCTACCATAAAACTGTTTTAAACAATTTACACCAGAATTTACCAAAATTGGCCACCAGGACAACGCTAGGCCACCCACATCTACAGTGACTCGCCATAAAGTCCGGACTTGGCACCAAGGCATTATAATTTTTTCATGCTTTGTAAAATTTCTTTAATGATAAAAAGTGTATCGACTATTAGAGTTTTATGCAAATAGAGAGCAGGATTTCTATGAGAGAGGCATTATGAAGTTACCTTAAAAATGGCAACAAATCATGCAACAAAACGGTGCATATTTGGCCCAAATCGGACATTCCGAAGTATGTTAAATAAAGTCCCCCCAAACTAATATTTCGCAATATTTACACTCTGTCGCGGCATCGCTTTCGAATCATGTCTTCCTGGAGTAAAAAATTACACCATAGAATTAAAATATTATTTTACAAAAAAATGTCGAATAAATTGATCAAATTGCCTTCCTCATGGACAATTTTTGATGTTCGTCTTAATATTGTGACATATAGAACGATTAGAAACCCATACAAAATAAATTTTTCGGTCCATTTCATCCCCGAATGTCATTTTATAATCACCGTAAATTTAAGTATCGTCCTTGACCATAACTGCAACCCTTTGCAAAGTTTTCCAACCATAAGCGCAACATTTCCGCCAATCAATTTAAAGGGTTTATCGGGTCATAATTGTAGCCTCTGGAGCGACCAGAAACACAGACAAAAATAAAGTTTTTTGTCCATATAATCTTCTAAATGTTACCCACACAAAGCTATAATACCCTGACAACAATGTTGTGTAGGTAATAGCCGCAAACTAACATATAAGGGGGTTTCATCATGAACTTTAGAGTTAACGGCAAGGATCGCCTATACCCATAAGCAATTTTCCACACCAAGACCATGAGCTCGTTTTTATAAAATATATAGTTAAGTTATTTTCAACTTAAAGTGTTCAATCAAGTCCTCGTAGGAAAACACTTATATATACTCCTGTTTTAGACTATTTTACCCACACTTATCAAACAACATGTTGGTATACAATTAAATATTTACTATATGGCGTCGAAAATAATACTTTCGGAAATTTACAGAATCGGAAGTCTAATACACACTTCATCAAATGAAAATTAATATTCACATTAAAAATTACTGAATCACTGTCTTTCAATAATATGTAATGTAAGTTAAGTAATAAACCTACGAAATCAGCTTATCTTTCTTTCCTATAGAACGCACACTTTCAAACACACACACGAACACACAACCAAAAACCATACGAGTATAACTCACATAACGAAAAGCCGCTAACACAACCAACAAGTTGTTGACTTCGTGGTGCGTGCGTGTTTATGTGTAATTATCGATATTCGTCGTGTTTAATAATTTCTTAATACGACAGCCGGCAAGAATATCCCACTGTCTTCGGCGTCGTCGTCGCAGAAATCGGAAATCGAATACACGAAGCGATTCAAACAAAAATTTCGCGCAACATTCGCAGGAGCACCAGAACGTTGCGGTTGCGCAAAGTTAAAAGACACGTTTAACGGGCGCACGAGAAACAAACAGCAAATAAATCGAAAGCGTATTTTGAAACGAATTTCAGATTGAACCAAAACAAGAAAAAGGAGTTTCCTTTAGAAGAAAAGTTCTTAAACTAACAGATAAACAATAGTTCATAGTGATTGTGATTTGTGAGCGATAAAATACTAATAAACAACCTATTGAAAATTGTGAAAGAAAACCAAAATATTCTCTAAGAATTATTCTGAAAATAAAAAGGTATTGTGCAATATTAAGAATTCTTAAAAAAAATATTTTTTTATTTCATAATAAAAATAAATAAAACATCCTTGATATTCCATTCACATAACAAACCAGTAAACAGAAAGAAGAAAAAATAAAAATTAAAAATATGTATTGAAATTAAATTTTGTAAGTGTTCGAAAATTCATATTGAAGGCAGCAAAAAAACAAAATTCAAAGTCAAATGCCTTCTTTTGGAACTCTGCATGAGTGTTTTTGATTTTTGTTTGTGTCTTTGGTCACCAGCCAAAAAATATTACCTCCATCTATCAGTTTGGCCACCACATTTATTTACTCCACCACCACCACAAAAAAACAAGTGACTGACAGAGTGAGTAAGCGTAAATGTGAGTGTAGCGACGACGACCAATTGGGAATCCTGCTTTGAATTTTTAATTAATTATTGTTATTACTTTTTTGAATCATATATCCCTCCGACCAACCAACCAAACCACCGATCGAACGACCGACCAGCTGTATTTCTCTTCAAAATTCAACGTATCGCCAAAATGTTGTACTTTATTTGGTCAACCTGCAGTTGTATATAAAAACGAATATTTGTTTATATGTACTTGGACATTTCGATGATATATTATTTTCTGATTTTATATTGTTATATAACAAAAAAGCTGTGCCTTTTTGTTTACATTTGCTTTTCGTTTTTTTTTTTGCACTGGTTAAGGAACTCATTAACTTACAAATGGATCAATGGAATTCGTTGGAATACTTCCTTGTTTCAAGTGAACTGTTGTCACGTTTCACGGCTGAACAAAAAGGCATTCAAATGTGTCTGGTCAATGAAAGAAAATTCAAATTCTTTGTTCTAACTAAAAAAAATGAAAATCTAGTCAAATGGAAAAATAGTTTTCTGGAATCATAAATTGCGATTATTACGGAATACTTTCCACATTTCAAACTGTTGAGCAGAGCAGTATAGACGGGTGGGGCCGACCATATGATACCTTACACAACTACCACTGAGTTCTATGTTTCTATGGATCTGTATTCCAAACGTGGGTAATATTTCGCAATATTTGCGCACTCTTGACCGATTGAAGGTCAAAAGCTCCAATGCGGTATATTTTTCCAATTGTGTTTTCGGAGTAAATGTTTACGTCAAAAGATTCATATTTTTTATTTTACACAAAGAAGTTTTAATTCATTTGACCCGATAAATATTGACCATTCATTATTATGACAGTCATTCAAGTCATTTGTCTTATTTCCTTACCAGATTTCCAGACAAGAATAATGATCTCGGACCATTTCATCCCCAAAATATTATCTGATCATCATCGAAATTTATAGGTATCGTTCTTGACCATAACCGGAACCTCATGAAAAATTTACTAGCCATCAGCGTTACATGTTCGCCCCTCTAGTGTGGTAATAATAATACTAAACCATATCAGAATATGTAGACACCTGTAAGTATTTATGTATAACTTCCTCATCCGAGAACATACATAAATATAAATGATATCAATTTAAAGGCCAACCACTCCTCTTGGATAATATCAACTTCCTCTTCAGGAGTAAATTTTATTTTACTTCTACTTTTACTAATTTACACCTCGAAATATTCGTTGAAGATCCCATATATTATAAATATTTTTGATCAGAAAAAAAATTTATGTCGATTTAACCAAATCCGTCCGTCGGTTGAAATCAAGATAGAGCTCCAAATATTAGGTTGGGGAAAATCCATTATTTTTTCGGATGATGGCTGTACTGATAGATTTCTCGTAAGGTATCAATCAAACCATTTCAGATATATGCTCGTTGGAAGGGTGACATTTCACAGTAAAAAAACCAGTAGGGAAAGTAGTAAAGTCGGACGGGGCCGACTATATGATACCCTTCACCACTATGGGTATATTAAACAGGACTACTAGCATGAAATGGGATGAAATAAAATATGTGATATTTTTTAAATGTGAATCTACCTAGATCTATCCATAAACATGTCATTCGTTTGTTACAATGGGAAAAAATTAAGTAAATCGACTTCAAACTAATATAAATAGGTCATCCGTTGGGCTATGTCTGTACTTCTAGAAAACGCAACTACATTATTCTATGCTCAATTTTGTACGTTGTGCAAAATGTGATGTCAATCACATTTGATGCCCAATTTACTTAAAATCGTTCGAAAATATATATGGAAGCTCTATCCAAATATTAAGCGATTTCAAACAAACTTGTCACAGCTTAGGTTATACTAATTTCAGAACGTTCCTGGTTCCCTGGTGCGTCAATTATTTAAAATCAATCTATAATAAAAGGGAGCTATATCTAAATCTGGACCGATTTTCTCGAAACTTGGCAGACACCACTGTAGGCTTAATTCAGTACGTTATGCCAAATTTCGTGCAAATCGAAGGATACATAGGAACTTTGGTGCACCATTTACATAGAATCGGACGAAATTATATATGGGAGCTATATCTAAATCAGGACCGATTTTCTCGAAACTTGGCTGACATCACTCTAGGCTCAATTCAGTACGTTATGCCAAATTTCGTGCAAATCGAAGGATACATAGGGACTTTGGTGCACCATTTACATAAAATCGGACGAAACTATATATGGGAGCTATATCTAAATCAGGACCGATTTTCTCGAAACTTGGCAGACATCACTCTAGGCTCAATTCAGTACGTTATGCCAAATTTCGTGCAAATCGAAGGATATATATGGACTTTGGTGCATCATTTACATGAAATCGGACGAAACTATAGCTATATCTAAATCTGGACCAATTTTCACGAAACTTGGCAGACATCATTCTAGGCTCAATTCAGTACGTTATGCAAAATTTCGTGCAAATGGAAATATATATAGGGACTTTGGGGCACCATTTACATGAAATCGGACGAAACTATATATGGGAGCTATATCTAAATCTGGACCGATTTTCACAAAACTTGGCAGACATCATTCTAGGCTTAATTCAATACGTTGTGCCAAATTTCGTGCTAATCGAAAGATATATAGGGACTTCGGGGCATCATTTACATGAAATCGGACGAAACTATATATGGGAGCTATATCTAAATCTGGACCGATTTTCACGAAACTTGGCAGACATCATTCTAGACCTAAATGATTACGCTGTACCAAATTTCGTGCAAATCGAAAGATATATAGGGACCGTTTACATTAAATCGGTTAAAAATTATATATGGGAGCTATATCTAAATCTGAACCGATTTTTCCCAATTTCAATAGGGTTCGTCCTTGGGTCGAATAAGTGACCTGTGCCAAATTTCATCCAATTCGGATCATAAATGCGACCTGTACTTTGTTTACAATTTAACATGCACAGACAGACAGACGGACGGACGGACATGCATAAATCGACTTAAAAAGTGATTCTATGCATATTCTCAAACCATGTGTCTATCTCGTTTCCTTTTGCCTGTTTCAAACATATGCACAAAGACATAATACCATGTACCACAGTGTGGTGAAGGGTATAATTATTTTGCTTGGTGCATTCAGTTGTGAGTTACAGGATGTTAAAATGGAAGTGAACAATTTTAGCCAAGCGGCTAAAATTGTGAATGATGTTCATGGTTCCGATATTGTAACAGGTAATTTAGGTTTTGTAAATTCCTTTCAGGAATTTTTGATGTTACAGATGCCTCGCACAGGTATGTAAGTCGTCGAAAATATCGATAAAATCGGAGAAATTATCGAAGTTGGCCGGCATCGCCCAGGAGCTAAAAATCGACCATGAATCATTTACAATTGACCAGAATTGGCCAATAGGAGAGGGGTCGTGTTCCACCAGGACAACACTAGGCCACACACATCTACAGTGACTCGCCAGAAACTTCGGGAGCTTGGTTGGGATGTTTTAATGCATCCGACATAAAATTCGGACTTGGCACCAAACGATTATCATCTTTTTCTTTCATTGCAAAATTTCGTTGATGATAAAATATTGGTATCTAGGGAGGATTGTGAAAATCGACTACTAGAGTTTTTTTTGCAAATAGAGAGCAGGACTTCTATGAGAGAGGCATTATGAAGTTACCTTTAAAATGGTAACAAATCATACAACAAAACGGAGCATATTTGGCTCAAATCGGACATTCCGAAGCATCCTCTTGTTCATTATTGATCCGAAGTTCTATAGTTCATATAAAAAAATAATGAATTTGCTTTCCCCAACTTAAAATATTTTTTGGTTGTATGTCCTTATAGCCTGTTGAAATCAAGATAGAGCTGAAAATTAATTATTCCTAGCATGTTATGTTTTGCAAATAGGATATATGCCCCGGTTTTAAAAATGTCCCTTATGTTAAAAAAAGCTAATATATTAGTTACGCTACATTTTCGGTACTTTGTGCTGTTATTTGACATTCCGGATGGTGTAAAAATTATAGTTTTACATAATTCCCATAATAAGGTCTTGCCCCGATTTCAGATTTTGGTGGTTTTATACGCATTTTTCCCACCGAAGGGACTTTCATTTGGCATTTCGTATTTCATAAATAAGTCTCGTTTATTATTGGCTATGAGAGTCTGTTAAGTTGATATTAATTTGTATACCTTAAAAAATGTGCATCAGCGAAGTGTTTTTCGGTTTGCAAATGTCCATCCGTCGGTCAGTCTGACCGGCTGGTGCACACGATAACTTTCGAAGTTCTTTGCATCGGGCCATTCCTTCTGGTACCTCCCCCATAAAGGGTCAAAATTTTTAATATTTATGTATCAAATTTATGCGAATGGATGACAAATTTGAACCAAACGTTGAACAACCTATTATTTTCTCCAAGCTAAAATCAAGTCGAAATATGGGACTAATTGGTCCACTCCTTCTGGTACCTCCTCCACAAAGGTCAAAATTTGCATGTATATAAAGTAAATATTAGGCAATTTGAAACAAACCTTGCACAATCTATTATCTTTACCAAACCTAGATTAAGTCTGAAGGTGGGACCCGTCGGACCTCTCTTCTGATACCTCCCCCACAAAGGGTCAATGTTTTTTAAACTTGTAAATTTAAATTAAAACGAATCACAGAATTGATCAATATTAAACCCGAAACCTCTTTGATAAAGACATATATCTAATATAAAGCGAATAATAAAATCAGTGTGTAATTTCAAAGACCTCTGCAAACCATAGGCTGAAGGTTCAAAACTTCAGATTTCTAACTGTCGATCGGTCAACAGAGCAGTGAAATTTGAGTTCGTATAAAAAAAGTGTCCACATATCGGCCACGTTATATTATAGCCCCAATATTCCAATATTCGGTATTTGGGACACGTTTTTCAACCGAATTGACTCTAATATGATACATTGTCATTAGGTGGAAAACTTTCCTACCATATTATTTCCTATCATAATTATAAATATCAGTCGATCTTTCAAAATGGCCCCAACGTCCACTCTCTTTTATAGGAACTATGATAGTAAAGTACATTTTCCAATATACACTTCCACTTATGATGAAATGTCTTTATTTTAGCATTGCGGTGCACAATTTCACGGTCAAAGGTGCATAAAAGGAAGTGACAAAAATAATAGATCGGACAAAGATTTGGTTTACCTCCCATTGGTCCTTAAAATGTAAACATGAAATCATTCGTATTTAACCAAATACGATAAAACCACTTCTTCGGAAAACATTTTAAATATAATAATTTTCAGATAATAAATATTATAACAAATAAAATCTTTAACAGTTTTCCCTAATTTTATCTCAAAGGGAAGTTTCTGAAAGTGACATTTGTAAGACAAATATTTTGAAATATTTAGAAATTTGTGGTGAGACAATTTGGTACACTCACCACGTATCTATATAGGGCACGAGCGCTATTTACAATAAATATTAGAATTCAAGTGCTTGAAATATGCACTTTCACTTTTCTTTTCGTGTTTTATTACAATAATTATGTGATCTATATATTTATCCCAACCCAAATAACTCTAAGAAAATTAATTGCATTTCAAAAAAACAAAAACATTGGCTCTCACAATTCATGCGAACAGCTGATCGTATTCCACCATCTTCTTAGAAATTGCATTTGTTTGTTGTGGTGGTGGTGTTTAAAAATTCATGACATGTTTCATTTTTTTATTCACCGCCACCTTTAACATTGATACACGTTTGCATTCACTCAAATCTTTGATTGTGTCGCCCACAATTTCAATTCGAACTTTCTTTCAACACGGCTATTGCACGGGTGCGCTTCGAACTTCTTCGAATGGGAAAATGTTGCCCCAAAAAGGTCATAAAGTCGTCTATGAATTAATTTTGAGGCTTGTAAAATTAATTATTTGATATTACGCGTCGCATATGCGTGGCAATTGTAGAAATTGATATGTTTCCCAAAAATGGAAAAAGTAAAAGTGTTGAGGTAGTGCGATTTATTATTTTTTTCTTTCGGGGTTTTATAAATTATGAAATATTTTTTACTTGACGGATATTGAATAATTTTGTATTATTACGTATTGCAATAATTATGAAATTGATATTTTTAATTTGTTGACATAAAAGAGGGAAATGTGTGTGTGGGTGCCTTTTGTGAGAAATAGTTAATTTGGAGGCATTCAAAGTACAAAAAAAGGTGCGGACACTGTTGGTTATACCAACTACTGTCTGGATGAAAAAATACCAAAGTGCAGACTCCTTTTTATGGGGGATATGTAGAATGATTGAATATTGAAACTACTAAATAAAGAAGTTTTTACCACCCCACCAAAGTCCCGGAATGCGGAATTTTATAGGAAGACAATGCCCATGTAAATTTTCTGCTAAAATTTACATTGGTGGGTGGAAATTGTTTATTGGAGATGAGTAGGCTAGGTTTCAGTCGTTCACTCAGAGACATTTGTCCATTGTGCTCATCCTTGATACCTGAAATGAAAGGAGAAGAGGAAAGTGGAAAAGAGGAAGGATAGTGGAAGTTAAGAGAGTGTAGAAAGCTGGTTATTTTAGCCAAGTCAAAGGGTTAACAAGCTTAGGATCTGCTTAGGGTCTATTCCGAAAAAGAATGATAGATTATCAATTTCATATTTGCCGAACTATCTGTGTCTTCTGCCACTTAGCGATCGACACCTATAGAGTATATGTTTAATTGTTTCTAGTACTTTCTTGTGGATTTTTGTTTTGGCTCTAGGTCAATTGAAAAACTCGTTGGTTATGTTTTTCTTTTTTGTTTATTTTTTATTTTCCAATATTTCGACTGTCCTCGGCAGACATCTTCAGGGAAATACTACAAAACATACAAATATTTTTGGGTTTCAAAATCCTGTATCTAGGTTCAGGTGACCACCTGTTGCCGATCCCTCAATTGGGTAGATTGGGCAACTGTGAACCACCTCGAGCAAGCTCATCGGCTATGTCATTCCCTTCTATGTTGCTATGTCACGGAAACCAACATAATTTAACCATCCGTCGTATATCATGAAGAGCATCCTTGCAATCACGAACTGCTTTTGAGTTCATAGGGCACGACTTTAATACCTTAAGGGTCGCGTATCTTCATATATAGTCACCGGTCCTATGATGTCGCCGGAAAGTATTTTGACTATCTCATCCGCTTTCGTGATTGCCAGGATTTCTGCCTGAAAAACGCTACAAAGATCGTTAAGATAAGATGAAATATATATGTCAGTTAACGCCTGTATCAGTACCTTCCTCCATTTTCGACCCGTCTGTAAATATCGACAGACTGGTCAAATGTAAGGAAATTCAGCGACTTTAAGGCATCCGTTTCCCTTAGCCTCAGAGCACATCTGGCAGCCTGGAATTTTACCAGAGAATCTAGTGGTTGGAGATTCAAGATTACATTCAAGGCTGCGTGAGATGTGCTTCTTATCGATCACTGTACGGCACTCATTTTAGCCAGCAGTATCTTCTTTTTGACCCCTTGCCACCATATAAGGCAACCATATGTAGGGATGGGGAGTGCAACATACAGCCAGTGATCTCTGGTTTTAGTCCCCCAACTGTTACCTATAGAGTTCTTGCAGGAGTAGAGTGCTATTAGTCCTTTCTTAATGCCTTCCTCAACATTACTTTTCCACGTTAGTTTGTGGTCGATGAATGTACCAAGATATTTTACTTCTAAGCAAAGGGCCAAAGTGACTCCACCCAAGGAAGGTAATCGGAAATTTGGGATCTTACGTTTTCTAGTGAAGAATTGATAATTCTGTTTCCAGCATTCTATCAATCCAATCCGTTAGGAGGGAGGGGATACCTGAACTGTCGAGAGCTGAATGTATAGCCTCAAGAAATGGATAGTTAAGGAACGCAGCCAATGTTTAACCTGAGATCTTCATATTCTTCTCGATACATCCAACCTACCTCATTGATGTAGGCATGCTGGAACTTTCTAATTTTATTGGGTTGATAGTATTTCTAATTTCAGAGTCTAGTAACCTTTCTAGAGTCTTAAGTAGAAAGGAAGAGAGGCCGAGTCATACGCTACCTAAGGACTATAGACCTATTAGTCCTTAGGTAGCGTATGACTCGGCCTCCGGGCCTTTGAAATGAAGGTCACCGTTACCTTTTGTCATACACTTGATATATACGATAAATGCAGAAAAAGCCTAAAATAGCCAGCAGGGGGATCGATGTACTCGATGAACGAGTACATCGGCGTTTTGCAGTATGACCAGTATTATGTCATCTAGACCGGGTGATTTTTATGGTTAAAAGCTATTTATTGTCCATTTCAGTTGTTAGTGTTATCTATCAACATCTCCTATTCCTTGGTTCGAACCGTATGCCGATGTGCACACCGCACTTCGTCGATATGGTCCATACAACCAGGGAAGTTGGTTAATGATAGAATATTCGCTTATTACTACCTATAGATTTTGGATCTTTTGATGTTATCTGGCCGCTTTGTTTACTCCTTCGATAGACTCGCTATGGCAAACCCAAGACTCACGTTTAGCCTTCTTGATTTCACTCTTGTACCTATTGATGTATTCTCTATAAACGTCCCAATCTGTACTAAGTTTCGCCTTACTAGCTTTATTATATGCTTTCCTAGCAGACTTTCTCAAGGATGCCGGATTTGAAGGTCTAATTTTCAAAAATACAAACAATGGCAAGAAATCAAGATATTGAGCAATTTCTTCATCAGAAAAAAAGGAAAACGCCATATCTCCGAACTTCGACCTATGGCCATGTTTCCTTCTTTCATATACTCACCAAATTCATTATATCGTTAATAATTATCCTGATTTGCCACTACCAATATCAAAAAGTTAGATCTTCGTTTAACTAAAGACTTCATCAAATGATGAAGGTGATGATGTATTATTCTACGGACAACTGTCAATTATGCCTTGCAACTGAAAACTTGTATGGTTTGATCTTGGTCATCGATGAAACCAATACCTTCATAAATGATTGACATTGAAAAATATGTCGTTCGGTCCATTGGAATTTCTGTCCCGATGGATGCAACTGGAGCAAGACGTGTTTCAGTTACTTGCACTTCTTCTTTTATCTTCCTCTCCATCATTCTTGTTCTTCTTATAAATGGATGCATTTTTTCTTGCAATGAGGAAGACGAATCTTTTGTAACAATTTGTTATCGCCATCCCGCAACCGAGGATGATGATGAGTGATAGTTATAACTGCCGATGAAGGAAGTTGAGGGGGAACCTTATTAAATAATATTGCCATAATTAATTGGTTGCATGGGAAAAGGTGTGAATACGAAAATTTATAGTTATTCGTTAAATTTTATTAAAGATTGTCATAACGCTAAATTAATTCCATGAAAATTGAAAACTGCAGGGGGGAAGGTGATAATGCAGCTGTAGCAGCAGCAGTGTGGCGATTATGATCATGATGATAGTAAAAAATCGAACTGGTTTTAAAAATTGATTCACTTTTTTGTTGTTTTTCTATAGTTGTTATTGTGATCATCTTCATTCAGTGGTCGATTTGGTTGATTGCTTGGTAGGCGCCCATTAATTATTTTTGAAGGAGAAGGAGGGGAACAATGTTTTAGACCCTAGCTGCAGGGCATACTTGTGACCAACGAAAAATTGCAGAAAATTCATGTCACGGTTATTTTTTTTAAGAAGGTGTATATTTATCCACTATATCAAGGGACTCGAAGACAGCAGTCGTTGTAATTAAGGTTCAAATTAAAATATATGTTCAGATGTTTATCATTGGTGTAATATTTGTAGTGAGGAGACGTTAGGATGACCCGGAGCAAATTTTCGTTTTAAAACATTTTTCCATATATTCTTTCCTTTTTACGACATTAAAATAAACATTTTAAATAAACAGATTTCAGTGTGGCTCCTCTATGTTAGGGATAAGTAAATCGACTTTCGATTAATCGACGTTTTGTATTGAAAAGTATAAAAGTCGAAGTCGACTTTTGGTCTTTGAGGAAATTGAAAAGTCGACTTGTCAAAATCTACTTTCGATTTTTTTCATAAGTATTTGGTTTATTATCACAAGCCCCAAATTGCACAAAAAAATATACATTACAGAACTTTATATTATTGGTTGATAACAATTCATATACAAAATCAAATTTTTAGTCGATTTTCATTTAGTCAGTAAAATTCGAAAATCGATTTTGAACAGGTTCGACAAAATCGAAAAGTCAAAGGCAAAAATCGAAAAGTCTTCAAATAAACTTTTTTCTCAGAGGCAAACATCGAAAAGTCTAATTGTCGACTTTTGCGCTCGTATACACCCCCTTACTCTATGTCCAGATAGCCTTAACAATTTTATCTTTTAAGTCTTGAATCGATGCTGGGCAACGGAGGCCAACGGAAGAAGTCGCAATCCCGCAGGAAGAAGTCGCAAAAAAAAATGATCACTCCATACTATCGAACTTTGACCTACGGTGAATTTTTCCTTCTGGACTTTTCATATACTCACCAAGGTCTTTCATCCCCAATGGGTATTTCCCACACCCAAACCATGACCTCGATTTTGTCTCACAGTGTAATCAGTTCATTCTGACCATAATAACCAGCAGAATTTCGTCCCACCCTATTGTACACATCCATAGACAAATAAAATGATATATGCTACGAAATGAAGTCACACAAATCTTGTTTAACTTCATGTTTTTGTGTAAAAAGGCGTTCCTCGACATTCAAGGATTATTTCAACAATTTGTTGGTTGTTACTGTGTCATTGTTGTATTTATTTCAAGGATGCAAGAAATAAATTAAAATTGTTCACATTTTTTTTGATTTTGTGAAAACAAGAATCGGATTATGTCGCATGCATATTAACAGCAATAATTTTTTTGTAATGCAATTAAAATTGTCGGCATTTTGCATGCCATCTCAAATTTTTATATCGGAAATTTAATGTGAGTATTATTAAATTTATTTCAGAGATATATATTTATTTTTTATTTATTTTTTAATAATGTAACGACAAATGTGATCGTAATTAATAAATGTCGTTATATTTATTTATTATTATAGCTGGCGCTTAACCAAAATTGTATTGTAATATTTTTTCATACATATATTTCGAATGGTGTTTGTTAATTTTGATTTAAAAATATGTTGTATTTATTTTGGTATAAAATTGAGAGAAAGAGAGGGAGAAAGAGAAATCACAATCGAAACAAAATGTCTTATATGAAACATAATTTTTCATTTCTTGAGAATACTCCAGAGTAATCCGTATCTATGAGCAGTCCATACGTTTCAAGAAAAAAATAGGAGAAGGGACAGGTCTGGAGTAAAATGTTTTCATGTCCTTAAACCAATTGTCATATTTCTATTCCGATTGAGACAGATCCAAAACTTTGATTTTTGAACGCTTTAATATCACCCTTTTGGTGAAGAAAATCCCTGACCACGCAAAGTACTAAATGTGGTACCATTAGTATTTAGCAAACCGGTGTAGCTAGAAATCTGAAATTTGGAGTGTAGGATAGATGTACCAAAGAGTTTTACTATACCATAATTATCCGAAAAGTACTAAAAATGTTACAATTTCCTAGTACGTGAACGGATAGAGATAATAACTTGAAATTTGTAATGCGAATCAAGGTTGAGAAGTAGGGTCAATATTAGGAGGTGGTTTTGGAAGTGTGTAGTCATGTATACGAAAATTACTATATTTGGTACTAATTTAAATTAGAGGTACAAAATTCTGACCGTTGGAGTGTATGATTGGCATATATACTTATTTTTGGTTATGTGTACGGAAAGTACTAAATCGTACTATAATTGGTACAATTTGGAAGTTATGATAATTGTCGGGGTGTGGGATTGGTGCATGAAGTAAATATTGGTAATTCGTGCTAATGTGTACTATATGCTACCAAATTTAGATTTGGGTGAACCGATAGAGCTGATATCTTTACATATTGAGTTAGGATCATTGTGGGGGTGTAGAATTGAGCTATTTAGGAAGTTTTTGAAATTCCTACTAATGTGAACTAAATGTGGTCAAATTTAAATTTTTCGGTGAACCGATGTAGGAAGTTTTGAAAATTTGTACAAAATGATACCAAATGTGAATTTGAGTGAACCGATTGACCTGGAATCTCGAAATTTGACATTAGCATCAATGTCGACCGAAAGAGCTGGAATCCTGAAATTGAGTAATCAGATTTCCATTTGATTGTCCGATGTAGGTAGTAATGGGAATTTGTAAGTATGTGTACTAAATGGTACTAAATTTGATATAATTTGGATTTAAGCGAACAAATAGGGCTGGCAAACTGAGATTTGCAATTAAGATTGGGGTTTTTTGGAAATTCGTACTTGTGTTTGTTAAAGTAGGTAATTATGGACATTTATATTAATGTGTACTAACGTATTGAAGTAACTATAATTTGGCATTCCAGGTTCTTTGAGGGCGAAACACATTTTTGCTGATAATTTTCTATAAAGTTCCTACAGTAAAGTTCCTAAGGATTTACCTGCATTGTCATCTCCGATTGTATTTTGAATGAATAACACATCTTTCAAAGATCTTCTGTATCCAAAAGGCCTCTGAGTCCGAGAAGATGTTTTCTATATCAAGAAGAACTTCTACATCTACCATACAGCCAGGTAGTCTTCTGTGGTCAGAAGACTTTCTACAGATTTCTATGCCCAGAATAATTTTCTTTTAATTTTTGATGAGGGTCAAGATATTGGATGAAGTTTTAACCCGAAATTATCGTAATTTGACATTCTGAAATCCTGGCGGAATGTTCAAATATATTTTTTATCTGGACCCTACACTAAGATCCCACCCTATTTTCGGAATTTTGATGGATAAAGAGGTATTTTTCCACCGATGTGGCTGCAATTTAGCAGTTCGAATTCCGAGTGAATAATAATTATCTTGCCAATTCTTTCTGTTCTTTAATATCCAAGGGTTTCTAGTTCGGTTCTCCAACCTGAACATATGTAATTTCCTCCGAAAATAAATCATCTATTAGCAGACAGTTTACACTTACATATCCCAAATTGGCATTGCCCTCATATAAAGATCCTAACCGATTTGGGAACTTTTTTGGTAAAAAAAAGTGCGATCAGCGGACATTTTACTTGTTTCTTTCTGTTATTGGGGTTATTTAATGACCTTTATGCATATAAATTCATCATACTAGATCATAAATGACTTGATGTCATCGCCGTTATAGTCGAACACCCACGATTTCAAGGGCATATGGTATAAATCATATAAACCCTATACTCGAGATGTGATGTATGGCAAAAATTCTACTAGGGTTTCTTGAGAAAGTATTTTGTGGGCTGCATTTAGAAAACCTATAAATACCATTATATCTATTAGAGTGTTTCTATTACTGCCAGACATTATATTACCTTTATTAAATCAATAACATTTGGAACTTAACTTTCAGGACATTTAAGCTTCAACTCAACTACCTTTATTAGAATAAAAAACACGATCATAAATAAACCCACAAAAATTCTTCAAATTAAAACTAAATATTGGTGTATAAAAGTCCGAATAAAAGAATACCTCAAAAGAATCCGTAGACTTCATTTACTAATAACAGGCATATATCCTCGAATATAATTCCTAAAAGGTTTTCTAGTCTATTCCATATGATTTCTTCTTTGCAAAGTTTTTTTTTTTTTTTTTTTTGAGATTTCATTCACAGACCTTTTATTGCTTCTATTAGAAAATCTCTTTGGACTTATATAAACGTTATATCGGACTTCTCTTTGCTACAACAAATATTGGAACACATTTTAAGATGTTGTACTCTATAAATATACATTTTTTTAGTTCTGTCCAGAATCATTTTTCAACCTGCTAAAAGGCACAGCAGACTATAGAATTTGATTTGCTTCATTCTCAAATCTGCAAAAATCCCAGGTTCTATGACTCAGTCATTATCTCATTCAAACACGTACATTGTTTATAAATTTCATTGTAAAAACTCTCTCCTAACCCACAGGTTCCAATGATTCCATATAATGCTGTCGAAATAATCCCCATTAATCGGTTTAGATGTTCTCATATTTCAAAGTAACAGAAATCAAAACCATTTATCGCTCAACACTGTATACCACCATTAATTGAGACAAGTAAAAGTTATCTATCCGTCCCTCAACCCTAACCACCAAAAATTAAATTCCAATTCAAACGACTTAATTATGCCCAACAAGAAGAATTTATGCGTATCATTTCAATTTCCATAATTGGTTCATCATTTGGATGCGTGGAGCATAAAATCAATTAGCATGAACGCAAACATTCACCTAAATTTTATGATTTCACAAAAACAATAATTGAATTGAATTGATACACAGCGATCGATGGGTGATTAAATTCTAATCGGATAATTGATGGGGGGCAACAACACAAAAATCAGAAATAACTATTGTAACAACAACGAAGACAGCACAAGACAACAATTTTACTAATGTGTGAAATTTACCATTAAATCAATAGCCCTGACAGAACTAATGTGCCAATCGTAACAGATTTGTGACAAGAAGCAAAAAATCAACCAAAATTCCTAACACATAAAAATAAACGCGTTCTCTACAAAGACATGTTGCGGATATTGATAAAAATGTACGCATACTCTAGCCGATAATTGTACGTCTAGATATTTGTTATTTATTTACAGACCACCAACCCGAACACAATAGCAGCCAATCAAACCGACATTGATTTCCAAATGGCAAAAATACGCAAATACGCGAAAGATAATCAAGGTGACAATAACAACAAATTAAGCCATAACTTACTTCTGATAAGCGAATCCGAAAAAATGTTAATGTCAAATCATCGAAATTAAAATAAAATGTATTCAAGTCGTTAAAATTATTTATAGGTCGAAACAAATATATGGGTCCCAGTACCAATTAAATTTTAGTGGGTACCAATTAAGTATGGTATGCAGTTTTTTGGGAAAACAGTATGTTCTTTATAAGTGAAACTTGTATACAATGTCGCTTATAACGACGTTTGTGGGACTGGCGAAATTGGTCCCTATGACCGATATGAAATAAAAGGGTGGAGCTTTTATCGGATCTTTTGGATAAGGTCCTTATAAACGATTTCGGCTATAATTCTATAGTATGGAAAATGATACTCTATAGACTGCAAAAATATCTCGAAGAATAGAGTAACTAGAAGTCTCTCTATAAGTTTTCTATAAAACTGATTAAATAGAAGGCATTCTTCCGGTCGCCATGAACAGTTTGTTTTCCAAAAGTCTTCAATATTGTCCTCCAAAAGTCGTTTATAGCCAGAAGAGCTTTCAAAGGTCGTCTATAGCCGGAAGCCCGTTTAAAGAAGGTCTTATTCATATCATCTGCAGTCAGAAGATCTGTCTATAGCTAGAGGACCGCCGACATTTATACAGTTTTTCGAAAGACAGAACAAGATTTCTGAGGAAATAATCCCTTATACAGGCCTCCTATAGCCAATATACATTCTAAAGGCTCTATAGCCAGTATACCATCAACAGAGCATCTATAATCAGACGACATCCTGGTCATCTACAAACAAAAGGCCTTCTACAGGTATTCTATGGTCAGTAGATCTTCCTACAAGATTCTAAAACATAAGTCATTCTATGCGGCCTTTATAGCCCAAATACATTCTAAAAACGTTCTACATGTCTTCTAACACACAAAATATCTTATACAAATCCCCTATAAACAGAAGTTCTTCTACTGTTCTCCAATGTTCAGACGCCCTTCTGCATCCAGAATTCCGTGAAAAATATTTTCCAAAAAAGACAGAATATAAGGTCCTCTATAGCCAGAAGTATTTCTCTACAGACCCTCTACATCCAGAATTTCTTCAAAAGGACATCTACAGCCAGAAGGCCTTCTTCTGGTCTTCTATGGCCAGAAGATTCTCAACAGGATTCTGAAGACACTCTACAGGTCCTCTGTTTTCAAAATACATTCAAAAAGTCAGGTCCAGGTCCTCTATATCCAGAAGTACTTCCCTACAGGCCCTCAATAGCCAGAAGTTCTTGTACGGGCCTTCTAAACACAGATAACCTTCTACAAGATCCCCTACAGCCAGAAGACCTTCTATAAGGTCTTAAATTCTCAAAAAAAAAAAAAAAAAAAAAACGTTTAAAGGTATTCTGTACCCAGAATTCCTTCTACAGGCACTCTACAGTCCAAAGGCCTTTGATCAGTAGATATTTTACAGGATATTAAAAATCTTCTAATTTTTTCTCTCTAGCCAAAAAATACAGTATTCTATGGTCAGAAACTCTTCTAGAGGTCTTATAAAGACAGAAGACTTCTAAAGATCCCCTATATTAATGACGGAAGACCTTCTAATGTCCTCTTTAGACAGAAGACAGTCGATATGCCTTTTTATAGTCAGAAGTCCTCCCACAGGTCTTCAATAGTCAGAGGACCGTAGAGGACAGGACAGTAGATCGTTAACATAAGTTTTATAGTCAGAAATCTTTCTACAGTTCCTCTACGACCAAAAGGCATTAGACAGGTCTTCTATAGGCCCCCACAGCTAGAACATCATATACAGGTCTTTGGTGGTCTGTAGACCTTCTACAAATCTTCTTTGAAAACCGTCTGCAACATTCCCAAAGTCCTTTTACAGGTCCTTTATATTCAGGAGGTTTTCTACAAGTCTTCTATGGTCAAATAACCTTTAAAGCTGAAGGTCAGAAGACTTTATATAGGGCAAAAAAGTCAGAAAACATTATACTGGTCCTCTAAAGGTCTTCAATGGTCGGAAGACCTATAGCCAAAACATATTCTAAAATACTCTCATGCTCCGAAGACATTCTACAGGGAAAATATAATCTATAGATCCCCTATATCCAGAAGAACGTTTGAAGATATTTTAAAGACAGAAGATCTTCTACAAATCCGCAGGTCCTCTAAAGCCATAAAAACTTCTAAAAGTCTTCTGAAGACAAAAGATCGTCAACTGGTCTCCTATAGACTTTCTCCTTCTGGGCATTCTATAGGTCTCCACGGATGGAACACCATATACAGGTCTTTTGAAGACAAAAGACGTCTTTAGGTATTTTATGGTCTGGTGATCTTCTACAAAACTTCTATAGAATCCTCCTCGCCCAAAGTACATTTATTCAAGAGATATTTGATAGAGGTTCTATGGTCAGATAGCCCGTAAAGCTGAAGGTTTTACAGGTCATCAAAAAAGATAACACTGGTCCCCTACAGGTCTAAAATGGTCGGAAGGTCCTCTTCTTCAATTGTCGGAAGACCTTCCTCTAAAAGAGAAGACTTTAGAGGACCAGAACACTTTACAAAAAGATATTGTGGCTGGAGAGGACCAGCAAAATACTCAAGCCAGAATTACTTCTTCTAAATACAAAAGACCTCCGAAATATAGAAAACCTTCAAAATGTCTTCTGAAGACATTCTTCTAATAAAAGAAGATCACTATGGGCCTATTGAACGCAGAATAATTTCAATTGGACTTTTATAACCGAATAACTCCTACGTGTGTTCTATAGACAGTAGATCTTCTCAGATCTTCTATACCCCTTTACAGGTATTCTATAAGTAGAAGAATTCCTATGAGAGGTTAAGGCAAATTCAGGTCTTCTATGGATAGATGGCATTCTTGTATGTTTGGAACTTATACATGTCTTCTATAACCAGAAGTCTTTAAGGTATTCTATACCCAAAAGACCTGAATGACTTCTAAAGGTAGAAAGACTTCTAAATAACTTCTCCTGGTAGAATCCTTTTAAAAATTGTCCTTAGATGAAATACCTTTTCTATATCAAATTACAGTTATTCAGATCCCACTGTATAATGCCAAAAACCATATAAAGAATAACACAACGGTTCTCGTCTTGAGTTAATTAAATTGACACCTCCACAGTGTTTGTTTATGATTATTGTTATTTGCTTTTCTCTCCATAAAATTTCCGATAATTATTTCAATTGAAATAGTTAAATTTCTGTTTATAAAAATAAAAAAGTATCACTGACACAATTGCAGATTAACCGCAGATAAATTTCTTGGAGAAATTAAGTATTGAAACTTCAAGAAAAAATAACGGTACATGCTGCGAATTGATTGAACGCTTCGATTGTGATCGGATGATGGGTTGCATTAAGTTTTATTTGTTTCGGTTTTTCGGTGAGAACCTCAAGTGGTCAGGCAAGATTGTTGCGTTCATTTGATATTCTTTCTTTTTTGTTTTTTCTTCTTCTCGTTCTTTGATTTGGTTTCGCTGCTGCATCTGCCTGCCTTCCAACCGTTATGGAAATTAATTTAGTTTATGGTGACAAGCGTGTGAGAATTTTTATTTTTTTTTATTCAAAGTGCGACAAACCACCACATCTTTTTGCAAAACATTCCGGATGCAATGATGAATCAAATGGAGTTTCTTAGTTTACCTTAATGGTGATTAAGCGTTTAATGATGTTCTTGTCAAATGTCAAAGAAATTGGTTGATTGATTGTGTGATTCGTAAGAAATTCTAAGAAAATGGGATTATTTAATTATTTTTGAGAAATACTTTGTACGCTTTGTAACGCATTATAACTATCATAAAAATTGCTGGGCATCCATCCGAATTGCGGTAAAACAAATTTATTTTTCATGCAAGAGGGCTACTATATGTTTTTTTTTTATTCACAATTTCCACTCAGATTGAGAACATCATTGACACTGATTTTTCATGTGCGGGAATAAAAAGAAGTCATTTTAGGTCAAGTGATGGATACAAGGCGGATGACCCTACAATTCCGGTCACAAATTCGTTAATCTGAGCCGAGCTCGCATTGTGAATGATGCACAATAACTTGTGTGTTTGTAAAATGACGATTGAAGCACCGAAACGTATTTTTTAAAAATACCTTAGCACCAATCGACGCAAACCTTTTTCGATCGGTTATTAAACTGTGAGAAATCCAACAAAAATTATTTTTTTAAGTCCAGATGTTATGCAATATCAAATGTATGCTAGTGGAGAAAATACCCAGGTAGACACAACACATGAGTAGGTTTATGCTGTGAAATGTCAAACATTGTCATTCAAATGCCCTGACGCATTTTTAATTATTTTGATGGCTTGTTCCAAGCGGATTTCCGTATACTAAACATCAAGCCGAGAATTGTTTATTAAAGGTCCATAATTTGACATTGCCCTAAATAAATATCTCACCTTATTTTCAATGTTTTATTCTTCTCAAAATACAAAGAATCCAGGAAGAAAATGTTTTATAAAAGTCCAAGTTTTAATATAAGCCCTAGAAAACGGTATCGAGGGAATTTAATTGAGTTGAAAGTCCTAGCAAAATGTTCCAATGTAAGTGACTAACATTTTTCATTTAGAGTTCGAAATTAAAATTTAGAGTTCATCGCCAAAAAAATTAAAATATATTTCCAAGTTTTGACACTGCTAGCCGCATTTTTACACCCAGCCATATTTGTCAACTCAGATTCTGTTTCACAGAAAAGGGTAATAAATAAAAGGATGAGCATTTCAAAACTGATGTCATTAGTTTTATTTATGGCGGTGGCAAGCTATATAAAATCGTTGACTACTTGAAGCTGTAGTTCTCAAGTTCCACAGTTGGCCCGAGTCTACTGGACGTCTTGCGCGTTGATACCATCACCTTGGTCTTCTGACTCCTTCTCAATTCGTTCAAAGCGAGTAACGTGTGTTGTTTGGTGTACAGTGTGCCATTTCTGTTCACCTCTACATCTCGTATGACTTTTACCAGTAGGATGTCAAAAAAGTCGTTCAGGATTAAAGGGCTCAGAGAGGCCCTTTCCGACTTTAACTGCTGACCTTATGCCAGTTAAAGTTATCGTGCACAGACGTATTAATTTTGCAGGAATGCCAAACGCTGACAAGACTTTAATCATCTCTGAAGGGATAGGGCTGTCGCTTTATTGTCGTGAGTCTTTTCCAGGATTTGGCGCAGAGTGAAAAGCTGGTAAATTATGGATTTACAAGGCCTGAAGCCGCATTGGTATGGCCAAATTATGTCATTGAACATTAGCATCAGTCGCTCATACAGTACGCTAAATAATATATTATATGACCACCGCTTTTGAATAGTTCAGCACCTGCTGATTTTTTTATTCCTGAGCCGATTAATTGCTACTCTGACCTCATCTTGGCTAGTTTCTATACAATCTATACCGTTTTCTCTTATTGGTTCAGGGGTATATTCTTTACCGTCACTATTTGATACCAGAAGCTTTGCAAAATGTTCTTCCCAGATTTTCAACACGCTATCTGTATCTATCACCAGGTTCCCATCTTCATTTCTACAGGAGGATGTGCCTGCACTAAGGCCTTCGGTTTGGTTTTTTGCTCGTTGGTAAAATTTCCGGACTTCGTACTGACTCCTGTACAACTAGATTTGCTCACATTTTCTTGTTCTTTCTTCTTTTTTTCTGAAAATACGTTTCTCCTCTCTCATTTTCTCCCGATAATTCTCCATCGCATTATGGGTTGCTACTGTCTGCAGCGTTGCTCTATACACTGCGTTTATCAAATCAGTAGCATTACGAAACACCTGATCGTACCATGGGTTTCTTTTTGGCGGAGTAGACTTCTGCTATTTGTTGTGTTTTCGAAGTCGAGTTTCCGTGTTGTGTTAACCTTGGCTGCCACAAGGTAGTGGTCCGAATCGATATTCGCTCCTCGGATCGATCGAACGTCTAATACACTGGATGATTTCTCGTTGCTTGATCAGGACAAATTCAGGTGGCCTTGTGTATATCGAGATGCTTGAATCTGGTGCTGCTAACTACCATGTTTTTTGCTGCCGCGAAATCAATGAACCTCATGCCGTTGTCGGATGTTTCTTCATGGAGGCTGAATTTTCCGACGGTGGGGCCAAAAATATTTTCCCTTCCGATTTTTTACATTAAAATCTCCTAGCAGAATTTTAATGTCATGGACAGGGCAGCGATCATATGCAGTTTCTAGGAGCTCGTAAAATATGTCTTTGGTCTGTTTATCTTTATCTTCGGTCGGAGCATGGGCGCAAATGAGACTGATGTAGAAGTATTTCGGTTTTATACAGATTGTAGCAATTCTCTCATCGACTGGAGTTATTCTGGAGACGAGGTCATTTATTCTCTTGTTAACCATAAATCTTCAGCCAAATTCATGTCTCGTTTCATGGCAGCTATAATACAGGGTGTAATCATCTGATTTACTTACGCCAGTCCCTTTCCATCGCAGTTCTTGCAAGGCAATAATATATTGGCTTTGTATTTCTTGAGTACATCCGCCAAGGTGAAAACTGTGCCTGCTCTGTATAACGTGCGCACATTCCAAGTGTAGATTCGCAGATCGCGGGCTTTTGTACGTTTGCGGGGGTTTAGTTTTCTTTTTCGTTGCTTTTTCATAGTAAGAGTGGTTTTCCGAGTGTGGACAACTAACCCGACGCCTCAACCCATTTTTTATAGTTCTTGTGGGTGAACTCGCGGCACATATCAGCTCACTATTTTAACGGGTGATGAAAATAGTTACCCCAGTTGACACCGCGGGGAGGTCAGTGTCCACAATTGAGATGAAAGAGGGACCAAGATAAGCCTGGGCTTAGCCATATTAAAGCCAATCAGAGCCGTTGCTTGGTATCTATCATCCCCTACGCCACCCCACAGTGTCATAGGCTCACGGTATATATCTGTCGTCAACACCGACTTCAATTCTTTAATTGTTTACTTCCTAATTGGTTTGGACTTTGGAGCTTGGGACTAAAGAAGATTTTATTATCCCGGAAGAAATGGATTTAGTTTCTAAATACTTATTTTTTATTTTAATATAATTTAAAAAAAAAAATTGTAAATTTACATTGTGCTCCAGTTTATTAGAATTCGGAACATTAACCGGAAGCAATTACAACCTGGTTCTTAATAATATCACCCTTATAAGTTCCTTAAGGCATTATTTATTTTCGCTTCACAAAAATCGTTAAAGCCATTCATTACAAATGAAACACGTGCCAAGGTTAGAATAGCCTTTACCCAATAAATCTAATAATAAATATCGAATGAAATATTACAATTTACAAGTAGTTCAGTGTGATAATAACCAACATAAAAAAATAAATTCTATTTTTTTTTTTCAATTTCTATTAATATTCAAATATTGTTTTCAATTGTTACCACTTTAACATCAACAATCAATTTCTACGATCAACACTCTAATGTAACATTTGCGATGATGGATGAGTTATAATGGAGAATGGTTAAATGCTTGAATATGAGACATTTCAAGCCATAAGTTCTACTGAATACAATACTTATTTCAAATTAGAAATTTTGTATGATCTCTAAAAGGTATCTGAAATTTTTGATAAGTTTGTTAGGTTTTTTTTTATTTTTGGTTAATTTTATTTATTTCCTTCCTTTATGCAATTTTTATCATGCAATGACTCATATATGGATATGCTATTTATCTATACATTATGCGAATCGAGATATACAATGAATAGGTAATTATTTAAAATTTTAAACGTGACTCCTATCAGCTGTCTACGTAAATATTTCTGCAATAGTTCCTCGAATTATTGTCGCCCCATCCGACAATTCGAAGAGAACCCCATTGAGGGTTTAACTAGTTCCCTTTCTCCAACCATCCAGTGCGGATTAAAAACAATTTGTCATTTTTTCGTTGGATGTTGTCAACAAGAACAACAATATAGCCCAATTGTTGTTCTTGTTGCCATTGATCGTGTTGGTTATTGACTGTCTTACATATTAATAGGGCACTCTTTTCAATGATTAATTTTTTATGACTATTATTGAGTGTGAACCATACCATCATTTCATCAACATATGCGTATAAAGAGACCACAAAAATATATATTCATAATAGTTTTTTTCTTTATGTTTTGATGTTATGTTTTTATCATGATTAAGTATTTATTCCAATTCCTCTTTTTTGACAATACACTTTACAGATCGTGACTTGTAGGTTATTGTCGCCGCCACTACAAAAACGACACGATCCGATAATAATGTTATTGTGGGCACACATTAAAAATAAAACTTCTTTTGAATATTGTTTTATAGAATATTAAATATTTGTTGTATTTTTACTTTTTTCGATACTTAATTACGTTGTTATTGGTGACACAGGCGTTTGTGGATTTTTTGTATCTGGAAATGTATTAAGTATTTATGTATGTATTTACATGCCTGAAAGGCAAAACAAATCGGGTGATTGCCCCGGTGTTGAGCAGAAGTAATTGATTAATAATAAGGTTATCATAGAGTGTAGGGTTGCCAATAGAAGAGAAATAACATAGAGACTACAAAATTGGTTAAAAGAAAAAACAAAATTGGCTCTGGAATCATATCTCTAACAAAAACGAATTGATGAGGATCAATGGTAAGATTCCTACCTTACTCCTGCGTGAACAATACCATATTTAACCCGCTAATATATAATAACAACGGGGATTGAGCTTAATTTAAGGAAAAATATAATTTGTTTGAACATAACTCTATGTTTTAATACCCAAAAATGTCTCCAAAAATTCTTTATAGTTATAAATTTTTCTTCAATTTATATTCATATTAATTTGCTGCATGAAGAAAACAATATTTCAAATTAAACAGAGACTATAACACTGTGCGACACGAAAATTTTTCAGGGGTTCTAATGTACCAATTTTGTTTAGTTGGAGTCCCTGGACCACGAAAATACCTTTGGTTTTTCTGGGTCACTTCGAAAATTGATTTTATAACGGTAAATATAGAGAAAACCGTGGTTTCAGGGATTTTCCATTTGAAACTTGAATAACTTATTTACTTTATAACGGATTTATATTATTATTTTTTTCTTTCGAAGAGTACAATTTTTCCTTTCAAACAAGATATATATTTGGTAAATCGGTTGAGGATTGTCTGAGTTACAGCGGTTGAAATGTGAAAAAATACGCATAAAATGACAAAATTTATTTTTCTATGGACTGTACGATGAAATTATGATATCAAGCCATATAAGTTTTATTATATTACGGGGAAGAAAATTAAATTAGCTTTCGAAAATGATAAAAATCAAAAAAATCGGTTAAAAAATGGATGACTTATACACATTTTTGTATTGATTCTATGCATATTCTCTAAAGGAAATATGGGTCTGTATCGTTATTCAAGTTTCAAATGGAAAATCCATGAAACCACGTTTTTCTCTATATTTACCGTTATAAAATCAATTTTCGAAGTGACCCAGAAAAACCAAAGGTATCAACGAAACGAACTTTTCATTGAGGTCGTATCGCTGGTAACGTTAGTACTTCGAATTGTCACAAGAGACATTTGGGTATGAAAGGTTTTTGTGTCAAGAAGCCACAATAGCTTTTGGGGAGAATATACCAAAAAAACAGAGATCCAAAACTATAGTCTTCCCTGCCTTACCCCTCGCCGGACAATGCCATATATTCTCCACTAATAAATAGTTATTTTTTTAAACAACAAACTGAGACTAAGCCTGACTATTTTGCAAAAACAAAATACAAATGGTATCCCTAACAATCCGCCAACACTACGGATAGTTAATTTTTTGTAAAGTATATTGGGACTTCACAGCTAAACGAAAAGAACATATAAAAATCTCTGCGAGGAGGTTGATATTGTAAACGATGTTTCAGAGTTTTGTTTTTTTAAATATACCCAATTCGAAACAATGATATATGAGGAGGATAACAAAATAGAAAAAATGCAGAAACTGAAGAGATCAGTGGAAACCTTATTATACGAGGTAGTGCACACCACATTGAGATCACCTTCGACAAAATGTACACTTTAGGCGTATAGGGAGCCTTTAACAATGTCGGGCTCTACAGAGACGGTATGAAGAGCCCATATTAAAAATGTTTTCTTGTTGTTGGTTTTTGTAATTAACCCTTTCAGTGTTTTTGTCGAATATAATCGACATTTAAAAGTACTCTCTTTCTTTGCGATTTTTCGGTTATCCTATGTACCGTTACTATTGATGTTTTTGTTTTTGCTGAAAGATAGACGAAACTGGCCGAGGGTTAAAACGACAATTGCTATTTTTTCTAAACTATGTCCCGTTATATGATTTTAAATACAAAATTTTAGATTTTTATTCTGACAAAATTTTTTTTGACACTGAAAGAGTTAATGAATAGTCCATCTTTTCCACGGCGGGCATAATTGCCGATCACTGTAACGTTCGAATCTAAATATTTCAACGTATAGTACGTATCTGGCTCTGGTATGACCTAGCATTATTTACTTCGCTCGAAAATTAGCAAAATGCGGTCCTAGGAAAATTATTTTTTGGAAAAACGTATATTTTCGACAACAAAACTGGAAAATAGGGAAGATAATCACCGATTGGATTTATACCAGTTCAGACGATAACTATGTAGTTGCAGAATAACGAGGTATAATTTGGAACCGATTGGATTAATAGCTTTTGTGTTATAGTACGTATTTCCAAAACAACATCCATATCTCAACACTACCGCAGAGGAATTCTAGCTTTATACTAAATTCGGTACCATTTATTACCTTTCGTACTTTTGTAGTACTTACTTCCAAAAATTCCAGCTTATTGGTTCACCAATCCAAATGTTACCAAATGTAGTACCATTTAGTACACATTAACATTAATTTCCATAAGTACCCACCTCAACTCCAATAAAAATCATATTTCATAATTTTAGGATTCCAGCCCGATCGGTTCCCCAATTGAACCAAATTTGGTACTATTTAGTACCTACCCCTATTCCAACACTCTAGCAGCGATTTTAATTCCAAATTTCAGGATTCCAGCTCTATCGGTTCACCTAAATCCAAATTGTATCAAATTTAATACCATATAGTACCCAGAAGTACAAATTTCCTAAACAGAGTACCCCAATTCCCCACTCCAACAGTTACTTTTATTCCAAATTTCAGGATTCTAGCTCTATCAGATCACCTAAATCAATATTGTATCAAATTTGATACCATTTAGAAATATTATTTCCCAATTTCATTTCTTCATTTCATCCCCATCGGCTCATCCTAAATCGAAATTGTAAAAAATTTAGTGCCATTTAGTATACATTGGTAGAAATTTTTAAAACTTTCTACATACCTTAGGATTTCAGCGATGTTGATTCACCTGAATCCATTTAGTACCTATAAATACAAATTTTCAAAACTACATCCATTTGTACATAAGTTCAAAATTTTCAAAACTACCTACAGATTCTAATCCAACATTCTGAAGGTAATGTTATATTCAAATTTCAGGATTCTGGCTCGATCCATTCTTCCAAATACAATTTGTAACAAATTTAGTACTGTTTAGAACTTTTGGTATACACGAGTACACCCTTCCAAAACCACTTTATTATATCGACCCTACTTCTCAACTTTTATTCGCATTCCAAATTTCAAGCCTATAGCTCTATCCATGCTACGAAATTGTACAAAATTTGGTACGTTTTAGTACTTTTCGAGTACTTATAGTTCGAATTTCAAAAACAAACCCTATAGCACGTCTATCCAACACTCCATTAGTGATCCTCGAACTAAATTTGAGAGTTCTAACGTCACTGGTTCGCCAAATACAAATAGTAAATTATTTAGTACTTTTCGTGCCATTCTAGTACGAATGCCCAAAAACCCAGCCTTATACGACATCTCACCGCAAAGATTCAAGATTCTGGTTTCAGCCGTTTCGTCTGGGCATTGATGAATCGTTAAGTCAGTCAATCAGTCAGTAAGTCAGTCAATCGCATTAATTTTTTATTGGTATTGATATATAGCCTATCTTTGAGAAGAATATTACGATGTACAAAGTTTGGACTAATGCGATTACTTCCTTTGAGAAATGATACACCCGATCAGCGAGACAAACGGACGGGCGCCTCTAAATTGTCAGAAACTGTTTTGGTACAAAAAACATTTGTGATCTAAAACAGATATTTTAATGAGACTCTTTTGTAAATCATTGGCCGGGTTCTCAGTTCCTAAGAGCTTTCATAATAAATCATGATCATGCGTATTTTATAATCTGATACTTAAATGTTACTAGGAACATTGGTTGTGTTATGACTAAGTTGGATATCTAATTTATACACTTATGGCTTTTAATGAATCCTTAAAATTCGGTGTTTCAAGATATATAAAAATATAAGAAGTTTTTTAAATACACTAAGTTGAATGTCGATGATGTAATCTCGTATTTCCCACATTTGACAATCTATTCCATTCACAATGGTAACCCTAAGCTCACCCACTTGTACCCGAACAATTGTTCGAATTTTATGCTACATAATAGAAGATCGATAACGAAACCGGATCAATTTTTTATTTGTCACACAACCTGTACTACATAATTAAACAATAAAACAATGAAATTAATTGACACAAAATAATATGATACAACAAAATAAAAAATTATATGCCAAAAAGGTGTTGACGTTATAAAATTTGTTAAAGTCATTCCGGGTTAAGTTCAATATAATCAATATTTTGTTAATAATCGATCAACACATACCAGCAAAAAAAATGCGTAAATAATTTAATAACAAACAATGACAATAACCATAATAATGAGCAATGATAAATTAATATTCTCGGTAAAAATTTAAAATCATTCGTCACACAACAAATGACGAATGACAGGGCAATTTGCTGCTGACAAAGGGAATGAAAAAAATAATTGAAGCTCAATTGGAGTTTAAATCGTTGCTTTGCTTTCTTGTTCTTATTTTCTCATTTGCAGACATTTTCTTGGTGATTTTGTCGTTTGTTTATTTTTTTTATATTTATAAGAAACTAGGAATTTCATAATAATCTCGTTCTAAATACTTAAACTATCAATCAGGCATTACTAAAGCAATTAAATAGAAATTCTCCCTCTAGTCACAAGTAGCTGTCGCTAACATGTATTGAGGTTTTCTTTCTCTTGACAAATTGTCCTGTCGTCAAAGAAAAAACAACTGCTTACGAACTTGTGAGAAGTCTTTACGTTCATGCTAATGAAGGCTTCTTGTCCTTTCAATTTTCCAGCCCATGCCTATTAGTATCTGGAAATCGATTATAAGAAACAAAACAAATCCTCTTGTCTGATAAATGCCGTGAAGGTTTTATTGAGGCATATCAATGCCAGGAAAAAATTATTTTTTTTTTAATTAATGCATGAATCCTGATTAATAAGCGGAGTATGCAACTTAAGTGATTACCAGCCGATTGTCACATTTACTGAAAAATTAATTAAGTGTGAAAGTATTGTTGGAGGGTTTTCATTGTAGAGTACCAACATACCAGAAAATTTTACCTTTAAGAAGAAACTGCAAAATCCTAATTTGAGTTTTAGAAAAAAAAAATAACTGCTAAATTCATGTCCTTACACTTCTTTACAGATCCTGCAACCTATGAACAAATCAATAAACACACAAATAAACTCTGAGAGAATTATGTAGAATTCCCCATTTTGGGTTCTTTTATGATAAATACCCCTTTCCATTTACATGCAGCATAAATTAGAGTTGTACAGTTCACGAACGAACTAGGTCAAATGGATGATTCAATAAAAAAAAGCTATTAGAGTAGTACAGTTCACGAACGAACTAGTTCAAATGGACGATTCACTGAAAAGAGCGATTGAACTAGGTCTTACAAAGTCGTTGTCGTTAGTTCATTAAAAAAGCACTTCAAGTGTGAGTTTTCTACTGACCTAGTTCGATTTTGTCTAAATGAAAGCGACGTAGATCACAAATGACAGTCGTTGACTGCAACAAATGCTCGAAGATAAAGATTATACCTCACCCAAATTCAACAGCTGACGGCAGCACCCTTTAGCACAGTTCAAGCTGATCCGAACAGTCATTTATTCTGGTGCTTGAAACTCGGAACATGTTGCGTTAAAATTGGGTGGTTGGGCTCTGAATGACAAACCAAAAGATCTCAAATGCTTACTTAGCAGGTTCGATACGGAACAATTGTTCCATAAGCCGATCTTAGAAAACATTTCCAGGCGCATTGGTCTTTTGAGTAGTTTTTCCAATTTGAAAGACCATGTTTCGATATGTTATCTTCCACTCGATCTTTCCATCGAATTAGTGGCATTTTCCTTATGCGTGAAACACCAGTAGACTCTCTTTAGTATGCCTTTTGAGCTGGGGCATCCTCATCCATTCGCACAACATGATCTAGCCACCGTAGTGGCTGCACCTCAATACGCCTGATGTCCTAGTATAGTTCATACAACTCGTAGTTCATTCGAAACCCATATTTCTGACAATTTTTCTCTCAAACACTTCAAGAGCTGCCTCATCTGCTCAATTACCATGCTTCAGATCCATACAACAGCACGGGTAGTAGTAACAGCGTCTTGTAGAGAGTGTGTTTAGTCTGGCGAGAGGTGGCCTTGTTCCAAACTTGCGTACTCCGAACTCCAAAACTAATGTCCTTATCTGACCTTTTGAGCTGGGGCATTCTCATCCATTCGCACAACATGGTCTAGCCACCGTAGTGGCTGCCCCTCAATACGCCTGATGTCCGAGTATAGTTCATACAACTCGTAGTTCATTCGACACCCATATTTCGGACAATTTTTCTCTCAAACACTTCAAGAGCTGCCTCATCTGCTTGCGCAATTACCCATGCTTCAGATCCATACAACAGCACGGGTAGTAGTAACAGCGTCTTGTAGAGTGTGCGTTTAGTCTGGCGAGAGATGGCGTTGTTCCAAACTTGCGTACTCCGAATTCCAAAACTAATGTCCTTAGTTTTATTTAGGACGGTACCGAGGTATATAAAATTGTTGATTACCTCCAAGCTGTAGTTTTCAAGTTCCACAGTTGGCCCGATTCTACTGGACGTCTTGCGCGTTGATATCATCAGCTTGGTTTTTTCGCCATTTACTGGTTGTTGCCACTCGCCTGGTTCGACCCATTATGTCGGTGTTATCGGCGTAGTCGAGTAACTCCTAGTATTTGGCGTATAGAGTATCATTTCTGTTCACCTTTGCATCTCGTATGACCTTTGTGGCCAGCAGGATGTTAAAAACGTCGCACGACAAACTGTCACCTTATCTGAATCCTCGCTCGGGATTGAAAGAGAGATCTCTTTTGACATTAACTGCTGACCTTGTACCAGTTAAAGGTATTCTGCATTAATTTTGCTAGAATGCTAAGCCCAAAGTGGTTTGAAACACCTGTGAGAGGATGGGGCTGTCGAAAGCCGCTTTATACCGACGAATTGATGGAATATATTCATGTGTTTATCGTGAGTCGTTTCCAGGATTTGCCACATTGATAAGATCCAGTAATATCACTGACCATTACCTTCAGTCGTTCACGCAGCACCCTAGATAGATGGAGAATAATTCCTCTATAATTGGCATTCATACATGTTTGTCGTCTCCTTTTTTGTGGACGGGACAGAGGATGTTAAGGTTCCAATCATTGGACAAGCATCATCTAACCAAATTGTACTAATCAGTTGGTGCATGCTCCTGATCTGCATCTGACCACTGTTGTGCCTGTTAAAGTTATCCTGTATAGTGTAAATTTTGCAGAAATGCCGATTTTGTAGAAATGCCGATCTCAGACTTGGCTTTAACCCCTCGGAACGGATAGGGATGTTGAATGCGTTTTTATAGTCGACGAATTGATGGAATGTGTGGATGTGTTCTTCATGGGTCTTCTCAATGCGATTTGGCTCATTGTGAAAATCTGGTCTATGGTGGATTTGCCAGGTCTGAAACGCTTTTGTTTGGTACAATAATACCATAGGTCATTGGCTTCAGTCGTTCACACATCACGCTGGATAGCACTTTTTGTGGTATGGAAATGAGACTAATTCCTTCATGGCTGCACATATCGTGTTGTCTCCTTTTTTTGTGCAGGGGACATAGAATGCTAAGGTTCCAACCATTGGGTATGCATTTCACTAGCCAAATTCTACTAATCAGTTGGTACATGCTCCTTATCTGCATCTGACCACCGACCTTAAATAGTTCGGCTGGTAACCCATCGGCACCTGCTGATTTATTATTCTTCAGCCGATTGATTATTATTCTGACCACATCATGGCTAGGTTGTATACAATCTATACCGTCATCTCTTATTGGTTCTGCGGTATCTTCTCCACCGATACTATTTGATATCAGAAACTTTGCAAATGGTCCTTCCAGATCCTCATCACGCTATATACATCTGTCACCAAGTTTCATCTCTACATGAGGATGGGCCTGCACCAAAGCCTTTCGGTATGGTTTTTTACTCGTTGGTAAAATTTCTGGACTTCATTCTGACTCCTTTAAATCTTGATTTGTTCACGCTCACGCTCACGTTTTTTTTTTTTTTTTTTGTTCTTGATTTTTTTGAAAATACGTTTCTTTTCTCTCCTTTTCTAACGATAATTGTCTCTCCCATTACCAGTTGCTACTGTTCGCAAGGTTGCCCTATACACTGATGCTTGAATACTGGAGTTGGGTAGTTCATTGGAACTACTTCGATAAAAAAAAACGATATGTTGTTCTTGTTGTAGCAGCCCTATTGCTTTTACACAATGGGCTGAGGTGACAGACGTTGGCCGAGTAAGACTCGGGTCGTTTCGGATCGTAGACCCCTCTGTCGTGGAAACGACGATATGAAGTAGGTTCAGTTGTTTAGTTCCTATGGGACATTTTCTGATATCATCCTTTATTTATTTGGTATCGTTCCTAGTTGTGATCTAGTTCCGTCTATTTCCGTTATGTGATCAATATTCTTCGTTCGTTTTTCTCGTACATATTTGCAATGTAACTCAACTTCATAAGATGTAACTCAACATCGAAAGAACCGGCGATATAGATAATAACTCAAGTTGATTTTATAGTCATATTCTCATCACTATATTCTATATTTTTACATCTCCGAAATTGTCTATGCCAAAAATTGTCCCTTAAAACAATTATACTACACAAACTACCGTAATTATCGCAATACAAGTTCATATTTCTCGTTTAGCAACCAATAACACTACATTTTCGTAACGTGATCGGGTAATAATAATTTCATATTTTTTGCAACTACAAAATATGATCACTGTGGTCTTTTGGCATGCGACAACATTGAAAACCAGTTTAGTTAAATATTGCCTACAGCAGCTCATCAATAACAGGATTCACTCCTTTGCAAAGTCGGTTCCACATTCACAGGCATAATGATAGGTTACGAAGTTAATAAAGAAGAACTAGATCAATTTTCGTCTTGTTTTAAAAGACGGCAACTTTGTAAGGAGAAAAAAGAAGACAAAAAATATATGTTTATCAGAAGATAATATATCATGCGTTAACAAAATTGTATCGAAATCTCCTATCGGAGATACAATACTACGCCTTGATTTCGAAAAGTAAAATTGTTTCACGAATTTGTTGTATTTTTGTCTCGTGGTTCCCATTACCTTGATAAAGGTTGCCTGAATGGAATTGAATGAATATTTTTGAAAAACAAAAACAAGTTGTAGGGAGGGAAAACGATGGTGCTCTTTATAATTTTGTGTTAATTGTTGTTGTTATTTTTGTTGTTGTCTTTTCTTGTTTATTACAATCGCCCAATTTTCTTGTTGTTTTTGTATCGATTTGCCTGTTGTAAACAAAACAGGACAATGAACTGGTTTATTTATTTGTTGTTCTTGCTTTTTGTTTTACATTTCCATCACAATCGAAAACAAAAATAAATCTTTCAAACTTTCAATATCGTAAATTTGTTTAAAACAACGTAAACACCCATTTATTATAAATCTTTAAATAGCGAAAAATTGTTTTATGATATTTATTAATAATTAATTATTGAATGGAAAATTAATATTCTTATAACAATACAAGTTAAATTTTGAATATAAATATTCTCAGTTAAGGCCAATGAAGAAACCCAGAAGTTCTTATATCCATACGAACATCGAAGAACAGCTATTGAGGTTTTTCTACGAAGGCGGTATAAACAAAGTTAAGTGTTTTGGAAACTTCCATCTCTGTTATGAACACATGTTAAATATTGTTTTGATCTGGCAACTCTTTCATATAGAAGCAGGTGTTCAAAAAAGACGCATCCATTTGGATCAATTAGATGTACAAATTCGAGAAAAACATCCTGGCTAACAACACAAAAAAAAAATAATTTTTCATCAAGACAAAGCACCAGAGCACAAGAAGTTTTTAACAAAGGCTAAAATCGACGAATTACGAGTTGCTTGACAACCTTATTCTCCTGATTTAGCTTCAAGTGACTTTTACTTGTCCCCAAAACTAAGATAAAGTCTTTGGCAAGCATTTTACCTCAAATGAAGATACAATTACAGTTGTAAACCACTATTTTGAAGTCCTTGAGGAAAACTATTTTAATCAAGGGATAGAATTGCTAGAAAAGCATTGGACTAAGTGTATTGAAGTTTCAGGAGATTATATTAAAAAAATATTTTTGAAAAAGGAACTATTCTCTTTCATTGATAGGCTGAAAAGTTTCTGAACCGCCTTTGTATGTATAAGAAAAACGAACGAGAACGAATGAAGAATATGAGGAAAAATGAAAAAGGTCACAAAAAGGAACGAGATCAGCAAAATGTCCCATAAAAACTAAAGAACTGGACCTAGTTCCTATCGTTCTTTTATCGGAATAGTTCAAATGAACTAGTTCGCTCCAGAACTACCCAACTCTCAAGTATTCAAGCATCACGTTTAAGACAACGCGTCATGCGAGAGAGAATTATCCTTAAAATAGGAGAGAGGAGAAACGTATTTTCAAAAGAAGAAGGAAGAAAAAAGGAGCGTGACCAAATCGTGATGAAGACAGAATTTACAAACGAGTAAAACATCAAACCGAAGTCTTTGGTGCAGGCTCATCCTCCTGTAGAGGAAGGTGGAAACCTATTGAGAAGGTGTAGATAGATAGCATGATGAGGATCTTAAAGGAGCATTTTACAAAGCTTCTGGTATCAAATAGTAGCGGAGAAAAAGATACTCCAGAAGTAATGAGAGATGAGAATAGCAATCAATCGGCTGAAGAATTGCAAAGCAGAAGATGTCGATGCTTATCAGCCAAACTATTCAAGACTGGTGGTCCGATGCGGATCAGGAGCAAGCACCAACTGATTGGTAGAATTTGGCAGGAGATAAATTCTTTATCAAACGAGCATTCGCCAAACGAATGTTCTCACGCACATAAGAAATGAGTGAGAGCACACAACAACGATCGTTTTTTTCGCTTGGTGCTTGATATTCTTTCTAACATTCACTCACGAATGAAAACAAACACTCGCGAATGCTCACGAATTTTCTTGAATGCTCAAAACAGCAACATGAATAACAACAAACTTCCGTGAACACATTAGTTGTTGGGCATGTGTTTTGTTATTCCACACATGCTCAACATTTTCTGCAACACCCATTCATTCGCGGCGTGTGTTTACTATTTTTATGATATTTTTGTTTTCAACAACCTTCGAGCATTCGCGAAATTTTTTTTTTTTTTTTTGTTTTTAAGTTTTTCAAAAAAATGCTCGTCAGCTACAAATGCTCGCGAATGAACGAATCGACGACGCTTGCAGCGAAATTTTATCGTTCGTGAATTCTTCGTACAATGTGAATATTCGCGAGAGATTGTTAATACTTGTTTTATTCGTTGTAACTTTATCATTCGCAATAAATTGAAAACCTTCGAATTTCCGCCGTGAGCATTCGTGATAAAGAGCGTATTTTAAACATTCTCCGCACCCTGGAATTTGCCTAGAGAAATACATGCCCAATGATTAGAACCTCAGCATCCTGTGTCCCGTGCACAAAAAAGGAGATAAAATATGTACCAAATATAGAGGAATTCGTTTCCTTCCCATCGCATATAAAGTGATATCCATCGTGCAGTGTGAACAACCGAAGCCAATGGTCAATGGCATAATTGGGCCATACCAATGCGACTTCAGACCTGGCAAATCCACCATAGACCTAATTTTTATACTGCGTCAAATTCTGGAAAAGACCCACGAAAAACACCTAGACACATTAAATAAATTCGTCGACTATAAAGTCGTATTCGGCAGCCCAATCCGCTCAAAGATGTTTAAGGTCGTGTCTGTGTTTGGTATACCTGCTAAATTATTACGACTATGCAGGTCAGCAGCTAAAGTCGGAAAGAACCTCATGCAGCCATTCAATACCGAACGTTCATATAAGGTGACAGTTTGTCGTGTGACTTTTTAATATTCTGCTGGTCAAAAGGTCATACAAGATGCAAAATACCGTAAATGACATTCTATACGCCAAACAGCAAAATTTATTCGCCTGCGTCGATAACATCGACTTAATGGGTCGAACAAGGCGAACAGTAACAGCCACCTTTGAACAAACTGAGAAGGAGTCTGCCAGTAAATGGCGGAATTACCAAGTTGATGGTATCAACGAGCAAAACGCGCCTTAGACTCGGGCCAACAGTGAAACTTGCAAACTACAGCTTTGAGGTAGTCAACAATTTTATATACCTCGGTACCCTCATATATAAAACTAAGGACGTCAGTTTTGAAATTCAAAGAAAGCAATTTAAGAACAAGACCACTTTTCGCCACACCAAACTCAAACTCTACAAGACGCTGATACTATGCATGGGCATTTGCGAAAGCAGTTGCGGTATCTCTTGGAGTGTTTGAGAGAAAAATTCTCCGAAAGATGTACGGGCCGATCTTCGTCGACGGTGAATAGGACCAATATTTCGCGGCGTTACAAACTTTTAGGGCCACACAAAGCTGTACTACTATGACAACATAATTGTGTAGGGTATACATATTTTTTTAGAACGATAATTAGAGCTGTAGGCAACAAGGAAGTAATTTACCCACTGGGAACAAAAAAGGAAAAAAACATATACAGTCGAAAATAAAGCGTATACAAATCGTGTATCGTATGCCAAGGTTATGGGGAAATTTGTCTCATATAAGCGGGTTAGTTCTAAACGAGTTCGACTGTACTCAAATCTAATGACTGCCCCTTCATGACACCCCTTTACTAGTATAAATCTTAAACCTTTGTTCAGTTCTTTTAAAACCCTTACTCCAAAAGGTTAAATTTAATTTTTAATTAACGCTACCAAAATCACATTAATCTTTATCTGGAAATTTACAGCCGTTTTTATTTATATCGATTCACAAAACAATCCAGCAAAGTGTCGTTTTAATATCGATTTTTAGTGTTTTTTGATGATCATGATTATAATCGCAGGCAAAGAAAGAGGTATCTTCCACTTAAGTCAGAATTAACAAAAAAATATAGTTATCCATAAACTTATTTGCAGGTTCATTGATGTTGTTTTGCTTTGATTTTATTTTGACGATTCCATTGAGGTAGGTTACCTTTGAAACGTAACGAACCAAAAAAAACGTAAACAACATGAATGAGAAGGCTCGTGATCTCAAGAAGGTGTGTGTACCCATTATTGTTATTTTGATAATTTGCAACCGTGATTTTATTTTTATCTTCATTAATACAAATTTTTTGCTGTTTTGCATTTGAAACGCATAATTGTGTTGTTGTTCTTTGGTACATGCGCCACAATAATAATAATAATAATAACGTAACCTATATTTCAGAATTTTGTTTACAAAGTTTTGAAAACAAAATGATGCTGAATTATTAAAGGGGCAAAATGTTAAAACAGTGAACTCTCGATACTGTGAACAAATTAAAAAAAAAAATAGCGGTAAATAAACTGGTCGAAGCGAAAAAGTGAACAATTTCGAAAATATGATCTACCCCCACATTAATTAGTTCACATTATCAAGAGTTCACTGTAGAGGATGTGTACATTCGGGAATTCACTGTATTATTATACCACACACAAGTGTGAGGATATTGTGAACTTCTTTGACCTCAAGAATTTGTAACACCACTAAATATTACTCCTAGATCAAACCTATCTCAACTGGCTGAATCGATTCAGTTATGTTTGCCGCGCGTCTGTCCAATGTAATTTGAGATGAAAGTGCAAATCACAGTTATGGACCGATTGTCACAGTTATGGACTCTGGTCATCAATAATTATTGGAAGATCGAATGGACCAACAACTTTTTTGTCTGTTTTTCTAAACTTTCAAAAGGTCACAACCCGAACACCACGAAAGGTTACACGCCTGTGTCCGAAACCCATTAATTCCCACAGTATTTATTAAAATTAAAATTGTTTTGTTTCCCAAATATGAAAATAAATGTCCCTCACCTTTCCTGACAAGAACATCACATCCAAATTCCCTATTATCCCCACAAAAAATTCCATGTTGATTCTGCCTAAATACATTTTTGTCAATTGCTTCAAATAGGTAATGTCAGGTCTTTTGTTTTACCAAAAATACAAATTACAAATGACTATCATCGGATATTGTCGTTGTTGCATCTTTGTTGTCACTCTGCAGTCGACACTTCTGGTACAAAACACAATTCAGGCGGGGGTAGCTAAGCTACTAAAATGGTACCAGCTATACGATTAATTCAAACTGAAACCTGATTAAATCCATTTGGCTGACTGCCAAGTGCGGCTGTCAACCAACGATGGAGACAGAGAGTCAGTCTACGAACAAGCCAGGTACGACGTTCGACAACAAGCGTTAAGTTATGCTGTTGATAGTGTTGTTGATATTAACGCTGATGCTGATGTTGGTTTTGCCCTGCAATGTTAATGTGATTCTGTTTTAAGTTCATTTTAATATTGAATGATGTTGTTGTTATTTTTGTTCTGTTTTGTTAAATGCCTCTTTTCGGGGATTTTATTTTATTCAATATTTTAATGTGCCAATGAGTGCTGTGACATAGCCCCAAAATTAATAATCGGTGACGATGCTGAAAATTGAATTTCGTCGATTGTTTATAGTTCAACATGTTTTGCTGCCCAAGGCAATTTATGTCCAGTCAATGGTCGTAGGTTGATATAGACAATGTGTTAAATATTCTGTGCCCTGCTTATAAACGTCCTTGCACTTCATTGGAATGTCAACAGAACGAGGGGGTTTTAGGTTGGTTTAAACACCGATTAAAAATATAGAAATAATAACACAGTGAAAGGACATTATTTTTTAAAATAAGTAATTTTGGAGCAGGGACATTTTCGACTAGTGGATAGTAAAAAACAATGTTATCTATCTCTATCAACCGATATGTCACTAAAATCGGTGTCGTTATAAACGATTTCGACTTTTTATAAGAAAATATGTGAAAATTTGATTGCAAACATATCGCTCATTTGGTGCAAGACAGTCTAACGCAAAAAAACGATCTTGCAGAAAATGCGTTTTAAGTTTTCAATTTACTCACACTTTATATGGGAACTTCTTCTCAATTAGTGTGTAAGAGATATTCATATGAATTTTTTACAGAACATAAGGTCTATTATAGCGAACAATCGTGCATCATTAACTCGAAAATCACGTTTTTTGAGTTGAGTTTTTGAGTCTTGCAGCAAATGAGCGATATATAATAGAGAAGATTTTATTTCGAATTGAAACCTTTAACATTTTGTAAAGGGCGGGAACTTTATGCAATGCATATTTGAAAAATGGACCTGTATTGACAACATTATTTGAAAAAGACCTGGTATGCAAATTACGATTTGAAAATACGCCTACGACAATAAAAAAATACCTAAAATGAGCTGGACCCTGATATAGGGACTATATACAAACATGTACCCATACTTAACATATTCGGGAAATAAATCTTTGATTTTCCGATAACCCGAAATTTCTCTTGGAAAATGAGCTTATTTCAAACACATAAACAAGTATGTAAAATATTAACCCTGTTTGGGGAGGTATCAGAAAGAGTGGACCGATCGCTCCCATCTTCGAACTTGATTTAGGCTAAGTAAAGATAATAGTTTGTGCAAGGTTTGGTTCAAATCGGACATTCCACTCGCCTGATGTTAGATTTATAAATATTGAACATTTTGACAATTTGTAGAGGAGGTACAAGAAGGAGTGGACCAATGGCTTGCTGAAGATAATAGGTTTGATTCAAATCGGATAGTCCGTTCGCATAATATTACAAAATTAAATTTCATCACAATTTTGATCATTTTGCTTTATAGTTTTTGAAATTTTCTTAACTTATCTGTTTTGTTTTTCTCCTTTTACCGGTTAAACTGTGAGGTTATTTACATTATGTTTTCTTTTTTTTTTATTTTTTAAACCGCATAGCTGTTTTATGTTGTTGTCGCCTATCTTTCACCGCATAAACCAGTTATATAACAGTTAATTTTTATAAACAACATTTTCAATGTCTGATGTTTTTGTTTTACTTTTCATTTCAGATCACTGTCATCCTGTGTAGAGTGTTCAAGTAGTAACAAAATGTCCTACTCCATGCTAGTCTCATTGGTGGGTATTATTTATATGTGTTCTTTTTATAAAAATGTGTGATACCTTTAATTTTTTATTTCTCGATTTTTAGGCCATTTTAGGCTTTAATCTTTTTTTGGCCACCCTGGTGGCTGGTCATGGCCGTCTGATGGATCCACCCGCCCGTAATGCCATGTGGCGTTTTGGTTATCCAAATCCCGTGAATTACAATGACAATGAACTGTTTTGTGGTGGCTATGCCGTCCAATGGGAACAAAATCAGGGACGTTGTGGTGTATGCGGTGATGCGTATCATTTGAAAACACCACGGCCGCATGAGGCCGGCGGCGAATATGCCAAGGGTATTATATCGAAATATTATACAGCGGGACAGGTGAGTAAAAGGAAAAGAAAACGATAACATCAATGATAATGTGAACGACTATTGGGCCAGACATTGTGGATTTTTAAATATCATTTATGACTTTTAGTCAAGAAAGATGGACTTTGTCGAAGGCATTTTACACCAGAAATCATCTATACTAATAAAAGAGTAAATTGATTGACTGACTGACTGATTTAACGATTAATCAACGCCCAGACGAAACGGCTGAAGCTAGAATCTTGAAATTTTGGGTGAGGTTCACTCTTGGCCCAAATGTGACAGATAAGACTGGGGTTTTTTTTGGAAATCCATACTAGAACGATACGAAAAGTACTAAATGTGATTTGTATTTGGCGAACCGTTGGAGCTAGAACTCTGAAATTTGGGTTGGTAGTCGTTGATGGAGGGTAGGATAGATGTGAAATTCGAGCTATAACTATCCGAAAAGTACGAAAATGTACTAAATTAGGTACCATTTCGTAGCATGTGAACGGATAGCGCTAAAACTTGAAATTTGGAGTGTGGCTTAAGGTTGAGAAGTAGGTTCCATTTAAGGAGATGGTTTTGATAGCATGTACTCATGTGTTCAAAAAGTATTATATGGTACTATATTTGATGCAAATTTATTTTGGAGGTACAAATCAAGCTGGATTCCTGAAATTAACATTACCATCGGAGTGTAGGGATGGGATATGTACGTAGTTTTGGAAATTTACACTGATGTGTACGAAAAGAACTAAATCGTACTATAATTGATACAATTTGGATTTGGATGAACCGATAGAGCGGAAACAATGAAATTTGTAGTCATGATCACTGTAGGGGTCAGGATTCAGTTTAAGCAATTTATAATCATGTGTACTAAATATGGTACAATTTGAATTTTAGGTGAACCAATAGAGCTAGAATCATGAAATTTTGAGTCATGATCACTGTTGAGGTGTAAGATCGAGATATGTAGGAATTTTTAAAAATTTTTACTAATGTGTTCTAAATTTGGTACATTTTGAATTGTGGGTGAACCTGAATCCTAAAACTTGGAATTAGGATCACTGTGGAAGTGTAGGATTGGAAATTTTGGAAATTGGTACTACTGTGTCATAAATTTGGTACAATTTGAATTGTGGGTGAACCGATAGTGTTGGAATCCCGAAAGTTGGATCTAGGATCACTGTGGGGGTGTAGAAATGGGGCATGTAGGAAGTTTTGGAAATTGGTACTACTATGTACTAAATTTGGTACAATTTGAATTGTGGGTGAACCGATAGAGTTGGAATCCTGAAACTTGGATTTGGGATAACTGTGGGGATGTGGATTTGGGTTCAGTAGGAAATATTGGAAATTCGTACTATTGTGTACTAAACTTGATATAATTGTGAGGGTGTAGGATCGGGCTATGCAGGAAGTATGATGGATTGGAAATAATGTATGCTAAATTTGGTACAATTTGAATTTGGGTGAACTCGAGTCATGAAATTTGCTACAAAAGGGTACTCAAATTTAATTTATTGTCGATATTAATGTGTGGATAGCTTAGTTTTTCTGACATATGCAGTTTTCTGTGAAAATAAAATAATATGTTAAAACATGTTTAAATAAATATATAAACTAGTTATAAAATCTACTAGGACTTTGAGACCAAATGTGGTGAATTTTTTTTAAGACTTTTAGACCAGAACTCGTGGATTTTATTGGTGGACTTTTAGACCAGATTTTATTGAATAATTTGGGGATTTTATACAAGGAGTTTTAGACAAGAAATCGTAGATTTTTTGGAAGAACCTTTGTTCCAAAATTCGTAAATTTTATTAATGAGCCTTAAGACCTGAAATCGTGTTTTTTTTCAAAACACATAGATTTATAAGAGCTTTTATGGCAAAGACATTGGATTTATTTGAAGGACTTTTACACCAAACATTATGCATATTGCTTAAAGACATGTAGACCTGAAATATTGGATTTTATTAAGATATCGTCAGACCAATAATCAAATATTTTATTAACAGATTTAAGATCAATAATCCTAAGTTTTATTGAGAGTGTTTTAGACCAAAAATAGGTTCTTTAGACAAGAAATAAATTAAGGCTTTTGTGAAAAAAAATCGAAGATTTTATTCGTGCAATTTTAGACTAGTGGGTTATTAAAATTTTCGAAATCAAAAGTCGCGAATTTTTGAAAACTTTTAGACTATAAATCGTGAATCTTTTAGAAGATTTTAATGTGAAAATTGTTTAATTTTTAATATTTTTGAAGGTTAGACAATCGAGGATTTTTGGAAATACCATTAATTTTCTATTTTTAAAAAAATATTTTATTTTGTCTTTCTTAATGTCTATTCCCCTTAGGAAATTGATGTCGAAGTTGAGCTGACTGCCAACCATTATGGTCGCTTTGAAATGTATTTGTGTCCGAACAATAATCCCCGTAAAGAAGCCACCCAAGAATGTTTTGATCGTTATCCCCTATATATCTCTGGAAGTCGGGAACATCGTTTCTTGATACCACGTGAAGCTAAAAAGAAGGATATTTTCCGTTATCGTGTTCGTTTGCCACCCTATGTCACCTGTACCCAGTGTGTTTTGCAATGGACCTATTATACGGCAAATATGTGGGGTACTTGTGCCAATGGTACTGAGGCTGTGGGTTGTGGTAAAGCTGGTAAGAGAGAAAGAGAGATGACAAACACCAAAAACAAGAAATAACAAAGAAAATAAATGCATATAAAAATTATTATTTCTGTAATGATTTATTTCCAGAAACCTTCCGTAACTGTGCTGATATTGCCATTGTTTCCAACACTGGTGGTGGTCTGCCACCACTATTCGTTAACAAAAAGAATCCCTATTTGCTGTACTACAGAGATTATAGAGCGCCTGAGGATAATAATGTTTTCCCATTGATTGTAAGGTAAGTGAAGTGGCATGGAGCCGCGTATGACAAAATTTAATAAAAAAAATTGAAACTATAAATCATAATCGTCGCCACTATTATTTTCTGTATATAAATTATTGATATCGATCTATGCTTTTTTGCTTTTTATAGAAACTCCTCAAGACACTAGTGTCTTACATGGAGGATGGAGCACTAAGACTACCTACTCTATTCTGCTAATACTGCTACAGCTTGAAAGAAAATAAAAGAGTCGCACAAAAAATGTCTATCTCTTTGTAAATGCTTACGCACATATTTAAAAAATACCAGCACAAACAATTTGAGAGGAATTTATCTTGATCTGCTTAAGGAATCAGGTGCTTAGTTCCGCTCATAACACCAACTCCATCAACACACACGCGCACATACATCTACACATAATACATAAATACACACATGCTTTAATTTGGCTTTATAATGCAAATTTAAATATTAGCAGTCAGACAGGGTTATAACGAAAAATGTTTATTGGACCCAATTGGATAGATTTCTTATAGTTTCTGATATGGAACCCAAAAATAGTTTCGTTATTACCTCGATTGACTGTATTACATCACTTCAAACAACACATATGTATAAATACCCTTAAAATTACACTTTCACACATTTTCATACCAAAAAAAAAAAAAAAAAACACACAAAAAATTAAACTAAAAAAATTACCAAAAAGAGAAACAAACAAAAAAATGCATTTAACCATTTTTATTTTTATAAAAACAAAAATTACTGCCATTAACACCACCAACGTGTTGCTCATTATTTGTTTATTAGTATTTTTATTGTTATTTTTAGATATATTTTATTGTACATTTTAAGTTGTAATTTTTTTTTTAAATGCTTTTGGCTGGGGTTTTTATTAACTTAAGTGTAAAAATAAAATAAACAAAAAACAGAAAAAAACTAAATAATAAAACATAATTTTAAATAATAAAAAAAACAAATAAATATATCAAATAAAACTTTTACTAAATGCTGTTTTATTCTTTGAACTTCTTTAAATATGGTTATGGTTATAAAAATAATATAATACTTTAATATATAAGATAATGTTTTTATAAATTAATTTTGTAAATATCCCGCTTTAATCTATTTAATTTAATTTATTTAAATTAACGTGTAAATACTTATAATTGGCAACCTCTTTCTTGTATATATTTTGAGCAGCGCCATCTATTGAGAAATAGCAATACCACTGTAAATAAACTAATGAAACCCGTGTTGCATTTTAATAACCCATCCGTTACTTCTGTTGAAGTCACTAAGGTGACCTGTAGATGGCGGTTATATAATTTATTTCGAAAATTTACCAAGCCAACAAAACCCCGCCATGAATAAAAAGGATTTTTCAACGCAGACTGTTAAATTCAACGCAAACTGATTGAGATATTTCACAAACTTGGTTTTTGCAAAATAGTCAGCAACAGTTTGCTGTTTTTATAAAAAAACACTTATTTATTAATGGGGAATGTATGGCATTGTCCGCCGAGGGGTAAGCAGAGAAGACTTAGTTTCGGATCTCGCCAGTTTCCTTAGTTTTTTGTTGGGATATTCTCCCCATAAGCTATTTATTGCTTCTTTACAAAAAAACCTTTCATACCCAAATGTCTCTTGTAACAAATCGAAGTAAAACCATTAAGGAAAGTAGTAAAGTCGGACGGGGCCGACTATATGATACCCTTCACCACTTTGGGTATATCCAACAGACGAAATCCTAACAGACGTCGCATTCTTGAAGGACCATTAACATGAAATTAAACATGTCATTCTGCAACCTATACTAAATTTTTGTCAGATATAGAGTTGCTTCTTACAATGGGACAACATTATGTAAATAAATTTAAAGCAAAATATCTGAACCGATTTGAAGCAAACTTGCCAGAGATTAATTTATATTAATTTCAATATGTTGTGTCAATAGGCCTAGCTGTGGATCTTTTGTGCACAATTTAATTAAAATCGGATGAAAATATATATAGGAGGTATACACATCATTCCAGACTTAATTCAATACGCTATGCCAAAATTCGTGCAAATCAAATGATTTTCAAAGACTTTGGTGCACTATTTACCTGAAATCGGACGAAACTATATATGGGAGCTATATCTAAATCTGAACCGATTTTCACGAAACTTAGCACACATCATTCTAGACCTAATTCAGTAGGCTTTCCCAAATTTCGTGCAAATCGAAAGATATATAGGGATTTTGGTACATTATTTACCTTAAATCTGGCGAAACTATATATGGGAGCTATATCTAAATCTGAACCGATTTTCACGAAACTTAGCACACGTCATTCTAGACATAATTCAATACGCTATGCCAAAATTCGTGCAAATCAAATGATTTTCAGGGACTTTCGTGCACCATATACCTAAAATCGGACGAAACTATATATGGGAACTATATCTAAATCTGAACCGATTTTCACGAAACTTGGCACACATCATTCTAGACCTAATTCAGTAGACTATAACGAATTTCGTGCAAATCGAAAGATATTTAGGGACTTTGGTAACCCATTTACCTTAAATCGGCCGAAAATATATATGGGAGCTATATCTAAATCTGGACCGATTTTTTCCAATTTCAATAGGGTTCGTCCTTGGGACAAACAAATGAGCTGTGCCAATTTTGATCCCATTCGGATCATAAATGCGACCTGTACTTTGTTTACAATTTAACATGGACAGACAGACGGACGGACGGACATGCATAAATCGACTCAGAAAGTAATTCTATGCATATTCTCAAAAGGAACCATGGATCTATCTCGATTATTTTTGCCAGTTACAAACATATGCACAAAGACATAATACCCTGTACCACAGTGTGGTGAAGGGTATACAAATCAGAAACTTTATTATCGCGGGTACGTTTGCATTTACCAGTACGTTGAACCAAATTTTCAAATTCTCGGCCGCAGAAATCAACCGAAAGGGAATTAGTCGGAAACATATGGACTATATAATGGTACCCCCGATTTTTTGTATTTTGAGGATATTTGACACGTTGTTCAAACGAATGGGCTATAACACACTATTTTGGTTTCTGACAGAGTACGAAATATCCCTACTAAAAATTATTAACATTGGTCCAATTTTCGGGGTATCCCTTTTAATTTCGGTATATTAAACAAGTAAAAAAAGTGTCGGTCGGTGTTGCCGACTGAGGTATACCCTCACCCTATGGCTTGCGGAGGAGGTCTTCTTCCTTTTATATAAGGTTTATGTTTAATTAAATAGGTTTCGGATTTTATGTTGATCAAATATGTAATATTAACCCGTTTTGTGGGATGTACCAGAGAAGAGAGCAGTTGTGTCCCAACTTCGGACTTGATCTAGGATTGGTAAAGATAATAGATTATGCAAATCGGACATTCCAATAGCCTAATATTGGATTTATAAATATTGAAGATTTTTGTGGGGGAGGTACCAGAAAGAGTGAACCAATCGGTCCCATCTTCAAACTTGATCGAGGCTTGGTTAAGATAATAGGTTGTGCAAAGTTTGGTTCAAATCAGACATTCCCATCGCCTAATATTGGATTTAAAAAAAATGAAAATTTTGACAATTTTGTGGGCGAGGTACCAGAAAGAGTGGGCCAATGGGTTCCGTCTTCAAACTCGATCAAGGCTTGGTAAAAATAATAATTAATTTTTAGCACAATTTTCAACATTTTGTGGGGGAGGTGCCAGTAGGAGTGGCGAATGGGTGGCGAAGGAGTTTGGAAGAAATATTAAAATATACAAAGTTTGAATGGAATCGGTTGCTAACTTCGAGATTTATCGTGCGCACCAGCCAGTCAGACAGACGGACAACGGACGGACATGTGTAAATCGAAACCAAATATTCTGAAACCGATTTGGTCCAAAGAAACATGGGGTCTAAAACCAATATTTCGATGAGGCACATTTTCGCCGTATCAAAGTATATAAACCCTTAGCCATAAGGTTGATAATAGGTTGTGCAAAGTTTGGTTCAAATCGGACATTCCCATCCCTAATATTGGTTTTAAAAAACAATTGAAAATTTTGACAATTTTGTGGGCGAGGTACCCGAAAGAGCGGGCCAATGGGTTCCGTCTTCAAACTCGATCTAGGCTTGGTAAAGATAATAGGTTGTACGAAGTTTCGTTAAAATCTGATAGTCCATTTGCATTTCATTATAAAACTAATTTTTTTCCACAATTTTGATCATTTTGTGGGGGAGGTACCAGAAGGAGTGAACCAATGGGTCCCATCTTCAAACTTGATCTAGAGTATCAAATATCCATAGAAATATCTCATAGAGTATCAAATATCCATATTAAAAACCAGTGAGCGGAGCAGTACTGTCGGATGATTCCGACCATATGATACCCTACACAACTACCACAATAGTTTAATTTTCTGTGGTTCCATATTCTGAGCCTGGACAATATTTGGAGATATTCGCACCCTCTTGACCGATTATAGGTCAACAGTTCCTCTTTCTAACCTTGGCATATTTTCCATTTATTGTTTCCCAATGTGAATATTAAATACAACTTTGTCACTTTACACCGACTTTTTTGATTGAGTTTATCCTCGGTTGATTGACCGATCATCATCTAAACAGCCGTTCTAAGTATGCGATTCCATATTCTGATCCTGGGCAATATTTCGAGATATTTACACCATCTTGACCGATAATATAGGTCAACAGTTCCACTTTCTAAACATGGCATATTTTCCAAATCTTGTTTTCCCGAAGTGAATATTTACACCATAAAATAACAACTATGTCCCTTTACACCGAAGGTTTAGGTTTATTTGACGCTCGGAATATTGAGCGATCATCATATAACAGCCGTTCTACGTATTTGGTCAGATCACCTTCATCGTGTAAAATATGAGATGATCTGCATATAATAATGACATCTAGAGAGACTAGAACATCTGTAAAAAATAAAGTTTTCGGTTTATTCAACCCCTTAAATATCATCTCAACATCAATGAAAATTATAGGCGGCGCCCTGGACCATAACCGGAACTTTATGTAAAATTGCAAAGCGATCAGCGCGACATTTCCGCCCTCTAGTGGAGTAATATCATATCACATAGACTTCTTCAAATATTTACGTATATCAATTTAAAGATCTTCGATATATTATCAACTTTTCCGATCTACGTCTTATAAAAATTTTGTAATTTTTCACACTAAAGTCTGGGTCCATTTGACACGCTAAATATTGACCAAAACAGCCGTGCTTTTTCTTTGGCCTGATTTGCCTCTCAATGCAAAATTTCATAATGTTTGGGTTATAATTGTGGCCGCTAGAGTGATCAAAAAAACATAAAAAAATTAATTTTTGGTCCATTTCATCCCCTAAATATTAACGGAACATTACCAACAATTATAGGGTTCTTTCCTGGTCAGAATCCACCCCATATACAAAATTTCGTGACGATTGGTCCATAACTATGTTTACAATTTACAATATTTGTAAATAAAAACAAAAACATACTGACCCTCCATCCAGAATTTATCACGGCTATTTCAATACTTCTTTAGTTAAAACTCCAAAAAAAAATTAAATAATTTATTGAAATTGGATATTACCGAAGTTAAACTAATGAATAAAACACAATAAACATAAGTTGAACTTCCGAAATTTCCGTTAAACATTCCAGAATTTAAAAAAAAATAACTATTATATCAGTTATTCAGCACTTGGCATCGGGTAGGGTGAAGGCCATAATGAGTAGCATAAAACAGGAGATTTGTACTACACCAACTAAAATGGTTTTCAAGAGATGATTTTTTGGATTCGCATCGGGCTTGTCCACAAGCAGAGGGGTAACAGATTTTCGAATGCGGCGACGTTGCTTAACTCTCACGAAATGTCGCTGCTGGAGGTCAACTACTGCTAATAATTCCTCTTTTCCTTCATTTAATTTCTCCACCGTAGTAAAAGGCGACCTATTTTGAGAATTTATAAAGGAATCTTGATGTTCTGCATTACTGATTTCCTCCTGTTCTTTATCGATTGTTATATCACTTGTTGTTTTGTTATTCTTCAGAATATTATTAAAGAAGATTGGATCATGATCCAGTAGGTTGAATGAAACTGCCGGATCTTTTGATTTAATGTATTTTATGAAAATATTTGGATTTTCTTTGAGTTTCATAAATGAGGTCTTTTTCATTTCGGGATTTTCGGAATCCAGTGGCATAAAGAATGATTGATTGGCATCGTTCTTCAGTTCTACAATAGATTTTTGAGCAATATAAAATTCCATTGCAATACCAATAATAAGCCTGATGCTTAGTGGGGCCAATACAATTGAGGCATTGTGCTCGGGACCTCTCACATAACCAAAGGGTTTTATTTGCAATATTATTGGTGGAATATTTGAATTCAGATTTTCTTTTATTCTGTTCTCAGTGTCCTTGATGTCTTGATATTTGACAATATTTCGTTGTGAATTGGTTCTATTTAATGTTGATTCCAATTTCTCACCCAATGCTCGTAGAATTAATATTTCTCTTTCAAGAGAGGGTACATTTTTGAACACCACATCTACTTCCAGTTTCTTAGGTTCCTCCGGACAAGGTGTGCAAATCTGGGACTCTTCCAAATGTTCTTTATCATGTAGTTCTGGATGGAGACTTTCTTTAGATTCCAATTTATGTAAAGCCTGTTTGACAACATGTTCATGTTTAAGAATATCCTTTAGTTGATCCTTGAGAATATCCTTATATAGTTTTGGATTATTTTTATCTACACAACGATAACGTTCATCTGATTTGAGAACATTTTTCACTAATTCCAATTCCTCAGGTGACATATCACCTCTGCCTCGTTCCTGTAGAACTTCATGGAAATGTCTTAGGATATGGCGACTACTCTTTTCCAAATTGAAATGTGATCTTGAAGACATTAGCGGGGCCAATTTATATTCTTCCTCTTCGCCCATTTCTTCCTCCTCGGTTTCATAATCTTCTTTTTCCCGAGATAATTTTGTGTAGCTTGGTGGTGTCAATAAATTTGTGGAACTTTTTCTTGGAATTGATATACTACTAGTGTGTCCTGCACCGGTTCGATTCTCATCCATTGCCATAGATGATTTGGAATTGATTAAGCTTCGTGCATTCATAAGTTCTTTTAGCATTTTTGTTGGTTTGTTGTTGAAGAAATATCCACGATTATCCATCTGAGGCATTACAATAGGTTTTGGTGGACAACATTTGGATGCACGTGAAACACCAGGACCACTTCGATTTGAGTTAGGTGTTAAGGGCCGCCGAGGACTTTCTCTTTGTGCCATTGATTGATGCTTCGGATGTTGTTGTTGTTGTTGCTGCTTATGATGATTTGCCGCCATTTGTTTCATTAGCTGAAAACGTTGTGATGGCTTCGATCTCAAATTCGTTCTAGATCTGACGAGGTTTTCCGAACTCGTCGATTTCCGTACTCTGCTTAGACGATCCCAAACATTTTCTTTTCTGAAATAAAATTAAAATGTCAGTGATATCTACTCAAGGGAAGTCCTTGAAGTTTGACAGATATCTGAATATTTGATTTTGAAAGGAGGTAATATCGGTCAAACTTCGAAGATAGATTAATTGTTACATACCTGTTGTTATTGCTGCTCATTCTAGTATTTATTGAGGGCACAATATTTTTCAATTATAAATTTTGAAAAATCTCTATTTTATTTTTAATATTTTTTAAGTATATATTATTTTGTGTTACAAACGTCTTTACTTTTTTCAAACTGAAATAATATGACAATAATTATTTTGACATGAAATTACACTTTACAAAATTTATATTTTGCTTTTCACTTACAGAGATCAAAAGTGTATTGCATCTCCTGCCTTCCGTGCTTTGCCTGGTATGGATAATTGGTGTGAAACTAATTGTTTGCGTTATCCACCCAATTGTCCGGCAACGGCCTGTCATTGCCCGTAAGTATTATAAATTTACAAATAATCGAAAATATTGAAAAAAGCCAGTCAAATAGGAATCACAACATTAATTAACGTGATTTGTTTTTTCCTCGTCTACCTCTTGATATGATAATTTACAAAATCCCTCTTAAATATTTACTAAAAACCTATTTTTCTTCTTACAGTCAAGAATGTGTTGCCATTGGTGAGTTGGCTGGTAAAGAAGGTACCGACACCTGGTGCATGGACCAATGTCTTAATTATGATTCTCAGTGTCCAACTGATAAATGCCGCTGCTTCTAGAGACTTGAAACGTGTCATCGAATCTGTATGAAGAGGAAATCTGGTATTTCCATATGCAGATTTGATTACATCATATGCGCTGCCCAAAATAAACTTTACAAATTAATTATTAAATAATTTTGTAGAACTATTATTTTTTATTCAACAGCTGTGCTTCGAACTCTGTGCCTATTACAAAAAAATAAACTAAATAAATAAATTTATCAATATGTATATTGTTTATATGAATTTCACGTTTGTAAGTATAAAGGTAGGAAAAGTACCCAAGGTATAGAATCAATTTTAAAATATGTATATGCAAAATAGTATTTCAATCGGAAAACGGTAGTGTTGTAGGAACAAAAATAGATATGGAAGCTATGTTCAAAATTTGAACCGATTTGAAGCAAACATAATTGCAAATTAGCATGTTAATGGGATTTATGTCTAAATCTAAACACATTTAAACCTAATTTAACAAAATCCATTCTAGACCCAATTCAGTACGCTATGTAAAACCTTGTTTCAATCGGATAAACGACGGCTATTCGGTAAAAATTTTATCAATTAAGTACTTTCCCTCGATCCGTTACTCAGCGATTTAATACAACACCCAAAAATGCGAATTAAGTTAATTTCCACTTCCCAATGGAAAATGTCGCAATATTTCGATTCTAATGTTGTCCAAAAAAGTGTTTAGAGATGCCGACCTTAATGGATTATTACTATTTTCATAAACCGGAACAGGGTTGACATGCAAAATATCCTGACGAACGGTCCCCAACTGCGGTCAGTTAATAAATTAAAAGTTATAATAGGCAGACACACCTATTTAGACCGTCTCTTCTAATCGAGATATGATGGTTGACATACTAATCAGTGGGTCTAGAAAAAATATTTTATTGTTTTACAAACTCTTAGAGACTCACAACCTTATAATGACCTTACAACTTAGTCGTTCAGTGTAAGGAACAATCTATAGTATAATAGTACGTTTACATTGTACCGGATTACGTTAACCCTGTGGGTTTAAATTGTCAATTCCTTTGAATATATTTCAAATAAATCGTCACAAAGTAGGTTAACCCGGAAAAAGTTGAAATGTAAATGCCGTTTAGGAAAAAACTGTTTTGCACGAATTTCGAGTAGAAGTGAGTATTTACATAAGAGCTAAAAAAATCTTTATCTGAGAGCTAAAAGGGAATCACTATAGATGAGCTGAAGGGAGTCTTCATAGACAAGATGAAGGGAGTCTTTCCGGACAAGCTGAAAGTCAATTTTTAAAGCTCTGATCATTTTCAAAAATTCTTCAATAATTTTCAAAAAAAAAAATTATATTTTTAAATAATCGTTTCTTTGAAAATTTTTTCATCTTTGTATGACGATAAATAAAATTCCTATATCAAAGAATGTGGAATCGTCCTATAACACATAATGCAAAATCGTCATAGGAACATCTACCAGCGTGCATTCATTTTGGCATGAACCCCTGGGTGTAATTAATCGTTAGATACCGCACAATTTAAAAGCGAGTAAAAAAATTGTCTCGTTTGGTGATAAGTTATGCGAAAAAGAAGATCGCGGTGCTCAAAAGTTCTTTACAAGAACCCAAAAGTTTACGAATCATAGATCTATGCGCTACTTGCTACTGTTTACCTTGGACAATGTAATGCGTTCAATTTTGAATAGTATTCTATATGTAATTTGTCTGAAGTCTTTCACGAAATTTTAATAACAAGCGAAAGATACTCAATCCAGTCTATTTTTGGGTAAAACTTGGAGTTGATGGGTCATCCAACGCACAGCCCTGTATTAGCACCCAATGAAATAATTTTATGGAACTACTCTAGTTTTGGCCCTTTCGCGGCTAGTTTTGAAATTTGTATAATATGTTGTCCTCATTGTCCTGAACCCCTGATTAAACTGATATAAATAAGTTCTTGCGGATATCCGTATTTCCGGAGGTATGGGCCTCTAAAGTTCCTCTTGGACCCTTGTATTTCGGATGAATAAATATAGGTATAATCTTAATGCGTTTGAAGTTCTGATTACAAAAGTGTAATTTTCTTTTCGAAAAAAGACCGTACTTCCTAAGGTATGGGCCTCCAAAATTCCACGGTGACCCTTTCAAAATTCGTAAAAAAAATATGAGTGTCAATTAAATGCAAGTTTGCTAATTGTAATTATATAATCAAAAAATTGCATATTTCCTGAGACATTCTTTTTTTTAATGAAAAGTAGAAGTGGTGGCCGGACTTCTACAGTGGTTTTAAGACTTTCTCCTATGGACAGATGACAAATATGGAATCTTCTTTTTGAGGGTGGGATTAAAGACTTTTTCCAATGGACTGGTGGCAACTCAGGCTACGCAACAGAATCTTCTTTGTAAAAACATTTTGTCCCAATACATTTACTTTTTAATCAATGTATTGAATCTTTAAAATGATAAAGGAGACACATAAATCATGAGAAACGACAAGTGTCCAAGCAGAACATTGGAGGGCCATATCTACGGAAATACGGATTAATATATACAGTCGTATGCAGGGCCTCAAGGACGGCATATGCTAAAAATTTTAAAACGATACGCGACCGGGTTGAAGCTTGACTTAAAGCCCTAGTTATACCCTTCACCACACTGTGGTACAGGGTTATTATGTCTTTGTGCATATGTTTGTAACAGGCAAAAGGAAACGAGATAGACACATGGTTCCTTTTGAGAATATGCATAGAATCACTTTCTAAGTCTATTAATGCATGTCCGTCCGTCTGTCTGTCTGTCTGTCCATGTTAAATTGTAAACAAAGTACAGGTCGCATTTATGATCCGAATTGGATGAAATTTGGCACAGGTCACTTATTCGGCCCAAGGACGAACCCTATTGAAATTGGGAAAAATCGGTTCAGATTTAGATATATCTCCCATATATATATATATTAAACGGTCCCTATATATCTTTCGATTTGCACGAAATTTGGTACAGCCTAATCATTTAGGTCTAGAATGATGTCTGCCAAGTTTCGTGAAAATCGGTCCAGATTTCGATATTGCTCCCATATATAGTTTCGTCCGATTTCATGTAAATGGTGCCCCAAAGTCCCTATATATCTTTCGATTTGCACGAAATTTGGCATAACGTGCTGAATTGAACCTAGAGTGAGGTCTGCCAAGTTTCATGAAAATCGGTCCAGAAAATTATATAGCTCCCACATATAATTTCGTCCGATTTCATGTAAATGGTGCACCAAAGTCGCTATATATCTTTCGATTTGCACGAAATTTGGCATAACGTACTTAATTGAGTCTAGAGTGATGTCTGCCTTGTTTCGTGAAAATCGGTCCATATTTAGATATAGCTCCCATATATAGTTTCGTTCGATTTCATGTAAATGGTGAACCACATATATCTTGCGATTTGCACGAAATTTGGCATAACGTACTGAATTGAGTCTAGAATGATGCCTGCCAAGTTTCGTGAAAATAGGTCAAGATTTAGATAAAGCTCCCATATATAGTTTCGTCCGATATCATGTAAATGGTGCACCAAAGTCCCTGTATATCCTTCGATTTGCACGGAATTTGTTATAACGTACTTAATAGAGCCTAGAATGATGTCTGCCTAGTTTCACGAACATCGATCCTGATTTATATACAGCTCCCATATATAGTTTCGTCCGATTTCATGTAAATGGTGCACCAAAGTCGCTATATATCCTTCGATTTGCACGAAATTTGGTATAACGTACTGAATTGAGCCTAGAGTGATGTCGGCCACGTTTCGAGAAAATCGGTCCAGATTTAGATATAGCTCCCTTTTATTATAGATTGATTTTAAGTAATTGATGCACCATGGAACCAATAGGAACAAAACGTTCTGAAATTAGTATAACCTAACCTGACAAGTTTGTTTGAATTCGCTTAATATTTGGATAGAGCTTCCATATATATTTTCTCCCGATTTCAAGTAAATTGGGCATCAATCTCCTCATGTTAGTCAGATTGACATCAAATTTTGCACAACGTACAAAATTTAGCATAGAATTACGTAGTTGCGTTTTCTAGAAGTACAGACATAGCCCTACTGATGACCTATTTATATTTGTTTGAAGTCGATTTATATACTTTATGAATAGATCGAGTTAGATTCACATTTAGATAAATATCACATATTTTATTTCATCCAATTTCATGTTAATAGTCCTGTTTAATATAGGGGAGAGGGGGGCACCTTTGAACGTGGGGCAGCTTTGAACAGCGCTCATAAAATCTTGGTTTAATATTTTTCCGACCCGCAACCACATTTTTGTATATGGCAATCTTGTTCTCTATATGCGTAAACCACTTTGGCTTGCTTTTTCAGTTGTCGAAAAATTGTGCATGGGTGACCATGTTTTCTCAGTGTAATTGTAAACTTTTATTCATTTGGTTTTAAGGGCGCAGGAAGAATTCTGTGATAGTTTTCTTTCGTCAAACAAATTTTTTGCATTCCAACAATCATTTCAAACATAACTAATGTAATTTCTTTCATATATATTTATTACAAAAAAAGTTTTTTTTAAATTTCCGTAAAATGCCATGGGTGGGGCACCTTTGAACATGCCCATTAAACTCGAGTAAAAAAAGGAGTTTTTAACATTTGGCTTCGATTTCTCAAAATTTCAAATGGGCTAATATGATTACGAAATTAACTGTATTTTTCACCATATTAATTTTTGTTTTTAAGTCATTTTATGTTTTAATAACTTTTGATCTAAATTTTTTAAATTTTGAACATTTTTATATATTTTTTAATGAATTAATGCATTTCTGATATGTATGAATAAAATACATACATATTTGAACATAAACACAGTAAAAAACCATGTCGTTCAAAAATGCCAACCCCTGTTCAAAGGTGCCCCCCTGGGGGGCAGTTTTGAACACTTTGAGTTCGTCCATTAAAACAGTAATAAAATATATTTATCAAGCTTATAGTATGTCATATGTATACTCATTTTAAATGTTACATATGTACCTATTAGTTAAAATATATAAGACACCAAAAATTATAAAATAAAAAATGTTATAAGGCTTGAAAGCAAAAAGTGTTCAAAGGTGCCCCCCTCTCCCCTACCCATAGTGGTGAAGGGTATCATATAGTCGGCCCGTCCGACTTTACTACTTTCCTTACTGGTTTTAATTGCGTCTGGATAATAAATTCCGGTCAATAAATTTATATATATATATATATATATATGTGTGTAAATCCAAGCAGAATGCGGTTCAATGTATAATAGCACGGAACAAAAACTTGTTAACCATAGGTGCCCATCAGTATACTTTAAAGTAGCTGCCTACTCACACGCATTGTTATGCTCTTTCAGTCAGTCGTTGTTTGACAGCATAGGTGCCCAAAATTAAAATGCGTTAGTATGTGTGAGAGAAAACAGAACAGTACCGAACAAAATTGTGTGTACATTTTGGTGGTCGGAAAAATTATTGAAGAATTTAATTTTTGTTATTATATAAATTAAAATCATTATTAAAAATGTTTTTATATGAATTACAAATTGTATATGTCACAAAAATCTAATAAAGATTATAAAGTAGCATATACCGAGATAATAATCATATTGTAATATTAAATACTACGATAATTATCAAATATTTAATTCTTTTAAAAAACAGCAATTGTTCTGTTGTTTTTAAAAATTTTTAAACATAAAAAACGCATTTTGAATAATAAAATAAAAATCCAAATATACTGAAACACTTTTATCCCTAAGTGTTATTTCGTTGATTTTCTAGTTGTGCGGACACAAAGTTGTGCGCGCACCCCAGCATGTGTTCATTCGTTGCCTGTCAAACAACGACTGACTGAAAGAGCATAACAATGCGTGTGAGTAGGCAGCTACTTTAAAGTATACTGATGGCATAGGTGCCCATCAGTATACTTTAAAGTAGCTGCCTACTCACACGCATTGTTATGCTCTTTCAGTCAGTCGTTGTTTGACAGCATAGGTGCCCAAAATTAAAATGCGTTAGTATGTGTGAGAGAAAACAGAACAGTACCGAACAAAATTGTGTGTACATTTTGGTGGTCGGAAAAATTATTGAAGAATTTAATTTTTGTTATTATATAAATTAAAATCATTATTAAAAATGTTTTTATATGAATTACAAATTGTATATGTCACAAAAATCTAATAAAGATTATAAAGTAGCATATACCGAGATAATAATCATATTGTAATATTAAATACTACGATAATTATCAAATATTTAATTCTTTTAAAAAACAGCAATTGTTCTGTTGTTTTTAAAAATTTTTAAACATAAAAAACGCATTTTGAATAATAAAATAAAAATCCAAATATACTGAAACACTTTTATCCCTAAGTGTTATTTCGTTGATTTTCTAGTTGTGCGGACACAAAGTTGTGCGCGCACCCCAGCATGTGTTCATTCGTTGCCTGTCAAACAACGACTGACTGAAAGAGCATAACAATGCGTGTGAGTAGGCAGCTACTTTAAAGTATACTGATGGGCACCTATGTTTGACAGGCAACGAATGAACACATGCTGGGGTGCGCGCACAACTTTGTGTCCGCACAACTAGAAAATCAACGAAATAACACTTAGGGATAAAAGTGTTTCAGTATATTTGGATTTTTATTTTATTATTCAAAATGCGTTTTTTATGTTTAAAAATTTTTAAAAACAACAGAACAATTGCTGTTTTTTAAAAGAATTAAATATTTGATAATTATCGTAGTATTTAATATTACAATATGATTATTATCTCGGTATATGCTACTTTATAATCTTTATTAGATTTTTGTGACATATACAATTTGTAATTCATATAAAAACATTTTTAATAATGATTTTAATTTATATAATAACAAAAATTAAATTCTTCAATAATTTTTCCGACCACCAAAATGTACACACAATTTTGTTCGGTACTGTTCTGTTTTCTCTCACACATACTAACGCATTTTAATTTTGGGCACCTATGTTGTTAACGAAACTCTATATACTCACCCCTATTCTGTATGTCGTCGTCGACACGAAACGACGTCGAAGAGAGTCGTCTTTTGCAAATTGGTATTCCCTATGTCATTATCGACATTTATCGATAACTATTGAAACATTTTTGGTATTCCGTAACAATGTGTGACGACGACGATGTCGAAGATTTCTTCGTCATAGTTTTTGTTGACGACTGAAGCGTTTGAACATTTTTTTTTTTTTTTTTAAAATAAAAAAAAACGGCCGGACAAGAACAGGATACATCATTTTAGAATCTATTCAATACTTAATGCAAAATAAAGTGTAAATAAAGAAAAATATATGGGATCTATATATAAACCTAAACCGATTTTGACCAATGTCAATAGGACTCGTCTATGTGGAAATAAAATTTCATCCCAATTGGATGGATTTTTTCCAAATTTCATTCCGTTCGGATCATAATGGTGGCATGTAACTTGTTTAAAATAATACATGAATGGAGGGACATGCATAAATCGACTGAAAAATAATTCTATGTACATACTATATACTAAAAAGTAACTATGGGTCTATCTCGTTTCTTTTTGGTCGTTGCAAACACATTTACCAAGACATAATGCCCTGTGCCACAGTGCGGTGAAGGATACAAACACATTTTTGCCCAAAAATATGCAACAAAATTTTTGTTTTTATTGATATTATCGATAAATAGTCGACATCGTCGCATGAGTGTTACAGAATACCAAATCAGTGTCGAAGTGATGTCGATGTCGATGCGAAGTGATGTCGAAAGAGAAACGTCGTCGACAACGACGACGACATACGGAATAGGGGTGACTTATTTAACCTTTAAAATGATAATGGAGACAGATAAATGATGAGAAAATACAAGTGTCGGAGAGGGACTTTGAAGGTCCCTATCTAAGGTAATACGGATTAAAGTATACCGTCGTAATCAGGGCCCTAAGGACAGCATATGAAAAAAGTTTAAAAACCATCCGCGTTTGGGCTTAAACTAGACTTAAAGCCCTAATTTTAATTGCGTCTGGATAATAAATTCGGTCATTAAATTTACCGATATGTATACATCCAATCAGAATCAGGTTTGTCATATTTGAAAATAAGGTGAAATTGATAAGAACCTACCAACGTATTTCAAAGACCGACTTCTTTAGGTTCCGATTCAATGTTGTAATTCAATCATGCACCCAAGTTTGTTCTAATTTTATATGGATTACTGAGTAGGAAAATAGTGTAGCACATACCTGTCTGTTAAAATGCACCACCTATAAAGTAAATGGGGGACATGTTATTTCTATTGCAAAAGAATCGAATATCAGCATCAGACTTACCTTCATAACTTGCCAGAAGTCATCATCTAAATTGCTACGAAGGAATCTGGAATAATTTAATGTTTTATACACTTTTATTTATGCGAAACGGTAAAATTAATTAATTGCATGAAATAACTACACCGAACCGAAAGCCATGTTAATATCCATGGAAAGGCAAATAGAAAAAAAGACGCCGCGCACTTTTCACCAAAAATGTTCGATATTGTCAATTTTCACATTGTCTACTTTCGACACAATTTATATCAAAATAAATATAGACTACACGACACTTTCACTATATACCGCACAATTATAAAATAATATATTCTTTTACCGCACTTTTGTAACAAAAAAATATTGAGGAATTAAAAGAAAATTACGTTTCGCACCGGCATTTGAAGAAAGCTCAAGAAAAGTAAACGAAAATTGTTTTGTTGACGTTAAGCACAGGGTGGTTCATAGATATTGTTTTATTGCAGTAGTGTTTATAACGGAAAGATGTTGTGTTACCCTGTTTAAACATAACGGGTGTTATAGAAAGTGTATTTGTAAAATAACTTACAACGTGATTATTAGGGTTATACATTTTTTTCAACCTCATATCCCTGTATGATTTTTCGAAGGGGTTTTACATAAGATTAGATAAAATCGTAAGGGGAACCCCTATTCTCGACTTGAATACATAAAGGATAAGAAAATGTTGTTGTTTTGTAATTGCTTTTGTAATGGGGGATATTAATTGCAATTGCTGGAGCGTCCGATTCCAACGGCATTCGGTAGAGTACATGTCTGACTCTAGCATCAACTAGGATTATTAACATCGCACGAAAATGAATAAATTGATGGACATTCGAAATTTAATTTTTGAAAAATTAATTAAATTGTAAATAACTTATATTAATTGTATTCGATTCGATTTTAGCTATGATAATTTTTGACGATTATTTGGAGTCACATGGTCTGTTCCCGTAGTGCAAGAATGTACTATTTATTACTACGATAACCATTTTTTCGTTTATGAAATCGATCAAATAGTAAAAATTAGTAGATCCCTGCAGTACGGAACAGAAAAACTGCAAGCTGAGATTTCAAAGCCTTCAGCGGAAAGCAACTTGAACATCGTTACTACTTTATCGGACGACAGCTCTTAATTTGCGAGTCTGGGTTTGTACCAATGGTGGGCAAAATTTCTCTTAAATTTTTTTAAGAGAAAATAAAAACAAGAATTATTCAGCGAAACTTAATTAATTTAATATTTTTTAAACATAAAGAAAATCCCAGGAAGGGTAAAAAATAAATTCATTAAAAATATTGCGGGAATTTTTTCATTGATATTTATTTCTGTTTTAACATCAAAAAATGTAAAGGGAACGCATCAACGCTGGTGTGCACGTCTGCCCAACTATGGTTTGTACATGCAACTTTGAGTTCTTAGAAGTGAGAGGCATAAAAAGGGACATGGGGAAGAAATTCAAAAGTGAATCGAAGAGAGCAGCAGCAGAGTTGCTTAAAAAAGTTGCATGTATAAACCCAGACTAACGAGGCGTCTTGCAATTTCTGCTGGGATATGTTCCCTTTTGCTCGTTGATGTTCTATTTTCTTCCTCCCAAAGACTATCTGTACTTTAAAATGTCTGTTCCAAAGCTAAGGAAAAAAATAGTAGAATCCTGTAGTACGGGAACAAACCAAATATGTATTTGAATTTTACTTCAAAAATTTCCAGAAATAATAACGTCAATTTTCGAAACAATCTTTCAATTTTTTTGTTTCAATAAAATTAAAATAAAAAACCCTAAATTATTTCAGTGAAATATTAGACCCCAAATCATTTCCAATAATACTATGTCGTATCAAATTAAATCAACACCCTATTTGAAAAGAATGGTATCGGCAAGTAAACAAAATGGACAGCTACAAAAATTAAAAGAAGAATATGAACGTATAAAAGATTTCGATGAAAAGGCCCTTGAGAAGAGAATGCGTCAAGTTCGGTTGAAAAGACTATTCAAGGAAATAGAAGATCTTAAGGTGGCCAACTTTAAAAGGAAGAAATTTTCGAGTATTCCTGAGGAGCCAGCAACTCCTCCCAATGATCCACGCTTGGAAAATTTATTAAAAGCTCGTAAAATGGGTGAAGTTTATTCGCAGCTCAATGGTTATAATGAGATATTGCCGTCAACAACTAGTGCAACCATGCCCTTAGACCCCACCGAGGCCTTAAGAATTGGTTTACTCTCGAAGAGACAAATACAAGAACGCGAGCGACAAAAAGAAGAAGAAAAGAGAATGAAAGTTAGGGAGCGCAAACAGTATGGCAATCAAATATCCAATTGGAATATGCATAAAATGTTGCAGAAGAAATTGCGCAGCGAGGTAGCGCAAGGTATAAAACAAACTACATTCTGTACTGTGGTAAAGGGGAATGGGTCCTTCAGTCGTCAAGATTCGAATATAACTAGTGATACTTCTTTGGATGGTAAGGAACGTTTAAAAACTCGCGTCGATTATGGGAACTTCTTATCCGAACGAAATCGGCGTGTCATAATGAAAAGAAAATGGAAACAACCTCAATTCCATGGGTATAAGGATGAGGAAAGTCTTGCTGCTGGTAACCTTGTAATTGATGCTTCCAAACATTCACAATCATTGAGTGAAGATCTTGTGTATGAAAGTGCTTTTGATATATCAAACCACACGACAGTTGAAACTTGTAATGAAGGCAGGCGTATGAAGGCTCTTCAAAATTGGCATAAATTAGTGATGTTATTGCTTTGTCGTAGCACAACTTTTGGAAAAGAACTCGATTTTAATCTACGTAATATTTCCAATGATACCAATCTTCGACAAAATGATTCTGCAATGCAAGGATCCGAATCTTTGGTAATAAGCGATAAGGAAGATAGTCAAGAAATTTTATTAAATAAGGAAGATTTGGGCTATAGAAAACCTCCTACCAAGATAACTAAAGATTGCAAGAAAATAGAAAATAATTTAACACCACTACCAACTGCCCCGACGACAAATCAAATGACATTAGGCCCAAAACCAATTCTTAAAAAATCCACTTTAGCATTAACCAAAGACGAGCAAATCAAAACGTTGATACAAAATTATGCACGAAAAGAAATTGTGGAAATGAGTGTTCAGAAGCTGCGTGAAATTTTCGAACATCATAATTCGTAAAAATTTAAAACAAATAATTAATAGATTTTCATTAAATATTTTGGCTAGTTATAAATAAAGTTTACCGATTACTTTCATTTCATTTGATTTATCAAATAATATTAAATAAATTTAATTTGAAATTATATATAAAGTGCAGTACATACTAGCCAACATCAGTGATAGTCAAAAATGTAATACAACATTTTTAAATAGAAACCCCAACTTGAGTGTCACTCATGTTTGTTAGGGTGTATTGTACTTAAATCTGAATAACATCAGTTGGCATTATAAATATCCATCGATTTATTATAAAAATTTTGAATTTTTTGGAAATAAAAAATATTGGATACTTCTATTAGTTTTAAATCTACACAAAGATGATGGAAGGGGGTTATAAGTTTGTGTGACCCCAAGAGTTTTGTTCAAATTCCACAAAACTACACAGCGATCAATCTAGTCTAGATGAATAAATCAGCGATATGTAAATAGTACTGCCTACGGGAGGCAGAGCTGAATGCTAAAGGACGCAACCACAGGTTGCGGATAGTGGGTGAGAGTCTCGGGGAAGTCCGTATGATCCCAGGACTGACGAGGCGCCTTTTTAATTATCCACTTCCAAGATCTTAGGTCACTACCTTCCAACCGAACTCGTGCCCACCAGTGTTCTACGGTTTGCAGTCAGGGTCCCGACTGTATTAGAACAGAGCCTTGTTGATACTTGAGCGCATCAAAAAGGTTTTCAAGCTTAGTCGCCGAGTCCTTACCATGGTACGAGACTATGCCATGGCCGACCTTAAATCCTTATTCTATGCAGCCGAATTTTAATACCTCCTCGTTGGAGGTCGCCAAAATCCTTATAGAAACACACTAAGTCTGAGGTCGTCCTCAAGTGTTACTGATTACTGCCGACTCTGTTATGACGAGGAGAAGACGGGAACAATTGATTATCTCCTGCATCGCTGTCCAGTTCTGGATTGCAGACGGCATAGATTAGTGGGTGTTCACTTTTCACCGTGTCTAAACTTCTATTCTGCTTTAATCTACATCATCAGAAACCGGATGTGGTTGGGACAGCGCAACCTGAACACATAATATATTTTTGCCCAAATTTCTACAATCATTCAGTCACAGTTAGTGACTGCACATCCCCAAACTTAACCTAACCAGTGAAAGGTTTGGTTCAAATCGGATAGCCGTTCGCATGATATTATAAAATTAAATTTCAGCAAAATATTGACTATTTTGTGTGGGAGGTATGAGAAGAATTCCGTCTTCCATCTTGAATTAAGTTTGAAAGAAATATTACGATGTGCATATTTGCCATAAAATCGGACATTCCACGCCATTTTTTTTATTGAATTAACAAATTTTCAAAACATTACAATAACCAATATTACAATAAACATTCATATAAGATTTGCAAATTTTCAAAATGTGGGGGAGCTACTAGAAGGCGTGGACCGATAATTCCAATTTCCTAACAGTATACAGGTATGGTTAAAATATTAGGATTTGCAAAGTTATGTTAAAAACCTTAAAAATACCGATAATGGCGTTATATGGGGGCTACGTCATACAACTATATCTGAAAAAAATTTCGCCCACCAAAAAATCATAAATTCAAATTACAATCAATTGGATACGACCATTGTATGAAGAAGAGGTCTAAACTAAGACCTTTATCAACAAAAAAATTGAAAAAATGTTTTCTACCCTTAAAGAACTCGGATTAGCTTCTTTGGTGGGAAAATTTTGCTGAATTTTTCAAAATACCTACAATGGGGCTATATATGGGGGCCATGTCAAAAAATGGTCCTATATCTAAATTTTTAAAAACTCGAAACTCGACCTTTACCAAAAAAAAAAAAAATTAAAAAAATGTTTCCACTCTCCACCAATACTTACAGAATAACCACTCTGGTGGGAAAATTCTGCCTGAATTTTTCAAAATTCCGACATAGGACTGTGTTAAAATATTGTTATTAAGAATTTTCGGTCCTCGTTGGGTAGCAAAAATCCCTATCAAAAATTGTATTGGATTATGGGAATTTTAAGAAAATTATATATCAAATATGGCTACAAATTAACATTTCTAGCGTCCTTGGAAAAAATGTTTACCCTATTTTAAATATGTTAATTTTAACCCTATAAGTCCCAACACACATTTCTTTGCTGCAAAACCTCATTAGTACTCGTATACATCCGATAAAGAAACATTTGTTTATGTTGATTGGATTCCGCTATTCCTTATAATGGAAGTATATAACTTTTTAAATTGCTACAAAAGTCCTCTTTCACTTTCTTAAAACCTTTACATTAACAAACACACACAATTTTTTTAATATTTCTTTATTTTTATTAAAAATATTTAACATAAAAAATATATGTATTTCTCATAAACATTTTATATTGTTGTTGTTATTAGTATATTTTTTTCTCTCTATCAAAGCAAAACATTCTATTATCTCTGGTTCATCAAAATAATAAACATAAATTTTAATGGGAATTGTTTAACATCATGCAAGGAAAGAAAACAAAAATAAAATATTAAGAAAAAAAGTAACCAAGGATATGCACATGGGATATTGTGTGAAGTATATATCCAAATTAGCAAAAAACTCGATATAAATATCTTCGCAAACTTCTGGGATATATGTATGTGTAAACGAACATTAAAATAAATGCTTAAAATTAGAATAGAAACAATAATATTACAAATAAGAATATTTGATAAATAGAAAACCATTTTACTGAGATTTTTTGTTGTTTCTTTTACATTATGTTTGAAGAAAAAAAAATATGCATTTTACGAAATATTTTTTTTGTTTTAAATTAAAGCTTACAAAATAAATATAGAATAGATTTTAAAAGTAAATGCTAAATATATTTATAGAAAAACGATATTGCGTATAATAGTAGCATTATAATAATGTTTTTTTTATCAATTTTACGAAAAGAATATTACGAAATTTTTAATTTCAAATAACAATCTAAAAAATATAAGAATTATTTAAATAAAAAGAGGAGGGATAATTACCGGATAATTAGAATAATATTTTCTTAATAAAATAATAAACTTGAAAGTAATTATTAAATGAAATTTGTTTTTGTTTTTAAATTGAAATGAGCGCCGCTCTTTACAAGGTTTAATCAAACTGATTGATATGCTCTAAATAAATAAATACATACATGAAAAAACTTGGTTTTTCCTGACAAAGTACACAGAAGATAACTTAAATTTTAAAGGTATTACAAAAAGACAATTTTTTGCAAATTAAATAAAAAACAAGATTGGCCATTAGATAATGTTTTGCTATCACACATAAGATTTCTAAAACAAACATAGAAGGGAACGACTTAGTTTGAAAACATATATTTATATGTTTGTGTATAACTCCATTTTTAAATAGATGATTTAGAAGATGAGGAGCTTCTTCTTCTTTTTGGTTTTTTGTTTATCCAAACTCAATTCGGATTCATCGGCATCCTGGAAAAAGAAAACAAAAAATAAATTAATAATTATTTAAATTAAAAAATAATACTTTTAATTATAGAAATATTGTTATCGACAATTGTTTAGTATTAAAATTGTTTTACCGAAACTCAGTTTTCTATAGAAAATTATTTTCTCTAATTTAAAAAATTTATTATCTGAATTGAGAAGTTGTTATCGATAACTTTTCGTTAGAGAAAATTTGTTATTGATAACTGTTCGATATAAAAAAAAGTTGTCATCGATATCTTTTCGTTTTAGATCGATAACTTTTCGTTATAGAAACTTTGTTATTAATAACTTTTCGTTATAAAAAAGATTTTATCGGCAAGTTTTCGCTACAGAAAAGTTGTTATCGACAACATTTCGTTAATTTTTTAGTTTTGAAAATTATTTCATTACAGAAAATTTGTTATCGATAAATTTTCGTTACAGGAAAGTTGTTATCGATAAATGTTCGTTACAGATAATTTGTTATCGATGATTTTTCTTTATAGAATATTGTTTATCGATGATTTTTTGATATAGAACTTTTATTATCAATGACTTTTCGTTATAGAAAAGTTGTTATCGATAACCTTTCTTACAGAAATGTTGTTATCGATGACTTTTCGTTGTAGAAAATTTGTTATCGACAACCTTTCGTTAGAGAAATGCTGTTATCGATGAATTTTCGTTATATAAAATTTAATATCGTTGACTTTTCATTATAGAAAAGCTTTTTGTTATTGAAAAGTTATCGATTAATTTTCGCTATAGAAATGTTGTTATCGATGATTTTTCTTTATAGAAAACTTTTTATCCGCAACCTTTCGTTATAGAATAGTTGTTGCCGACAACTTTTCGCTATAGAAATGTTGTTATCGACAACTTTTCGTTATAGAAATGTTGTTATCGACAACTTTTCGTTAAAGAAAAGTTGTTATAGATGCATTTTTGTTATAGAAATTTTATTATCGATATATTTTCGTTATAAAAAAGTTGTTATCGACAACTTTTCGCTATAGAATATTTGTCATCGACAGATTTTCCATATAGAAAATATGTTATCGACAACTTTTCGTTATGGAATATCTGTTATCGAAACTTTTCGTTATAAAAACGTTTATATCGTCCACATTGCTTTAAGGAAAGGTTGTAATCAGCTAGTTTTCTTCAAGGAAAACAATTCATATAGATAAGGAGTTATCGACAACTTCCCCTTATATAGTTTTTCATTGTAGATTTTTGATTTGTTTTTCTATTGAAATGATTTTTGATTTGTTTTTCGTTTCCTTACCTTATCAGCATCTAATTTTTTGTTCTTTGCCAACTTTTTATATTCCTTTTGTTTTTTCTTCTCCTTTTTCGATAATTTCGTTAACGTTGAGGATTTTTGTTTTTCCGGTTCATCGTCCCGTTTGCTGGCAATGTGTGATTCCAAACGTTGTTTAATGCTCTGAAAAGATGACATTAAAATAATAATTAAATAATTTTTAAAATTATTAATTTGTGCGTGATAATACCTGATCTTCTTCGGCTTCTCGCAGGCGATCCATTTCCAAGCATTCCACAACTTCATTGCGTAATTTCACCACCTCAAGCAAGCGTTCGATGAACGCCTCTTCTCTGGCTTTATCCGAATCGGTTTTATTACATTCCGGTTGGGCCATAAGTACACGTATTTCATATTCCAAATCGGCTTGTTCTTGTTCCAGGCGGTGTTGGCGTCTCCTAGAAAAGGTGAAAAGAAGAGAAATGGAAATGGTTACTATCTTTTTAGGAAAAATATATTCTTTAATTAAATTTTGTTTTGTAATACTTACAGATACATTAATTCAGCTTGTCGCCGGAACAATTCATTCTTTTCATTGACCAATTCAAACAACTGCAAAATCAAGCCCTCAACTTCTTTGGAATTTTCACCATCTGTGGTGGCAATTTCACCGGCTGCATTCAGTAGCTCACCATTTTCACCCTCACAACGATCACGAATCATTTTCTCCAATATGACACCCTGTTTCTCGAGACCCTGTTGCTGTACTTCTATGATATCCAATTCATGTTTAATTTCTTGTAGCGGTAACATTTGTAATACCCTTCTTGGTGGTATGGGTAATGCGGGTGCCGGACCCTTACGTCTTTTCCATTTACCATGGACGGATTTATTAAATAGCGGATCATTATCTTCCGTACCCGATGATGCGGCCGATATTTGTGATTGTCTATTACGATTATTGGCCTCCTTGTTATCCTTTAGCTTTTCCAATTGGCGCTCTCCCGACATTGTAGAACTGTTTAGATCATCAATTAGGGGATTTGATTCGTGTGTGGGTGTATCCAAATTATGAGGTATCAGCAGACGTCGATATACCACATTGGGTTCAGATTCTTCTTGCAGATAGTTTTTATTATTTTGATTTTGTTGTTGATGTTTCAGATCGTCACATTGACTTTCATTGCCACCGTCTGAGGGGGAATGTTCTTCCAGCAGATCCTGATCGAGAGGTATTAAACGTTTCGATGAACGCCTGATGGTGGCTGGTGATGATAGTTGGTCTTTATGTGTTTGCGACTGTATAGTCTTACCCTCCAACAAAGCTTTCTCTTCGTCGGATAATTTCGAGTCCAATTCACTCTGCAGAGGGTAACTATGCAAGTTTTTTGGCTGCGTAGTAACGGTGTCGATTTGTATTTGTGGTACTGTGGCCGGTTCCAAACGGGCTGGCTTTGGTGGTGCAGGTGCTGGCCTCTTTTTGCGTCCTGACTTGGGGGTGCCGACGGTACTGGAACTGGGTGTGGAGGTCTTGGAGCTAGTATTTATGGTTTCCGAAGAGGGGAACAACTCCTTGACGGGGGCTGGTGGTAGAGGAGCCCGCCGAGTTTTACGCGATCTTATGGTACCTCCAGCCGAAAGATTTAGTGAATTATTTGAGGATCTGATATCGGAATTACGCAAGAGATTATTGTTCTGGTTGTTCGGTGTTGATGACAAATTATGATGGCTGTGCAATGAATTGTTACTGCCATAGAAATCACTGGAATTTTGTAAAACAAATGAAGAATTGTTGTGGTGTGAGTTGGAGTTGTTGTGCTGCTGACTGATGCTGCTGTTCACCGGCTGGGCCGCCTTTGTGCTGAGACGTGGTGTTGGTTCAGGTGTGGGATTTAGGGATTGCGATCTAAGTTTGTGTGGTGGAATATATTTGTATTTTAACATTGTTGTTTTTTAGAATAAGAAGAAGAGTGTATGGATTGGATTTGCAAATAGAGATGTGGGTGTTGGTGGTTGGATGTATGGTGTGGATGATGAAATAAAGCTGTTTAACACATTCTGAAAATGTTTTTTGGGTTTTTGCACAATTTTTTTTTATTGTCGGCACTTTAGATGAGTAGCCTAATGGTTCTCTTTCGAGTGGTATTTAATAACTGAAATTGAAATGTCTTCAAAATTACAGCTGTTGTTGTTGATTGGCCGTCCGAATGACCGAACAAGAAGAAGTTCAGTGACCAGTTGTTGCTGCTGTTGTCGATTATTTTGTTTGCAAGCCAAAACCTACAGCCAGGGAAGAACTTGGCCGCTTGGCTACCTTTTCAACTAAGGAAATTTTTACCAACTTAGGTGTGAGACACAAGGCGTTGAATTTTTCTTTTATTTTTTGTAGGTTTTTTAATGAAAAGTGACGCCAAAAAAGAAATTTCTGTGTCACTTCGTTGTGGTTTTGTTGGTGAATATGAGAAACGGAACTAAGACCGTTACTTCACTTGGCAATGGTAATAATGATGATGATGACTATGACGATAATGATGACCAACATATGCATGAGGTTTATAATTTTATTGCCAACAAAAACAAATGATGACCAAGGCGATAGCAAAATAATAACAGAAAACACGAAGCAATGAAAGTGCGCATGCGTAACACAACAAGAAATATGAACACAATTCAAATTAACAGAACCGCACCGTTGTCCATCATATGTTATTTATTGTTGTTGTTATTATGACTACTGTTGTTGTTGTGGCTGCTATTTTCTAGCGTCTTGTAAATTTTATTTTATTTTTCTTTTTATTTAAATTTATTTCAATTTGTTTCTGTTCTGCTTGACAAATCCGGCACAATAACTAAAAGCTTGAATTAACGCCGCTAACCGTGGTGGAAAATAAAAACGACATTTGACACCCACTTGCTAGCGACCCGCACATCAGAGTGTGTCTTGAGGTTCGTTGGTCTTCAAATAATTTTTTGCAAAAACAAAACAACAAAAAAACTACTTTACATAGGGTCTAGGTCTGGGTTTATTTATTTTTTTGTTCCGATGTAAAGGAAACCGAATATTTTTTTACGACAAATTTCCGACGGTGTTTTCTCGTGTGTTGTTAACGCCGCACGTACGATATGTTGTTGTTTGGTTTACAGCTAATTTAGAACTGGCATACCATGTTAGTAATATCTTCTATTCAAAGTCGACAAAATAGTTTCCTATGCAGCATGTGCTTGCTTATTAACTGCTGGCTGTTACGGCTGCTACAACAAATCTTGCCCACAATACCAACAATAATAATGTTGTGTGTGGTTTTTTGTTATTTCTACGTTACAACTGTGTGAAGAGGTGTAAGGCCGACCGATAGTCTGTCTATCGTTTAGTTTTTTTCTTCTGCTTCTAATACAACCTAATCAGGGGAGTCGTTCGTCAGTTTTAGATAAATCAACAAGTCGTGTGTGTGTGTGAGCGTTCGTGCTTATAAAAAAATTTTAGCAGCCAAAAATTGTAATCACAAACAGAAAAATAACAACAACAAAAAATATTCAAATATTGTGATTATATTTTTGGTTCGTGCTAATGATTTCAGTTGTTGTTTTCTGTTTGGTGATAACTATTTAGACCATCAATGTGACAAATTGTTAAAGGGCGAAGTAAATGAAAACTAGGCAATAAAAACATGTAAAATCAAGATCAACCAGAAGTTTGGAGTTTTTTGGAAATAAAACTTGTATTAAAAAAATAAAATAATAATGTAGGTGAATGAAAGTGTTTTTTAGAATTAAAAACAAAATAATAATACGAGTTTGAGAAAAATATCATAAATGATCTAAATAATTGAGGTGGATTGGGAAGGAATGACGAAAATTAGGGGTGTAAACGTTTTCCATTGAAATCTGATATCTATTGCATTTAACTCTAATGCGCATGTCATATGGGAGAGCCTATAGCGGATTGAATTTTGTAAAACCATGCAGAAAGTAAAAGTGAAACATCTGAAACATATTCTATCGTGATTTTAGTAAATAAAATTAGACTTTGAAAATGGAATTATAAAGCTCTGTTCTGAATTTCCTGCGGGGAGACGACTTCTTACGAGGAAAATTTTGTTTCCTATCAGATATTTCCTCGGGAGAAAGGTTTTTGTTGACCCAATGGGTTTAAATTCTCAATTCCATTGTATATTGTATAAATATAATACAAATAAATCCTCAAAAGGTAAAAAGTTCTATTGTAAATGCCGTTTTAAGTGGATTTAACATAGGCGACCTTTTTCGGATATAATTAAAACAATCAATTTTTTTAGTCGCAAATATTTCTTTTGAAATTCAAATCTGTTGATTTGTAATTCAAATAATTCTAAATCAAGTTTATGTAATTAAAAACATATTAATATAATTTGAATTACAGACAGACTTTTTTCATTATAAATGGAATATTTTGAATATTAAAATAGAATGCCTAATCTGACTTTCAAATTTTGTCATTAAAAGGCCAATATAATCAAATTAGAATAATGTTTTAAAAGACGTTTTTTCAAAAACGTCTGGGCAGGTGTTCATATCTTTTTATGGGATTTGTCATGGTTATTTCTAACTTCTTCCTCTACTATATTTTCCTTTTTAGGTACTCAGTATGAGTACAATGGATGAAAGTCTCCGAGTAAAAGCAGCTGCTAGACAACTGGTGGCTGCACAGCCTTTAACCAAAAATTTAACCTAAAACGAGGCGAGGTTCGAAACTTTTAATACCCCTCGATCAAGATCTATGTGACTATTTTAATTATCAACAAAATCAAACTAATAAGCACTATTTACAATTTGTTATATCGTCGCCTGCTGATAATCGTAATAGACAATCGCCTCATTTCGGCAGTCTCAACGGATACGGAAGATAATGATCCGCTATTTAATAAATCAGTCCATGGTAAATGGAAAATATATTAGGGTCCGATACCTGATTTACCCATACCACCAAGAGGGTACTACAAATGCTATCATTGCAAGAAATTAAAAATTTATTGTATATTCCCGAATCAATTTCATATAGGAGAAAATGATTCGGTGGGTGATAAAATGGTGGGCTTTTAAATGCAGCCGAAGAAATTGCAAAAAAGATTAGAAACGGATGTACCAGGGATGATTAACTTGAAACTAATTGAAATACAAATATTAATTTTTTGTCCCGAATCAAACCTCTTTGCTAGATATTTTTCCGATGGTTCTAAGTTAGAGTACGTAACAGGTACTTCATTTTATTTATTGAAAATAAAAAGGAGACCATTTGCCTGATCTTTCATGGGAGGTCTGGAGGATATGTTCAATATACAGAAGACTTGAAGTTAATTTATCTGAAAATCTAGAGAAAGCTTTTTATAAAGAGAAGGCAGGAAGAAGAAATGTTGTCTATAGAAGACCACCACTATTATTCGTGAGATAACGCTCAAAATGGATATGTTTGTTTTTGTTTGTTTTTTTGAATACCTCAAATATGACAGGCCTTTTCTCCTGATAAGAACTCCACACTTCTTTTGAAATTACATGGATGCTTAACAGATTTGTTGCTCCTTTTCTTAGAGTTCCTTATTTAAAGACCACCGCAGATACATTGATACACGGATCAAATATGAACTGCATATATAACACTTTTGCTGAAAGTTTTTAAAAATCCTCCGATCAGTCCTCACTATTCAAAACACATTCTGTGAAACCCAATCGTACTCAATAAACCCGATTTCAAATTGTTAGACAACAACGAAGATTGATATTGCGGAAAAAGACTGCATTAATTTACTCAAATAACATTTGTTCATTATAAAGACTTCAGGTTCTTATAAAGACCAAATGATTTGTGTAGAGGAACACAGGTCTTTATAAAGACCAATATAATCCAAATCTATAAAATATATCACGAATGAACTCAATCTGTATCGAAAATCTTCTTTAAATTTGTCGGTAAAAGATAATAAACAAAAACTAAATTAATTTTTGGCGATTTTTCTACGAAAATCACCCGACAACACTGGAAAATAAGACGAAGAAGATCACCATCCAAAATACCTCAAGCATCAATTGGTTGGTTAAATGAAAATGAAAATCCAGCACATGCAATGCTGATTTGCAGTAAACCACAGAAATTAAATTTACAGCTGATAAAAAGAAATGAGTTGACAATTTTGTTTTGCTCAAATAAAAGAAAATAAAAAGAAGAAACAACGAAATCCATTAACACTAAAAATAATGTACAAGAAACAATGTGTCTTATGTTTAGAGCCAATAAAAAAATGAATATTACTCGACGTTGTTTTACTCTTTCCGACCGGAAGTTTTTTTGGTAACGTCGTAAAATGTAATACAAGATGCCTATGACACTAGACACTGCACTTCTGCCTCCATAGCCAGCCACCACAATATGTCTTGCTGCCAATTTTGCCACTGCATTTAGCACCGCAATTAGAGCCTACCCTTCAGACTTTGGTATAAAAAGGTTAACAACAGTGTTTGGTTTTGGTTTACACCGAGTTGTGTGAGCGAGATAATGAGAAATAACAACAAGTTGTATTGACTTAATACCAAGTAACATTGTTTTGTTTGGCTTTTGGTCGCCCAAAACCCCAGCTGTGGTAAAGTCATGTTATAATAACCCAGAATATTGACTGACTGGTTGGTTTGCTGGTTGGGTTTGAATGACTGAACCATGGCTCTTCAAAGTTAATAAGTTTAACATGAATTTGTACTTTAATTTTATTGTGTGAATTTGAATTTGTTTGTTGTTAACTGCAAAGAAGAAAAAACACTTGTCTACCAGTTTATCGGTTTGGTTTTATTAATTCTTTCTTTTTCCCTTGTTTATTTTCTTTTTTCCTGTGTGTGTGGTGGGTAAATACTGAAAGAAAGTCAACCCAGTAACGTAAATATTGTCTTAGGTTTTTCTTCTTCTCTGGCGTTATTTTTTCTTTGTCCCCGAACATGTTGGAAATTAAAGTTACTGTTACATTTATTATCAGTTTGTTGGGCAAGGGAAAATAATTGTAACAAAACATGGCTTAGAGACTGGGTCGTTCGCATGCAGCACATGCAGAAGTTACGAGTTAACACAGTTACCAACAACAAACAAAATAAATAAATGTGTTGAGTAATAATTAGCACATTTATGCTTTTGTGGTTCATTGGGTTCAGGTTTTTTTCTTTTCTTCATGACCATATGATGAACATTTGTTTGGAAGGTATAGCAATGGGGAAGTGTAACATGAAATACAAAGTTTAAAATATATCGAAAATATTCTGTTTAGAAGGTCTTATGCCCATAAAGGTTCAAAATAGGTTTGTAGAAAGTCTGAAAAATATTTTCGCTGACGATTTTCGAATTTTCTGTCTATGGAAACCTGAACCTGGTATTTTTTTATTGAAGACCAGTAGGAGATTCTTTGTCTAAAGGAAATCTTTTGTATATACAAATCTTTTATCTGTGAAAATCTGAAGGAAAAATCCGAAGAAGAATATATTCTGTCCGGTCTTCTATAGGTGAAAGTCATAGAAAATATAGCCCGAAGAAAATTTTATTTCAATATATACTTTCCACCATGAAGTGATCATGCAAAATATCTAAAATCGGTCTGGATTGTCTGCCAGGAGGGTTTTAATCTTCTAAGAGTATGAAATTCCCAATTATAGATACTCATGTTGGAAAATTCAGCAAAGACTTTCAGCATTCCGAAAATTAACCGAGACGTTTATATGGGTGCTATATCATCAGATTAACCTATATTTAAAGTTTTTTTGCGAATAAGTTGTTAACTAACCAGGAGCTTAGAACGCCAAATTGTACCCAAGTTGGTTTGAAAAATTTCCTTTTTTGCAAGGACATTTTGTACTCATTTCTGAGATACCAAAATTTAGATTATAAAATTTGGCAAAGATCATCAGCATACCTGTGAATATGTCTAGTATCTACCACGAATTTGAAATAGCAAATTACAGCCACTTAGGTGGAAAAATGCCTCTAGAACCATGGAAATATCTATAATGGGGCGGGATATTAATGCCTATGTGGGAGAATGTCCCTTGAACCGTGTAAATGCATTAAAAATGGGTAGAACCTTTATATGCTATGCCAAAACATGGACCTATAAGATGTTTGATGAAAATTATGTAAACCCACAAGCCGCTTCGATTAGGAAATGGCCTTCGGTCAATAAAAAACTTAAAATAATGCCGGACCTTTATATTAAGACTTTTTCGAAAAAAAAAACAAATTCCAAATTAGAGCTGCTTCGGTCGGAAAAGTCTCTTACGACTTGCGGGATCTTTATATATTGATTTTTATTAAACATATTTTGCATAATAATTTTGTACACACCAAGAATCGGGTATGCCAGGAAAATACCTAAAATGGTCTCTCTTAAAACCCGTAATGCCAAATAACAACTCCTACTTTTTGAAAATTCGTGAAACCCCTTAATTTGGGGACTATACCAAAACGTGGGCCTTTACATCCCACTCACAATATGAAATATCTTAGGAAAGGTAGCAATCTGTGTGGATTTTTTCATAGCTCTATCTTATTTCATAGCTCTATAACTTAAGAAGTTGTAAAATAGACAATATCGAATGTTGTTAAAAAGTTACAGAATACAGGGGCTGAAGTAGTGTTTCTGAACATCTACAGTATATAGAAAGTCAGAAAAAGGTAATCTGTCTATAAAAGAACTGTGAAAAGGTCTTCGAGTTCGGAAGGTTTTCTATGTATATAAGACTTTTTATCTAAATAAGTCTACAGGAAAGTCTTCTGTCTAAAAAAGTCTTCCAAATATATAAATTATTTATATATCTCAGGAGGTCCTTAGCATTCCTATCTCTGGTTGGTATTTTATCAGTAATAAAAATCAAAAAAATTTTCAGTCTTCAGATGTCTTAGTCTTCTTGGAAACTTTATATTTATATTCCCCTATCTGTAGAAGGCAACCTTCAGAAGTGTCTAAGTCAACGTTCGACATTTATTCTCTGGATATCCTTCGGTTATAGAAGTCCTCTGGGAGGTATAAATGAAAAAATATATTTTTTTTACTAAAAGAAAATATTTAATTTATTTCTAAGAATCGAAGAAAACCCCAACTCATTCCACCGTAAACGACAGTGACATAGATTTTTTTCATTTGTTGTTTGTATTTCCTTTACGGATTTTTTCATGAAGTTTCTTGGTTTGTTATTTTTTGTTCGTGTTTTGAGACATCACTACTGCAGGCAGGTATGCCCATATTTTTGTAATGTGTTTCAAATAACAGTTTTGGTCATTTGTAAAATATTTGAGAAATTTTAAACATTTTTCACCATATATATAAAACAAAACCAATAAAAAAATGTGCAATGACTAAGATAATCTGATGAAATTTGAGCACGTAGTAATGTGGACAACAACAAAAATACCACAAAGTGATCATGAAGCGTTAGAATGAAAACATTTTTTTTGGAAGGGGTTGTTTTTCATTCTCATTTTTTTTTTTGGTTAAAAAAGGGGTGTTAGCCGCTATGGGAGATAAAACGAAATGGTATTTGGAAATCCATTTAAGGCTTTTCATTTAGTTGGGTTCTAATGATAACGTCACACCACCACTGCACAATTTTGTAATATGATTTATTGCTGGGTATTGGTAATGACCAAACACTTCTAACAACAATGCGGCGCGCTCTACGAAAATCGTATCTATCTACACCAAAGCGTTAATAGTAATTATCGATTTTGGTATCAACAAATGTAATCAATGAACTAGTTATTAATCATTCATAAAATAGGTTTAAAAGGTTTGAAAATATATTCTAGACTAAAAGGTTGTAGTTTAGTATGGGAAATTGTTAGATTTAATGTTCCAGCGCCAAGAAATAAAAAAGAAAAACAGGTTCTAATTCAGAAAAATTCTACCTACAACGAAGAGAACCCAATTTTTGAAAATGTCGATATTTAATATGCCCATTTAACGCCTCCACACATCATAGTAGTGTGATTTACGTTAATGGTTAGAGGGTGAGCACAAACACACTCAAATAGCAAAATACACCTGATGTGAGGTACAGTGGTGTGAGAGGAATAAAAAGGGGACTTACAATAAATAAACAAGTAATAAACCAGAAAGTACACTGTTCCAGGATTTAAATCTGATATACAAGACATATCAAGATTCAATCAATATTTTTACAATATTAATTTTTTCTGAATTTAAAAAAAATTGATTTTCCTTCAAAAAACAAGAACAAGATGCATCTCACTATATGTATTACCATATACCGGGCCTCTGAACAATCGATACTAAAGTTATCAATTCAAATCTAAAATTTGCAAAACTTTTATACGAAATTTTAGTTTATAAATGTTTCAATTATAATCTTCTTCCTATTTAGGAATATACAATTCTAATTAAAAAAATCAAAAACCATCTAAAAATCCAATTTAAAAACAATTCCTCACGGCTTAAAGTTATGCTGCTCAATAATTACAGAAACAAATCAATTTGTGTGGGGTTTCAAAAGCTTATTTAAAAAAATTGTTATTTTTATATGAGTTGGCTGTCAATAATTGAACAATGTTTAATTATTTTTATATGGCAAGAAATAAAAACTATTTCAGCATGCTGAGCATGTTCATATTGATTTGTTTGAAGCGGTTTGCCCTTTTATGGCATAACTAAATCGGTACATGTGCGAATAATGAGGCGACATTAACATTTGTTTGTAATTGATTTAACAATTTTAGAACATTTCAACACACATATACATACTATATGAAAAAAAAAACCTAAATACAAAAACCAGCAAATATTTGTAAATTGTAACTAATTCTATATGCAATTTTTGCATATACATTTTGTTATTCCAATATAGATATTTTAATTTCTTAGTTAACGTCAAATATATATTTTTGTTCCTTATCAAAATCAAAACAAGTTTATTTAGCCCAATAACAAAAAATATATATCACCAAAAATTCTTAAGGTCATCATTGAAAAATTGCCTAATTTTTGTTATCACACACAACAAACAATACACATAACGTTTTACATTTGTAAAGAAGATAAAATAAAAAAATATTTATTTAAGAAAGAATACAGCGAATAAGACTAGGCTTTTTTTGTGCGGTAGTAGTGTTGAATCACAATCTCGTTGCCTTTTTCACCTCACATAGTTACATATTATACGTTGTGGTGAAAACCCAAGTAAATAAATTGAGCCCCTGAAAGTATGCTTTAATATTTAGTATTTATATCGAAATAAAAACGAATGTAAAGAAGGTTGCCATTTGTTTGTCTTTCATTGAAGAAATATTTGAATTTTCAAGAGGGGTCATTTACAATTTAATGGCATATGGATAAATAATACCACTTTATCGATTATATAGATGTCCAGAAGAGGAATAAAGGAGGAATATATAAATGTCTTACATGCATACAAATGGGATATTTAGAATTTAAAAACGTTCGAGGATGGTGTCCTTTATGAAAATGCGAATGAAGAAATTTGTTGACTGAGAAAATTACAATCTTCGTGACGTGTCAGTGCATGATTTTTAATCAACTTGTGGTGTGGCAGACAAAACTGAAATAGGCAACGGCCATGTTAACATTTGGTCTGTTCCTGTACTGTAAGAATCTACTACTTTATACTACGATAACACTTTTTTCTTTATGATATCGAACAAAATAGTAAAAACTAGTTGATTCATGCAGTACGGGAACAAACCAATTAACACTGTAAACTAGGAATAAATAAATCGACTTTTTGTATTGAAAAGTCCAAAAATCGACTTTTGATCTTTGAGAAAATCGCAAAGTCGATTTTTCAAGACCAACTTTCGATTTTCTTCATAAATAACAAAACTCAAATTGCTCAAAAATTACACATTCCAGAACTTTATATTATCTGTTGACAACAATTCCTAAAAATCAATTTTTTTTCGATTTTGCATTAGCCGGTGAAAGTCGAAAATTGATTTTGAACAGGTTTGACAAAATTTCCCGAAAAATATACTAAAGATAACGAATTTTTTTATGATATCAAAGGCAAAAATCGAAAGGTTAAAAATCGAAAAGTCTTTTTTAGTCAAAGGCAAAATTTAAAATATCAACATTTTTTTTGCCTATAAAATAAAAAGTGAACGGCTACTGTAAATTACTGATTAAATATCAACATTGTCAACAAAACCAGATAATTTCATTTTTACTGATCATATTGGAAAGGAATAAACGGACAAATTCTGTCAAGAGTTCAGATGCTATGGGAAGGTGGGTGGAGTTTTCAAGTTTACCACATTCGACACCATAAAGTTTAAAGGTAGTAAATCTATGGTCGAGTTCGGTTCACTAAGCACCTAATTAATTATGGGTAATGTAGCCGTTGATTCCTATTTAGAAACATGTTATTAGAAGGTTATTGAATGACACAAAATCTGCGGAAAACAGGGCATTTTATATTTAATCATCAGATTGGAAAGGTTAAAAACATATATAAGCCAATGTATAGTAAACATTTTCGAACACAGGGAGCTCATGATATCGAGATTAGCAACTATGACAAGGGGGTGTTTTCAATGTTGTCGTTGACAAGTCAGCCTCCTATTGACACATATTTGATGGGAAGGGTATAGGAAGACACGAAAAACAAGTAAAGAAAGTGTCAGTCGGTGTTGCCGGCATATATTTACCCTCAGCCTATGGGTAGGTCTTCGGATTTATTCACATGTTTTATTATTCGCTTTATATAAAATATAGATTTCATCAAAAAGGTTTCGGGTTTAATGTACATATACTTTGTGGGGGATGTACCAGAAGCAGTGGCCCAATGAGTCCCATCTTCAAACTTTATCTGCACTTAGTAAAGATAATAGGTTGTGAAATTTTTGATTCAAATCGGACATTCCATTCTTCTAATATTGGGTTTGTAAATATTGAAAATTTTGATCATTTGGTGGGGAGGTACCAGAAGGAGTGGAACAATGGATCCCATCTTTGGACTTGATATAGACTTGGTAAAAATAATATACTGTACAAAGTATGGTTCAAATAGGATAGTCGCATGATATTGCAAAATTAATTTTCAGCAAAATTTTGGCCATTTTGTGTGGGAAGCACAGGAAGAAGTGGACCGATATTCCATATCTTCGAACTTGAACTAAGTTTGGATCAAATATTAAGATGTGCAAAGCAGACAGACAGACTCCAAACTGTCTAAAACGGATTAAATAAAAAAATCTACTTGAGCCCGGCATGGATTTGAACCCTGGTTCCTATGGCATCTCTTAATTGTTGTCCGGCGACTTATCGTTCAAAGCCACCTCCTTATCTGGATACGGTTGCACAATATACAATCTTAAACAACGGCGAAACCCTTCGCATAATGGTGGGAATGTTGTATACCTCCCTAGCTTTCCTTTTAATTGCAACTTCGATCATGTAGCTCATCTCGAAAAAGAAATAAATAAAAAAACATTTACATGAATGATCTTTCACTCTAAAAGGCCTAAAACTCGAAAAAAATATTTAGATGAGGCACATTTTTATGGTTTCAAAGTGTACCCTCATTAGCCGTAAGGCTGCGGGTATATAAAGTCAAGATAACAATAACAGAATAATTCGGTTCCTTTGAACCTTTATGTGTTTGCAATATGAGCGTTTTTCCTGGATCTATATTAATAGGATCACTACAGAAATATTGCAATTCTGAAAGGACCGGAAACCTCTCTCAAAAAACCGAAACATTTACATGAATGATCTTTCGCTCTAAAAGGTCTAAAAATATTTAGGTGACAATTTTATGTGACCTATAACCACTTGGTTATATTATTTATTCTGAAATAAATTAATAACTTTATGAAAGTAATACAAATTTCAAATAATCTAAAAACGGATTACAATTATATAATAATTTGTGCCAATTTTTTTAAAATGACCACTAAAACCACATATGAATCACAAAACTAACAACATTTCATCTAAAAACCATCATCTATCATTCAAATCAACAGCTTTCATTCGGCCGCAAATAAAAAACTGTCATTGAAAATAATTATAAAAAATCTAAACATGGTAATGGTATTTGAATAATTGAAAAAAACGTAACACCAAATACCACAAAACTACTAGGCAGTGGGTGGGTTGCAAAATAATAAATGAATTGTAATTATTTTAAAAATACAGTGAGTGTAATAAGTATTTTGCCTCAATAAAAATTTTACAAAATTCTAATATATACGCTTAAAGCCAGCATACTAAAGATGTAAAATGAATTATGTATGATGGGATATGTTTGTGGACATATTTAGATCTTATTTCTGCAAGAATCACTGCGAAAGACCTATTGGTCTCGAAGATATCGGCAAAAATCTATACCAACCCAAAAATGATTATCACAAAAAAGTATTTTGCTTTTTATTATCATTTTTGAAAAAATCATTGTATAATACACGCTTTGTCTTTTTATCGTTACCATTGCGGGTAACCACATACTAAAAGCGATTAGGCGACGATTCCAATAAACCACGGCATTTTTTCGCGAATATTTTCTCACATTTACGTTCAATACATTCTCCAGCATTTTTTCATTTAATATATGGTAATTTCTCGTCCTAATCTCAAAATGATAGTATTATATATGGTCGTCGCGGCTTCAAAACATCCCAAATAACTTTAGAATAATAAAAAGGAGGTTTTGCAAAATATATCGCGAGGACAGGACCCTAAAAACTATTAAAACCAAAATTCGACAAACAAATTATTTAAAAAAAAATATCGCGAAACCCCATTTTTCTGACTTTGTAAACTTTATGGTTCATTAATATTGATCTACGTACCAATATATGCGATGAAAATATCAATAAGGTGGTCAGATTCAAAGAAATGAACAGTTCTAAAACAACAGAAACTACAAGCATTACATGAAGTTGGGAGAAAACATCATTCTTCGTCAAATAGTATTGCGTTTTAGAAAACTGTGGTAGCTGGTGACGAATACGCAGTCAATATTTTACATCCGTTTAACACCATCAGTTGCGAATAAAATGCATCAGTGAATAAACTGGTCGATCTATTTATTTTCGAAATTTGCTGTATTTCTATTGCCACAAAACCGTTCATATCTTAGAATCTGACCTTCTTATTGCTATTTTCATCGCATATATTGGTTCCAAGATCAATATTAATGGACCATAAAGTTTTCAAAGTCTGAAAAATGGGATTTCGCGATATTTTTTTAATAATTTGTTTGTCGGATTTTGGTTTTAATAGTTTTTAGGGCCCTGTCCTCGCGATATATTTTGCAAAACCTCTTTTTTATTATTCTAAAGTTATTTGGGATGTTTTGAAGCCGCGACGACCATATCTAATACTCTCATTTTGAGATTAGGACGAGAAATTACCATATATTAAATGAAAAATTGCTAGAGAATGTATTGAACGTAAATTATGAGAAAATATTCGCGCAAAAATGCCGTGGTTTATTGGAATCGTCGCCTAATCGCTTTTAGTGTGTGGTTACCCGCAATGGTAACTATAAAAATACAATGCTTGTGATATATAATGATTTTTTCAAAAATGATAATAAAAAGCAAAATACTTTTTTGTGATAATCATTTTTGGGATGGTATAGATTTTGGCCGATATCTTCGAGACCAATAGGTCTTTCGCAGTGATTCTTGCAGAAATAAGATCTAAATATGTCTACAAACATATCCTAGCATACATAATTCATTTTACATCTTTAGTATGATGGCTTTAGGCGTATATATTAGAAATTTGTCAAATTTGTATTGAGGCAAAATACTTATTACACTCACTGTATGACAAAGAAATTTCAAAAAAAAAAGAGAAACAACAACAGCTTTCTGTTCACTATTTGCGATGACAATTAAAACAATAAACCAAGCTCATCTTGAAGCTCAAAAATTGTGCAAATGAATTTGAGTGAATGTAAATAAGTGTGTAGGTGGGTGAGGAGATGAGAAATTTGTTTTCATATAACAATAAATATGTACTTACACATTGGATCTGGGTGTGGGTACTGGGGTACGCCGTATCTGCGACGCTGTCAACGAAGAGCGCCGCAATTGTGCTTGAGCTAGCGCACTCGAACTATTCTCCTCCTCATCTTCATCTTCACTGCCGAAGGGATTTTTCGAAATACGTGGTGGAGGTGGCCTTGGTGGTGGCACTTTGGGTGTTGACGTCGATGTGTTTTGAGACTTTTCCAATTCTATTTCATCATCCGAAGAATCGAATGGATTTAAACTGATATTTTGTTTGGTTGGTTTTCTAAGCTCAACATTTTCTTTATTTTGTTTCTCGTCGTCCTCATCATCTGATTTAAAGGGATTCAAATCTTCAGGATATTCTTCTAGGGGAATTTTACTTGGTGTGTGACTATCTTTAGTTGATAGTTCCGCAGTTGTAGTTTGTTGTTCTGTTTCTTCCTTTGGTGTTTCTTGGGAACTAATAGAGGTGGTAGTAGTAACATCTTGTTTTTCTTCTTTTGGTTGGTGTTCTTGTTGTTCTTCTTCTTTGTTTTCAATTGACTTTATCTTATCTTCTAAAATTTCATTGTCTTTTGTTTCCATCTTTAAAGGCACTTCGTCTTCTAGTTTTTCAGTTGGTATTTCTTTATTATTATCTTCTTGGATAGCTTCAATTTGTGGAACTACTTCGGCTTCTTCAGTGTCCATTTTTAAAGATTCCTCACGTGGAGCTGGTGTTGGTATCTTAGTTTCAATTTCCAATACCTTTTCTTCTGAGCGGCTTTGAGACTCATTTTCAATGGTTTCTGGTGATGTTATAGTTACAGTTTGGGAATTATTTTCTGGTTCTTGATCTGCTGGTTCCGGATCTTTTGTATTAGTTGTAGTAATTTTAATAGATTCTTTATCTTTTTCATTATTTGTAATTACTTCAAATTGTTGCAGGCGAGCACGAACTACACTGAGTCTCTGTGTGGTCTCCTTGTCCTCCGTAGTTAAATAAGGGACAGGTTCGCCAGCGCCTTCAGTTGGAGATTTTGTGCGTAATTCCACATCTTCACGATTTTCACTGGTTTCAAGTTCTTTCTCCACTGAAGACTCTCGAGACTTAGGACTGCTGATACTAGAAGACACCGGTTGGAGTGGTGTCTTCATCTCAGTTGTTGTTGCTGTTGTAGCTGTTTCTATTGTGCTCTCTAACTGCTGTGCAGCTTCGGTTGTCGTTTCCATAGCCACGATGGAAGCATCAACTGTTGCTTTGTCTTTGGTAACACAATCATTATCATTAGTTTCATTACAAGCTAAATTATTTTCTAATTCTATTTGCTGTATTGTCGTCGTCTCTTTTGTATCTGTTGATTTTGTTGCCATTATCGTTTCCGTGTTCTCAGTATGTTCCACATCATTATTGTTGGTCGTATCATTGGTTTTAGTCTTAGTGGAGGTTACACTAATTTCCAATTCATCCGCTAATGGTTGGATGGGTGTTGAGGTCCTTATAATATTCTCTTCTTGATCGGCATTTAGTTCTCTTGTGGTTGTTATTGTTACGTCTGAATTTGAACCCAATATCAATTGAGCTGATGCTGTAAAACGTTTGCTGGGTTCTTCTGGCTTTTTCTTTTCCTTTTCATCGTCCACCATAAATGAGGGTGGCAATGATTTTGGTAATTCCGGTGGCAATGACACCGATGTCAAATCATCAGTTTCCTCAGAATCGGATGTTTCCATTTTGGAATTTTGTATTGATGATGACAGCGATTCACTTTCATCTTCATCACGGTCTGGATCAGTTTCACCATCATCATCAGGTTCATTGTCAACAGTATCATTGAGAAAGTTCGACAAGGCGGAATTCATTTTATAACCACCCGACGAAGTGGATGGATTATCCGTTGCCTTCTTTTCCATTCTTTGCAATGATTTGGATTTTTCTTCATCGCTAAGACTTTTTTGCAAAAGTTTACTATCACGATCCAAGGGATCATGTTGTTGTTGCTGTTGTTGTTTTTCAAAGAATGCCAAACGATCTCGTATGGAACTGCGCACCGATCTGGCATTCGACGTTGTTGCTGCTGTTGCAAAATTTGATTCACCTTCTAACTGATTTCTTCTCATTTGTACTGGTGATGTTGCACGTTCTATGTTAGCTCCAGGATCTGTTGTGGTCTCCACGGCACCTCCACTAGCAGTGACAAAATCACCATTAGTAACTTCTTCATCGGGACAAGTTTCACAAACATATTGTTCATCAACTTCGGTTTCATAAAAACTTCCCGGAGTCAATTGCGAACCACAGCGGGCACATTTCAAACACGTTCGATGATAGACTTTTTTGCCTACCAACAAACGTTCAGCCAGAAATACGGGCAGCTGACACTTACGACAGGGATCGCGTCTGGGGACGCCAACCACATGGGCCATCTGCAAGGAGAAGGGGAAGAAAAAATGTTGATTAGTATTTGACATATACATATATATTTTTTTTAATTTGTAATATAAGTTAGTAAAATTTATTTAGAATAAAATGGGTATAAAATATTTTTAGTCAGTAGAGGAAATTGTTACTATTCTAAGATTTACAAGGCTAATGCAAGGTAAAATGTTGATTAGTATTTGACATTTTCATTATTTTTTTAATAAAAGTTAATAAAATTTAATAGTCAGTAAAGGAAATTGTTACTTTTCTAAAAACTACTATGTTGATTGGAAGGAATTTGGTGGGTTGTTATTTTACATTGAGAGCTGAATATATCCCTCTAAATTTTGAAGATTATTTTTTTTTGTTAATCGTTTCCGACAAATTGTTTGACAAATTGTTTGACAAATTATGCACTAATGTTGGTTAATTTGTGGAAAATATAAATTATGTGTTGTGGTTTATTTTTTGATTAGGATTAAATTCGATGACGAAGTTACAAACAATGGATGGGTACATTGGATCAGAGTAACTCTATAAGTCCAATTTGTGGTGATGGTCCTATCAAAATAAAAGCGATAAAGTATCGTAAAGGACAAAAAATTCTAAGCGTTACTGCTGCACAGAACCCCATAAATTCATTCTGATCCAAGTTTCTTACGTTCGTAACCCTCAATTTCAGTAGGAAATTTCTTGGAACTGTTCTGAGGTTTATCTTCACATATTATGGCTCACTACATTTAAGACAAATTGGACGTTATTATAAAAATATCTCCACAACAGTTACTCTTTTTCTTTTTCAATTTCAGTAGAACAATTTTGGAACTATCATGTTCTGAAGTTTATCTTCATGGGTTGGGTATTGTGGCTCAATAATTTTAAGTCAAATCGGTCAATATAATAAAAAATATGACTACAAGAGTTACGTATTTTCCTGCTAGCTGGCATTCTGCTGTTGCTGTCTATCCGGAAATACTCTTATGGAAGACCAATAAGTTTAGAACCACATATCAAACCCTTGGTCTACTCTTCAATTGTGTAAAAAGAGTATTTTTAGAAGTGCAATAGGTGTTTTATATAAGTATGAGTCAGAGTCCTTCCTTTTGAAGAGATCTTTCCACAGAAGACAAGGAGTCATTTTATGAAAGACCAATGTATCTTCTTAAAGAAAACTTAATGTTCTACATTTAGAAGACCATCAAGTCATTTTATAGCAGTAGGACAAAATACGAAAAGGTATTTTAATAGGTGCCCAAAACGTTTTGTTATAGAAGGTCGGTCAAGAGGTAGTTTTTTGCAAAAGCAAGTTATCTTTTTATTAAAGACTAATGGACCTTCTTATAAATTACCAAATAAGAACTAATATATAGGATCAAAGGGTCTTTAAAAAGAAAAGTGACAAATTTTCTTTTAGAAGATCTGAGATTTTGTTTAATAGACTAATAAGAACTTTTAATGGAAGTAAAAAAAAAAACAAAAAAGATTTTTGTAAAGAACTGAAAAGAATTATAAAAATATTAAACAGAGGCCCCAGATCCCTTCTTCGGGAAGAACATAAGGATTTTTTATAGAAGACAAAGAGAGCTACAATAGAAGAATTTTTTTAGAATACCATGCGTCACACTAAAAGTGTTCTGACATCCAAAACCCCACATAAAAAAATGTTTTAATCAAAAACAGATTTTTGTAAAAATATAATTTGTATTCTGAGAAAATTAAGTTTAATTTTATAAATAATAAGTTAATAGGACCCATACTTGTCTAAATCCAATATTCCGTATTATATATACGACTTTAAATGTTTGAGGCATACCTTATTAGAGGTAGAATCAAAGGTGGTTTGACAATATTCTGAAAAGATGTAGCCAGACCGTGAGTCATAATGACCGTATACTTTCCAAGAGTAATATTTTACTGCAGGAGAGTAAACTTTTTGTATAACCTATTAGTTCATAACCTATTAGTTTGAAAATTTACATGAAGGGTTATGGTTATGGATGATATTTATAGTCTTCGGTGGGGATTTGATGATATTTAGGATATGCAATGGACCAAAAACTTAATTAATTCTCGTTTTCTAGTCGCTCTATAGACTACAATTATTATCTGAACATCACAAATATTCCACGGGGAAGACAGTTTTGATAAATACCGCACAATATTGAGCAAATCAAATGAACCAAGACTTTTGTGTGTAAAATAACAAAATTAAAAAAAACATGACGAATAGATGCCAGCGTTAGAATTAGGAGCTATTGACCTATAATCGGTCAAGGGGGTGCAAATAGAGCGATATATTGCCCCGGCTAGGAATATAGATCCACTGAAAGTTAGTGTTCAGCGGTGGTTGTATAGGGTGGGTATCACTCGTTTTAAACTTACGAAGTCGGATCAAGGAAAAAACTTTTAAGATCATATCAAAGAATGAATCGTTTCAGTAACCATATTTTTCCCTAAAATTGGCAAGAATTAATGATATAGTGGGCAAAACCTTCACATTTGCCTCAACATGACATGTTTTTTTCTGTCTTGGCTGTTCTGGACGTTGCTATTGAGATGATTGGGCTTTACTTTCGATATCATAATTTTGGAAATTATGCACAGTCATTGTTATTACTGTAAGAGATCGATATCCCTTTTTGGTATAGCTATAATAAAGAGGCAACCTGGCAATTTTCGGTACTTTAAGAGGGTGTCCAATTTTCCAACCGAAGTTGCAGTAATTTGACTCTCCGATATATTAAAGGTTGTAAAAGTCATAAAATGTGCGATTTAAGTTATGTTTTTACATAGCCCCCATGGAAAGGTCCAGCTCAGTTTTTTACCATTATTCGCTGAGAAGACAATTTACAAAAAACATAGTCCTCATATAAAGCCCTGACCGATTTAAGGAATTTGGAAAATACCTCACATGGTATTGGATATAAATAGTAGAGTCCGGCCAAAAATAGCGCTTTTTGTACTTGCTTCATATGTTCGTCCGGGGAACTGGTTTACAACCAAATAATAGGACTGTTTACAAAATGTATGCGGGGTGTGTGAGAGGTAATTATATTTGTTCACGTCATATAATTTCTCTCTGAAAACTGAAATTGGCTAAAAGCAAATTGTTAACCTGGTTTTCTAACAAATACTGGAAATTTTTACAGATTTTCGTTTTTATCGATTTTAGTTCAGTTTTTAGATTCTCCATACATTGCAATGCTCGTGTCAGTGTGTTTATGTTGGTAATTATAGGTTAATCGCAGGATAAATGTTGTTGTTGTCGCTTTTTTTATTTCACAACTAACTACAATACCCGTATATAAAATGTTGGTGATTAAATGTCCCATAGTATTTTATTAAATGTCTGAGGGTATTACACAAATTTAGGTCAATGTCATTTTAGATATAATGACAGAACAACAACATATGCTAAATGTAAAAAACAAATGTGGTGTATACATTTAGGCTACACAATAAAAATGAGTGGGTATACTTTTAGGATTTAAGCTACATTAAGTGGGTATATACTTGTAGGATTAATCTATATGTTTAAAATCTAGATTTGAGGTGTAATCTGATGTTTGTGAGTAATCTGATGGTTGTAAATGTGTGTAGTGTGTGTGTGTGTTGTAAACATAAAAAGCATTAATGTATGAGTTCTAAAGCACAAATTCTATAATGATAAAGAACAAACAAAAATAAAGCCAATTGAAGAGAAGATAAGAAAATGGATGAGAGGGGTGGGGTACACATTGTAATGAGCAACTAAAAGAAAGAAACTAAAAAAGGACATGAAATGAATAAAGACATGTTAGTAAAAATTTTTCAATTTTTTTTCTTGAGAGTGAAAGGAATTTTTTCGGTGACTTACCTGTATATATTTTTTATAAAATTCTGCCAATTATTGATTCAAACATGGACACTGCTGATGATTGGTTGATACTCTTTTTTTTTCAAATAGTGATGATGGGGTAACGATAATGGCAAAGCTGTTTTTTGCAAATTGACATAGATAAGCGATGTTTTTGTTGTTGATTTTTTGTAACGTTGATTTTACAGGACAATAATACAGAGATTCTTATGACAAATACAAACAAATATTTGTTTTTTTCTAAATGAGATTTATATATAAATTGGGGGATTTCTTCTTCTTCTCGATTTACTTCTTTAACAAAAAACACAATAAACATGTATTTTTTTTTCTTAAATGGACTTAAAAAATTAAGCTTGCTTCTTCTTCTTCCGCGCTTTATAATTATATTGGTATATATGTATATGTATGCAAAAATAAATCCTTAAATTTTTAACGTGATGTATGAGATACTTTTTTGTTGTTGTTGATATTGTGGTAACTGCTGCAGCCTTGATGGAGGTTGGGGGCGAAGTTAATCAAATCAAACGGTAATGTAATCAATTACTTCCTTCGAGAGGCTCAAGATTCCAAAAAAGGATTTTTAATTTTTTTTGTTCGTTGATTTGGTTTTGTTCTTCTATTGGCAGTTATTTGTTGTAATAAAAATTTGTTCGATATCTTCTTCTGAGAAATTTCTTTTCTTTTGTTAACAAAAATTTACAAACAAACAAGACATGAGCGCTACGATGTTGACTGTTTGTATTATGATTAGCATAAAGTATTTGTATCAAATTTTTATTTATTTGTAGGTTGCTGTTGTTCTTGTGTGTGTATTTTTATTGTTTTTTTGTTCACTTCTGCTTCTTAATCGGCTTTCTTAACAGAAGATTTCAGGTTTATATTGGCCCATTATGTCCAGACTTTTATCATCCTATAGTTTTTAGAGACGGAGAGAAAAAAGAAAAGAAAATACAAAACATATATAGAGATATATTTCTTTATGCGATTTTGTTGTTGTTGTTATACCAAAACAAAAACCAAAAGGGTGGGATTAGTATTGAGTCTTCTTGGTTAGCTGAGGGGAAAATTAATTAACGAGGAGTGTTATTGGAAAATTAGTCTAGTGCTTCATCACATACGGTCATGATATGAAGAAGTAATAGGGGGAAGTATAGGCTTGTTAGTAGCGCCAATTAGCTGCGTTTTTAATCTACAATCTATGTTAGTGGTGGTTAATACAAATATTTACATATTTACAAAAAAGATTTTGCGAAAAAAAAAATAATCGGTGAAGGTCATTAACAAAATAATCATAATACCATATTATTAAATGTTTTTTATTAAACGATTTCGTTATAATTTTATTAACACCTTTGTTAATAAACAATAAACGGTAAACAATACTTTTCTCGAGTTGTATTATTATTGATTTTATGAACCTGAATTTCATTGACACCTATACTGATTTTTAGCATAACAAAAACTTGCTACTAACATTCCGTAAAAAGATCAGCAATTTTTATTAAAAGTTTTTGTATAGAAAAATATTTAGGGTCGTATATTTGAAGAGTATTTTTTGATAAATGTTGGAATCAAATAATAAAAATGTCTCCTATAAATCAATTCCAACGACCCAAATTCGATACTTCAATTCTGTACAAGTGAAAGTGTTAGTTCGAAGTTAAAATCTTGGGTTCTAGGAAATAGTGAAATAAATGAAATGAAATGAAATAGCAGTTGAACTTGGCCGAGGGAGGTATCAGTGGCGCAATCTACAGATAGAGATTGGCTATTATATTGGTGAAACCCGTAGGATTTATTGGGGAAAAATAGGTAGCAGCCTGGATTTAAAATTTTAAAATCGATCTGCGCTGAGATTTCACGACGTATAATTACCTTTCTGATGTCACTACGTAAAAAACAGATCCAAATCACTGTAAGCATCATAACCCTAACATCTAATTGGGACATCAATTGAGTGGATTACTGTCGTTTATGTGAGGAAACAATTGATAATCTATTATTGATCATCTGTTGATTTTTAACTATAGCCCTATATTTAGTATTTTTATACCCTTCATCACACTGTTGTATTATGTATTTTAGCATATGTTTGTAACAGGCAAAGGGAATCGAGATATACCCATGGTTCCTTCTTAGAATCACTTTGACCGACCGTCCATCCCTCTGTCCATGTATTCTTGTGAACAAAGTTAAGGACGTATTTATTATCCGAATTGGATGAAATTTGACCCAGTTCACTTTTTTGGACCAAGCCCCATATTCGGTATTTTTATAACCCTCACCACACTGTGGTACAGGGTATTATGTCTTTGTGCAACAGCCAAAGGAATCGAGATAGACCCATGGTTCTTTTAGAGAATATGTATAGAATCACTTTCTGAGTCGAATCATGCATTCGTCCGTCCATGTATTCTTCTGAACAAAGTTCAGGTCGCATTTATCATCCGAATTGTATGAAATTTGGCTCAGATCACTTTTTTGGACCAAGGGCGAACTCTATTTAAATTGAAGAAAATCGGTAAAGATTTCGATATAGCTCAGGACACTCAACTTATTTTAATTGGAGAAAATCGGTAAATATTTCGATATAGCTCTCATATATATGGAGCACCAAACTCCCAAGGTTTGGCTGATTGGCACAAAATTATGCACAGAATACTGAGCCTCTGCTAGGCATCTGTCTGATGGCCTTAAAAAATCCAAGCCTGTGTTAGACCAATGTCTGATGGTCTTACAAAAATGAACGACTCTGCCAGACCAATGTCTGATGGCTAAAAAATCCACGCCTCTGTTAGACCTTTGTCTGATGACCTTAAACATCCACGCCTTTGCTAGACCAATGTCTGATGGCCTTAACAAAAGGCGAGCCTCTGCTAGACCTCTTCCTGATGGCCTTCAAAACTCAACTCAGAATGACGTAGGCCAGACCTCTGCCTGATGGCCTTAAAAAAATCCACGCTTCCGCTAGAAATTTGTCTGATGGCCTTTAAAAATCCCTAGCAGAGGCGAGGATTCCTCTTTCTGATGCCTTTAAAAATACACGCATCTGCTATATCACTGTCTGATGGTATTAAAAAAACACGCCTCTGCTAGATCTCTTGTCTTGAAATCGGTTCAGATTTAGATATAGATTCCAAATTGGTTGAGATTGCCACTTAGCTCTCATGCATAATTTTTCTTGATTTCACACAAATGGTTCACCAAAGACCCCAAGTCTATCCGATTGGCATGCAATTTTGCATTGATTTCAGAATAACCTGCGTACGGATTGATTTAAATCGATTCCATGCCAATAGTTCTCCTGTTCTATAGACGGGATATTTTACACAGGAGAATATCTGTGAAGATATAGTCGGCCTCGTCCGTCTTTTGAACTAATTATAATTATGTTGATGGTCTTAGTGACTGAATTTTCAACCAAAGTGGCTATATTTTAGTATTACGAAGTAACTGTAAACCTTGGAAAAAATCCTTTTTATAAGACATAGGCAAACATTTGAGAAATATTGGGGTAGGTATTTTTAACCAAAAGGATATTAATTCAACTTTTTTGAGTTGAAAAAATATTGTTATTCGAAAAGTTTCGGAATTACGAATCAGTGATGCACAGGCGGCGCACGTCAACCAAATATTTCCTAAACCAAAAACTTGCAAGCCACTTAAATATAAATATTTTTAATTTTATGGCAATATTAAGTTTTATTGTCACGTTTTATTTTTTCAAACGAAAATTTTATGACGAATTTCCTTAAGATGGTCATTCGCAATTTTTGGATATACCTGAAAGTGTTGTGTGTATGTATCTTGGCAAACTACAACTTGCCTGATTCAGTTAAATAATAATTAAATTAATCATAGTTTAAATTTAATAATGCCATAGAGTGGTAGTGGGTTGTATTAAATTTTGACAAATTTGATGCAACACTAGACGCGGAAGTTATATTTAATTTCTTTATTTGAAGGAAATACAACCTTGACGAAAAAATCAATTAAGACTTTCAAAAGGAAATGCTAAATTACTCGTGTCGAAGTGACAAAAAAGTGTCAAAATGTATTCTTCTACCCTTTTCAATTTTGAGAATAAATTAAAAATAGTCTTGTAGGCAAATTGCGACAGAAAGTGTGCATATAGTTATTTTCTTCCATCTCATTGTGTTAATTAATATTGTCACATGTACAACAAGAACACAGCTAGCTAGCTACCTTCTGTAAATTTTCTAAAATTGATGCGAAGTATAGCGTTCTAATGTGTAAAATTGTCCACTGAGTTCCGTCGATTTGCGATATTCTAATTAAAACTCATAACAGCTAGTTGAAATAATAAAGTGCTCTGTCATTATTATTCAGGCTTAAAAATAGATGACAAATATATAAGCCGCAATTTATTTATTTATTTTTGTTTGCAATATATATGAGATAGAAAACAAAATGACATTTCGATAAGCAATTGAATACTAATCTTTGTTGCTGTTGTGTAAATATTTTATAGGCTTTCTTATTATTGTAAACCAACGTTAGGAGCCGCTGAATTTGTCATCGATTGTTGTTTTACGCAATCTAAAAACAATTTTAATTATTGTGTTTGTTTCTATTGAAAAAAAAAATAAAAAATAAATAAATAAAATAAAACATGTCAAGTCCACTACAAAGTCCGGATTACCAACCTCATTTTGGTTTTGCACTTTTTATTGAAATTATTTTGTTGTTTGAAAATTATATTTGAATACTAAACAAAAATGTATAGTGGAAATAAATGATTGTTGGAAATAAAAACGCTTTTGAAGAGACACTCTGTATAACCTTTAAAGCAGTGAGTCCAAAACAATTATAGTGGATATTTGATTTCAATAAAAAAATTAAATTTAATATTTATTTATCGGATTAACGAAGTCCAAGAATTACCATCAAATTCATACAGATTTGAAGACCAATAGAAAAAATAAATTGATTTTACCTATAAAAAAGACCCATACAAAGGGTCTTCAAAGGGAGGAGAATATATAGTTGAACTGCCACAACTTGCCATGTATCGAATTTTCTTTAAGTCGAAGCACATTTATTCTTTGTAGCATAAAGGAGGTAGATTATAATCAATTTGTAGATCACCTAAATTTAGGAGAATAATATATAAGGTTTTTTAATATAATAATTTTTAGAGATGTTGCGTTACATATGTTAAAAATGTTCTGCGAATAGCTCTCTTATAAATCGAAGTTTCAAATTACAACCTCTTCTGTTAGAAAATATCTAAAATCGGGAGATTCGCTTACATGAGGGCTGCTACATATTCAGAACTCTAAATAAATCATAACAACCACTTCGAGGATTGTTTATATGGGGATAATATCAAAACTAAGTCCTTGTTGACAATTTTCTGCTCGTAGGTTGTCTAACCTCTGACTTCCTGACATTAGAAATTATTGTCACTTCGTCCTGAAATAACTTTGTAAATACCTAAAATCAATATTCAACATACAACTATTAAAAAATTACCAGCATATATTTACGCCCCTGGGAATTCGAAAAAACAGATTATTATCAATCCTACTGGAAATGTGCTGCCTGCTAGAAAGTTCGACAGTTTTTACAATATACGTACTTAGTAGTGTTATACATGTGTTGTGTTGTTTATTTGCCTTCAAATTTCCTTTTGTAAAAAAAGGATTTACCCTCTTAGAACCTGAAATTATTGCTACCTTCAGTAGAAAAGTACTCAGTGCGGCTTGACGTACGGTCATGTGTTGTGTTGTTTACATTGATTGAAAAAATCTATTTGCAAAAATGGATTTACTCTTTGAGAACCTGAAGTGCGAAAAGATTACCACTTCAGTCTGAAAATGCGATTAGTATCTTGAAAATACATAAAATCTACTTTTTTAGAGCATTTTTGAATTCTAAGTCAAAACAAAAAACAATTTTTAAATAAAAAAAATAACCTCTGGGAACCCGAAAATCTAAATTACTGTTAATCCTATTGGAAATGTACTGCCTGGCGCAATCTGTACTTTCTATTGGAAAGTTTGATACTTGTTAGAAAATATGTACTGCGGTCTACGGTTTCACGTACGAAAATGTGTTGTGTTTTTTACAGAGACTTGAAAAATATATTTGCATAATACATGAATTTATACTCCGATAACCTGAAATAAGAAATAGTGCCAATCATTCGGTCTGAAATGTGGCTAGAGAACTTGAAAGTACCTAAAATCGTCATTTTACAGAGGATTTTTGACTTTTAAGACAAAACAGAAAAAAATACTAAAAAAATCGCCAATTTGGTGTTTCACTTTCTGGGAATCCGAAGCATAAAATTATTAAAAATTGTCCAACAAATTTAATAATTTTTTGGTCAAACTCGTTTGTTGATGGTTTTTTTGTGAATTGTTGGTGTTTGATAAACATTTCCGACTACGTTTGAAATATGTTATCGACATCTTTTTGTCGAACGCTGATGAAGCTTTTAATCAAAAATTTCGGGGTGGCTTTTTTTTTCTGTGTAGACAATTTTTAGTATAAACGTTCTTACAATATCCTCGTGTGACTTACCTCGAGGTAGAGGCATTTTTTCCACAAGCGAATATTCGATATATAAAGTTGAATTTAGCACAATTTGATAATCACCTCATTAATGGTTCATGTTTTTTTGGTGCAAAAAATGATCGCGACAGGTGGTGCATGGATTTATGTATATTAATTAATTAAGGCATTCAAAGACTTCATATCCAACGAAAGCAGCTGTTTCTTCGTTAAAATATGTCATGCGGCAACTGATTCGCCACAGGAATAAAGGAAGACCAGTTCTGGGTGATACCACTACATTTTGCTTGCCTAAAGTTTTCGAAGAACTTCGAGCTTTTACACTTCGACTTAAACAGATCCCTGTCAAATCGAGTCCAATTACTTCTTTTAGTTCCGCATATTAAGAATAAGATGTGTGGCCAATGATTTTCGTCTCTAGAAGTTCTGTTGAAGTGATGAAGCTCAAAAATCATGTTCTGAAGGTCTTTCAATCGCAGTGGAAAAATTCCTTCGACAAATGATTCGATCTTACGAAATATTTTATAAATCACGTTGGGGATTATTTGAATAACAATAAAACCATTTTTAATGAAAAATATTTGAATTTCCATTATTAGACCAGAAATGAAAGTAATAGCTCTCGTACAAATTGGGAACCTCTGCCTAGCGGTGTGGTGTTTCCTCTTGTCACTACAATTTTACAACACTGGCTAACATGTTTTTTTATTTTGTATTACCACAGAGATTTGCCCGTTTATTACACCGACATGTATATATATTTTTTTGTAAAGCTGTATTTTTTTATAAATAAAATCCATTGGCCGGTTCGGGAGGAGAGCAGAAAAACACGACGTAAGTAATAATATGAAGTCATACTAAATACAGTCAACTACAACAATCAATATGCCAAACAGCGACACCACATTGAACCACACAACATTACATACCGGCCGACCGACCGATCTCTGGTGGTATGAGTCATTGGCGCTGATTCTGGTGCTTGGGTTAACAAAAAGACAAACAAACATAAAATCCAAGCAAATAAAAAATAAAAAAACAATCACATAAAAAAACATACACCAAACCAGAGACGCTTGAAAACTTTTCGAAAAAAAACAACAAAAACCTAGAATTTTTTCAATCAAAGAACGTGATGCATTTTATATTCATCCTTTCAAAATACCAAGACAGAGAGTAATAAAATTGTTCAAACATCATCTCTGGTTTTCTTCAAAAGATTTAAAAAAAATCAAGGAAATACAATATTGATTTTTTGCAATGAATGTCCACAAGGCACAACCACAACGAAATTAAAACACTTGAAAAGTTCAAAGGTCTTAAAATGATAAAGCAAAAAATGGGAAGAAGATTCATTCGTAGCACAAAACATATACTTCTTTTGAAAGACAGACCCGTCACATTGTTTGCTGAAGAGCTATTGGTGTTGGTCAACATAATTTATTGAGACAACAAAAGATTTACATGAGAAACAATTTCAAATAGTTATTTGTTTGTTGAGGGGTAAAAACCTGGACAATAGAAGAAGATTTTTTAAATAAATAATATGTTTTGTGTGTGTGAATGTTAAAAGGTGGTTGTGGTAGATTTCTTTGACTGAGGTCAAGTTATGTTGATTTTCCATGGAAAAATTATTTTACAGGTATTTTTTTGTAACCAAATACCTTTTCTATTTAATATGTGTTTGTAAAGAAATACAAATTTCAAATTTAGAAACAACTGCAAACGGAAGTGTCTGTTGTAGGATATCCTGTCCGGCATTCAAAATCCATTTTCGGTACTAAGGATTTTATGCGATAGGAATAAAATAAACAAAACAACGTTCACATACACATATATTTTAGAATATATGCAAGGAAGACAAAATAAATATTTAATTAGGATTTTGAAATCATACGAGATTGGATATATGCAAAATAAAAGCAATATATAATTGAAAATGGAAAAGGCTGACAGGAAAGTTTGAAAAAATTATGCATTTGAGTAAAACCTACTTAGAAACGTAAAACATTTCAATATCCGGTCAAATACGTCTAATTGTATGCATTTTTATTTTTAGGCAATGACAAAATATAAAAAATGCATTTAAAAAACAGGTCGATTTTCTTAATTCTGAAAAATATATATTATAAAAAACTGGTGAATTTTAGTGCATTGAGCACCGAAAAAAAAATTTTTAGTAAATATGCCTATTTCCAGGCATTGAAGAAACTATTTAAAAAATCCATGCCTATATTTGATGATAAAAAATATTTTAAAAACAATGCCTTTTAGGCATAATCCACGCCTATTTTTAGGTATTAAAAAATCCAGGCCTATTTGTAGGCATTGAAAAAAATATATTTTTAAATCAACGCCTATTTTTAGGCATTGACAAAAATATTTATAAAAATCCACGCCTATTTTTAGGCATTAAAAAAATATTTATAAAAATCCACACCTACTTATTGACATTGAAAACAAATATTATTAAAATCCAGACATATGAAAGTATGAAAAAATTTTTCTTTAATTCACGCCAATTTACGTATCGAACAACTCCGTTTTAAACCCAAAAAATATTTTTTAAAAATCACACATTTTTAAATACACAAAAAATTTGTTTTAAATGCACACCTACTTAAGTATCGAACACTTTTTTTAATCCGATCGAATTTATCGAAACAGAAGATAACTAACTTCTTTATGAAAATGTTCATAAATTATATGAACGGATTCATAATTGGTGTGGTCTTTCTAAAATAGGCCGAAATTTTGTTTTAAATACACACCTATTTAAGTATCGCATACTTTTTTTAATGCGATCGAATTTATCTAATCAGAAGATAACTTGTTTATGAAAATGTTCATAAATTCTAAGAACAGAGTCATAACTGGAGTGGTCTTTCCAAATTAGGCCGAAGTGCGCGCCTATTTATGTATCGAAACACTTTTTTAATCTACTTATCGAATCAGAAAAAAATAGATGGATAAATAAATAATTTAAACTTTATTTTATTTGGTCTCAGTTATGAAAGTTGTACTAAATTCAATGAACTTATTCATAAACCTGGAAACATACATTTATTAAATATAAATGTAAATACTCTCATACTCTCTCTCTGATATAGAGTGTCTGGAAAAGATTCACAATTATATTAGTAATATAAAAATCGTCGAAAACAATATTAAGAATAAATCAGGAAAATAATTTGTTTTCCTAATTAAGTAACAATTTACAAACATTCTATGAATATATTCCTAATTTACGTACTGTATAATTGTTTTTTTTTTTAATTATTTTATTTGGCAATTTTAATTTTTAAAATAAATGGAATAATTATTTGGTTTTAAGGATATAATTTTTTATTTATGCGTTATTTTCTTCGACGTTCATTTTCAAGGATAATTTTAAGACTTTCAAAATAAACAATAAATTTAAATATTGCAGCCGTTTACAGATTCGAAATGGCCTCAAGGGTATGCATTACCCCTAACATCTCGCGTTAACATTTATATTGAAAATAATACATATTAATGAAAATAATACATATTAATGAAAATAATACATTTTCAATATAAAAGATTATAATATTCTTAATATATTTATGAACATTTCAAAAATTTTCTTGAATTTTATGACATTTTTTTCTTAGATTCTATGAACAAATGCATTTTTCGTAAATATATACAGCTGAGATTTGAATCGGTAATGATTTCACCTAATTTTTGTATCTCTAAGTTCATTGTCGTATTTTTTTTCTATCAGGTCACAGAAACTAAAGAATCTGATTCTTGAAGCCGGTTATACAACACGTTTTCCTTAATAGGGACCAAATTTCACTATAAAACGCTTTTTATGATGTGTTTATGAACATTTCCGAAATATTCATGAATTATATGACATTTCTCTTACAATACTCTACCACAAAACACTTTTTATGATGTATTTCTGAACTTTTGAGAAATTTTCATGAATTTCATGGCTTTGTTCATACATTATATGAACAAGTTCACATTTCATAGAAGAATTTCCCTTCCTTGCTTCCTAAAATTATCTGTTATATTAAGAATAATATTTTTATATTTTATTTGAGGGAGTGTGCCCGCTTATTTTTTTTCTCTATTGATCTCTGATTTCAATGTTACTAATTAGCATATTTTCTTTTTTCTCCAACAGACTTCGATCATTAAAACCACAGTACCTTAACCTTAAAGCCGGTCAGACAACCCGAATATTATAAACAAATATTAACCTAAATCAACAACACATATACGCAGCAGAATAAACTCATTAAATTACAAAGAAAACAGTTTATTGTTTAAATAAAAAAGAAACAGGTTTCTCACGATGAGAATTAACATGTTTGGGAGGTTTGTAATATTCATTTTAACAGCTTGAATGGCTGTCTAACAAATTCCACAAGATTTGACATAAAAACGAAAAGAACAAATGTATGTAATTTCTTAAATTAGGGGAAAAAGAATGGGAATGAATTAAAACCTAGATCTAAGAAAAAAAAGCATAAAATTTAACCATGAAAGAAAAATAGTACATTTAACACAAGTGTTTTTATTGTTTTACACGACTGCCCGAACACACCGAGAAAATACGCTGCTAAATGAAATGTAAATTAAGACCACATAATGTGCCACAAATCATGCCTATAAAAGTGACGACTAATGAATGGATGGATGGAATATAGTATTGAGGAAAACATGCTAATGATGCACGGATATTGTTTCCAGTCTGGCCGAGCGTTCATCAACCTAGTGCCTAGCTAATAACAGTAGGTTGATTTCACTTAGTATTATTGCTAACAGAAAAATAAAACCTTATGGCGAATGATTAAACAAAACAAAGGCTTAGAAAATAGAAATGTGGGCTAACAAACCTTTTGGCGGAGAAGAGAGGAAGGCGAATGAAAAAAGCACAAAAGAACATATAGAAAATGTGAAAAAATGCATTGCCCATCATCACTTATATACGACATCGTCCCACGACATCAAAGTGTTAGGTGTTTGGATGGCTTTCATTAGTTAGTTTAGTTGGCTATTCATCTATAAAAGCCATTGACTTGTTTTGACACAAATAATATTCAAATCGTTACCGGTTGATAGACACAGACACCCAATACCCATTCTCTCTATCCCGGCCACCCATGCCATAGAGAAGATTTAGAGGAAATGAAGATTAAGAAGAGAAACAAAAAAACAGTTGTAATTAAAGGTATTGTATTTCAGTATTCGAAAATATAACGGTTTGTGAATTGTTGTTGTAGTCGTTTTAGTTTCGATTTCGAATATGGGTATTGAGACTTGTGTGTTGTATTATACAATGACACATATTATTAATGACCTTTGTTGGTAGGTCATCGATAGATTATTGGTAGTAAATTTCACTTGTTGTTGTTTTTTTGGAACAAGTGTGATATGAGAAAGTTTACGATGGACTAAGGAAGAGAATTCTTATACTCAGCAACTACTTTATAAACTCTGGAGAAATGTTCTTAAAATCGTTTAAAATATAGAAACCGAAAAATATACGAATTTTTGTATTTGAATGAACATATTCATAAATTCTAAGAACGATTTTTTTAATGTGAAGGACTTTGATATGATGGTATTTTAGGAAGGTGGCACTAAAACTATAAAAATAATAACATTTATCTTGAATTTCATGAACATGTTCCTAAATTCTATGAACAGATTCTTTGGCTTTTATAAAAGGTAATATGAATCAGTAATCTCTGATCCACAATATATACTTTATAAACACAGGAAAAATATTCTTAAACATTTTCTACAATATTGAAACTGACAAATTAATAAACAAGTTCATAGATTGCATGAATGGATTTCTTTATGTGAATGACTTTTACATGAAAGGATTTCATAAAGTTTGTAATAAAACATTTTCTATACATTTCATGTACATAATGTGCATAAATTCTATGAATGGATTCTTTGATGTGGAGCAATTTATTCAGAGAATTATCAGAGACTTAAGAGCGTTGTTAGTGAATTTAGTTCAATGATTTGTGGTAGATATTGGTGGCACATATCACAAATTGAATAAAACATTTCTCTAAAATTTGATGAATTTGTTCATAAATTCTATGAACGGGTTCCTTGAAGCGAAGCAATGAGACATAAAGTGACCATTGATACTGTACTGCTTGTCCGTAAAAACTTTAATATTAAAACTGAAAGCAGAACTATATATTTTAATTACGTAACATGTTCATAAATTCAATGAACAGATTTCTTAGTGTGAAATACTCCACCAAGAATGCATTGTAGTGAAAAATGTGGTCATAAACTCCCATGATAGAAATCCAGGATATTCATACCGTTGGAATGGTAACGAATATATTGGAATTTTGCTATATGTGAGATGAGAAGGCTAGTGATGGGCTTAGGTACTGATACTACTTTTAATACTCATTCCCTATTAATTCTTGTATTTCTCCGATTTACTGAAATACATGCTAATATATATTTTGGTTATATAAGAAAATTATTCTTACAAAACTGTTACAGTCTTTAATAAATCTTTGTTCGTAAGAACTTAAAGATTAAAATTGAAAAAAAATATACTGAAATTTGTTTTTAATTTAATGAATATGCTCATAAATTCTATGTACAGATTTCTTGATCTGATTTCTTGATCATCAGTAAACCCTGAAGATTGTTCTCGTACTCTGCGAATAGAAAATAAATGGATTATGATTAAAATAATGGCGATTATAATGGAATTTGTAATTCAATTAAAGAAAATGTTCATAAATTATATGAACGGATTTCTTTTGGTGTGAAAGACTTTGATAAAGGCATTGCAGAGAATTTTTAATAAAACAAAAACAAATGATTTTGATTTTAATGATCACATTCATAAATTCTATGAAATAATTTCTTGATGTGAATGAATAAAAGAAGGAATATCAGGAAAAATGTGAAAAAGGTTTGATCAAGGCATTTGTCGTTGTACTCTGCGATTGAAGAAAATCTAGACGAGGAATTAAAATATGTGGATTATAAAAAGGTTGAATATTCCATGAGAGAAAAGTCAAGATTCCATATGTTCTTAGATGCTATGTCAGGAGAATGTTTCCTTGTTCCTGAAACGAAGTATTTATTCTCTTCTTTGAAAGGTGAAAAAAATATTGTTGAAAATGTTAGTCATATTTTTGATGCCCTGGCACGATAGCATAGAATGCACAAGGAGTGAGTAACCATATGGGAGAAACCATATAAAGTTCGTCTGACATAAATCATTTCAAGCTCTTTCCGATCAGCCGGTATTATAACGAAGATATGGGTGAAATGAATTCGGTCGTGCGAATACAATGAAAGTAATTCGAATCCGATTTCTCTGGGAATCAAAGGCGTTTTGTAGTTGTCCACTGTGTTCGGAAAACACATTGTCCCGGATCAAATTTTCTGTTTTCCATATGACCCAAGAAATATACTTTTTCACAAAGGACTTATGCATTTGTATAGAAAATTTTCCTTTTTGGAAGCATTTTCTTATCATATATTTTTCTCCTTTACACATTGCAATTATTTATAAACTTTCATTACAAAGTACACCTTGAAACACACGATAATCGATTCAATTGAAAACCAGTTTTTCAAACTTCTAACCTCCTGGCCTATATTCTATTTACAATCATTGAAATCGATCTACTTAGTATCGACAACAAAAAATTACGAACGTTTTTATTTATCATCTAAATTGCAAAATCATTAAATACCACACTCAAACAAATAAAGTCAATCAAATAATAGCAAAAACAACAACATCAACGTCATTACAATCACGAGGTAAATTGTAACATCATCATCGCGGCGTTTAAATAAAGGCGGTGGCGGAGGCTATGGCTTGACAACTACTTCTACTGAAGCTGACAATCATTGAAACGTAACAAAACATTCAGTGGAGCTTGAAAGGAAACCTCAATAAATGTTATGGACCTAATGTAAAATAAATAATAGAAAACGCGAAACGAACCAAAATGTGTTCAAAGCTCAACTTTAAAATGCTCCAGTTTTTTTTTTTCAAAACTAAGTTTTCAATGATTGCAAATTTGCCATACAGCACAAAAAAATGAAAACTGAAAAATAATTATAACTGCTGTTTAATGCTTAAATAATTTTTTAATGCTTGAAAAACTTTGGCAAACCCATTTAAATTTTTTCTAATAAACCTTTTCAAAAAACACTATATTCATTTATCTTTGTATTAGGCTGCGTGTTTGAAGTAGCGGTATTGTTTTTTATGACCGGTAATTCTAATTCAATTTCCGCATCAGGCGCAAAAAAATTACAGACTGAAAGAAACCAATGGCCTAGAGAATATTCGTGCGGCAACTAACCCAGAGACTGGTGTTGTAAATGCCACATAAAAAGAAATGAAAACATCTATTTTATTGAAAAAAAGTCTTAATGAATTAATTATTTTTATTATGATATTAGGGTGTAATGTAAGAAGAGATAAAATATAAGAAAACTGAATGGATCAAAATATTAGGAAGAAGGAGGCATTTTTTCTCAAAAATCGTTTAGAATATAAAAACCGAAAAATTCGAAATTTTTATTTAAATTTATGAACATAATCATAAATTCTAAGAACGAAATTTTTCATATGAAACGATTTCAGGAAGTTGGTGCTAAAACTATATAAATAAAGACATTTATCATGAATTTCATGAACGTGTTCCTAAACTCTATGAACGAATTCTTTAGATTTTGGAAAAGGTGAGATAAGAATGCTAGTAATTACTTAATAATCTTGTATTTTTCTTTACTATAAATACTGGAATAATATTCAACAAAATCGAATACAATTTAAAACTGACAAATTAATGATCATGTTCATAAATTCTATGAATGGATTTCTTAATGTGAAATTTTTATATATGAGGAAAACAAATTAATGCATTTTGTTTTAAAATTAATGAACATGTTCACGAATTCTATGAATGGATTTATTGATGTGAAAGACTTAGACACAAGGAATAAGGAGGAGAAAAATAAATCAGTTTTTTTAGGAATAAAATCCGGAGCAATATTTGGAATCGACTACGACACTTCAAACGATTGAATAGTTGAACCTAAGTTGCCCTCTGGAGATCATTTAGGGAACATGTGAAAATATTTCGTTGGAGGTATTAACAGTTTTAAGTTCACGAACGAACTAGTTCAATTGAATGATTCATTGAAATGAGCGGATGAACTAGGTCTATACTGTACATTTTAATTAACTGAACGAAGTAATAATTTAAGCTGGCCACAAACGTTTGAATAATAAGGGAGAGTAATAAAATAATGAACTAGCTAGTGAAATATAAACTATATATGATTAATGAACTAAAGGTAGGAACTAGTTCTATCAAGAGTTGTTTAGTTCACCAATTAGCGAACTGAGCTTGAAAATTTTGAACTTTACGATATATCAACACCGACGTGAGGTATCATTGTTGTACTCTTCAATCGGAGAACACATTGATGAAGAAATGAAAAAGGCAATTTTTTAAATCTTATGAAGGTAATTATTCTTAAATGAACTAGAAGGGAATTAGTTCCATCGAAATAGCTGAACTATAAGTACCGCACATTTAAGTGAACTAAAAAGTTAAATCTACGTTCGGAAAACACACTGATGATAAATGAAAAAGGCGGATTTTTTTGACAACTTATCAAAGATATTTTTTCATAATTGAACTTAGAAATGTTGTCATAAGACACGATTGAATTTTGACCGCAAACTTTTATCATATTCTTTGAAAGGTAAAGACACTTGAAAGCGTTCTGGCGATAATCTTTGAAAATGTGTGTGCCATTGTTGTTATTTTTCGAAGCTAAAATATGAAGAATAAGGAGATGTTATTTCCATGTGACCTCAGTCAAGATGTTCGTTCATAATTGAATTAGAGAAGTTATTAGACGTGTTGTCAAAAGAATATTTCCTTATTACTGCAACGAATTACGAAGTCAGGCATTTATCTTCTTCTTTGAATGGTAAAGTAACTTGAATGTGTCCTAACAATAAATGATCGATTTTTTGGAGAATAAGCGTGAGATTTTGAGTAATGTGAATGAATCAATACTCTCAATGACTTTCCGATCTGGCGGCCTTGTATGTATTTTGGACTTCAATTAGTAGTGCTAATATCATTCCAATTAGATCAAATCGAACTAGGTTAGAGTACAGTTCATATTTCAACTGAAAGTAACCATTATACTCATTCGCTCTTTTCAGTGAATCGTTCATTTGAACTAGTTCTTTCGTGAACTGAGCAACACTACATTTTTCAATACAAATTCCAACAGAGATTTAGGATTTTTGTTACACATTTTTAATCGATTCAGAAAGAACTGCATTTAGCAGCAACGCTGTGCCTGTAATTTATATCGCAAATTGTTTAGTGCGTTACGAAGTAGAGTTGGGTTTTCTAGATGTTGAAGCGTTTCGACATTCTTCGTCTCGCTCCGCAAAAGGAATTAGGTCATTCATTTAGTTCTATAGTTTACTTTAATTCAATAGTTCAAAGTTCGTTTTAGTTCAATCGTTCATTAATTCAGGCCAGTTAATTCGGTCAATGAACGGGAAGATCTAGAACGAGTACAAAATGAACTAGATCGAAAGCATCGGAACTAGTATCGATAGTTAATTTTGTTCAATAGTTTCTTTCAAGTAGTTCTTTTGGGAACAACGCTACTCTACATATAAATCTTTATGCAGAGCGAATTCCCAGAGGTTTATATCTGATATATAATGCGATTATGTATCGTCGCTTAATATTGTCTCAGAAATCATTATTTCAAATCAATCAAAAACTGACATTGATCATAAATATCCACCAAAATCATTACACCCCAATAAACTCATTGTTATTTTTAATAAATTTGATTCATATTGCTGTGGCGGCTTCAAAATTAATCGTGTTAAAGTAAAATAATGAACATCATTTTTCGCTCGTTTGGTTGGTTCGTTCAACCGAATGAAGTATGTACAGGCAAAGGCAGACCAAAAAAATAAATAATCGCACAGAAATGCCGCATAAAATTAGCAATAGTGGCGTTTGATTGTAAAAACCGGGGGGAGTTAGTCCAACCGCCTGTCATATTTCAAACATATGTGAGTGGTGACCGACAAACACACAAAAAAAAATTATTCATATATCGAATAAGAATATATGAAAAATGATTCAAAAAAATCACATGGGAGTGGTAGTGAGTTGAATGTGCGATTTACGCGCACCATAATTAAGAGTTTTGGGTGTAACAATTGGCATAAAGAGAGAATGTTTGAAAAAAAATTATGGGAATGGCATTTAACTCGAACTTGGGTAGAATGGTGTGTGCGTTGGTCAGTAATTAAAAAGTGATTTGATTTACATATATATTATTGGGAGGACGTATATGTTTTAATAGATTAAATATAATTTTTAATTAATAATTCAATAAGACGTCCTCGAACATCCTCATTTCCCCAATTATCCAATACCAGAGGCAGTTGCCTGATCGATTGGAATAATAAACCTTCTTTTCAACAAAAATTCACAAAATCTTAAGTGGTATGCGAAGCAAACATTCAAAGGAGGTTGAATGTGTCGCTGCTTTTGTGGTCTAACCAATTTTTGGAATTTCGCAATAAAAAACCATGATTCAAAACTTCATAATATTTTTTGGTTTTAAAATTGTAAATAAAAAAATCTTATATTTTAATTATTATTTTTAAATGGAAAAAACCACAAAGACTCTTGTGGTGGTGGTATACATTTTTTCTAAATTGTTCTCCCTTTGTATTTTTTAGGAAATTGGAAGGAATGATATCTCCATATTTCTTCGTGTAACCAATATAGTTTTTATGATTTCTATTGCCCATACATCTCAATAAAATTTTATTTCTCAATCTACACTCTCATCCATATGTTTCATGTCAATGGCAAATAATAATTCCCCAATAAGTTATCTGATAATAAATGAATGAATCACTTTGTCTCGTTTAACAAATTTTGGCAAAGGTCATGAAATCGATTTTTTTCCACTTTGTTGCACAAAGCTTTCTATATCAATTTAAAGCAATACCTTCGAACAAAGTTGTGTATTGTGTTGTTGTTGGTTGTTCTTTGCTTTGTTACTTTCCATTCAAAAGAGTCCGACCCTCAAATAGACACGAAATTTCATTGTACTTCCACACTATGGGTCTTTGAGGCGCCAATGCGTGTTTGGCACGTTTTGTGTGTGGAATTCTCACAAAACAATTTTTGGTTTTGTTTCTTTTTTACGTACGGTGGAATGCACTATTTTTGGTTTACAACTATCGAGGTCGGATAAATGAAAATTGGGGAAGGGAAATACAAAGCGGAAAAAAATGAAGTAAACCCAAAAAAACAATCTAGTTCATTTAGGTCTTTAAGATAAGCTCTTTTGAGAGAACTAGCTCGGTCTTCTAGTTCAATCGTTGGCAATTAAGCTCTTTTATTCAGCTGCCGTTTGGTGTTCTTTTAATAGTTCATCGTTTCCCGAATGGTTCAATTGATAATTTAAGAATGAAAAATATCAAATTTTTTATTGTCACACACTAAAAATAAAAAGAGAACACTAAATTTATCAACCTACCTAAAAGGTTTTGAACGTAAGAGTTAATTTATGAACGCGATCTTAATATCACATTCAACACAATCGGCGTAGCTTTAATTTGAAAGAAATCGAACTAGGTCAGTAAACAGGTCAGTAAACTAAAAGGAACGATTACTCTCGTTCGCCCTTCTATTGACCTAAAAAAGAACGAAAAGAGCTAGTTCAGTCGCTCATTTCAGGGAATCGTTCATTTGAACTAGTTCCTTCGTGAACTGTACAAGTCTAGTTGGAATTATCTGTGCTTAGATGTAGAAGTCTTGCGAGTCGAATGGCAGAACCCTTCTTCAAAAGGTGGATAGTATGTTAAATTTTCATTCCCTTTGCAGCACCACGAAGTATTCACCGGATACCTATAATATTTTTCATCAGAATATTTTTTTGTCGATTTCACCATGTATGCCGGTTGAAATTACGTAAGATCTTTTGAAATTTTGCAAATACGCTGTAACTACTCCAAAGATCTTTGGTATTGAAAATTCGATGTATCGGTCCACGTTCAGTATTTTGAACACGTTTTCAACCGAATTTGATATTTTTTAGGTCCTGACAAAATGTGCTAGGCCATTTATTTAGTTCCATAGTTCATTTTAGTCCAATCGTTTATTGGATGAACGATTGGATCAAACGGAACTAGGTGTTCGTGAGCAAATTGGAACGACTGGAATTAAACAAACTAGATAAACGAAAGAACCGACCGTAGTACCGAACGTTGCTTTTGCGGAATAGTTCTTTGCAACTAGTAATTTTATATTTGAGATTCTTATTGGGTAGAAAATCGTATCAATATTGACCCGATTTTTAAGGTAGTCACATTAGCGAACAATCGATTTATATTTCAGAATTTTGGGAACTTTTTCAATCGAATTTTTTGATATTCTCGGTTATTATTGGGTGGCAAATCTTTTCAGCAAAAAGTATTAATATCTGACCACGTGTCGGTATAGCCACATTTATAACGGTACCTACCAAATATCGGCATTATGGGGAATTTGATCATATTTTTCAACCAAAATGGCTGTAATAATATATTTGAAATTCTCCTTAGGTGGAATATCTCTCTGCCAAGAATTATTTATATTGACCCGTTTAAGGGGAGCCTCCATATAAGGGTACCCCTCTCATATTTGGTATTTTAGGTATGTTTTTCAACCGAACTGATTCTTATTTGATATTTTCAGTTCTCGTTGGGTGTATATCTTCCAACCAAAAATGATCAATATTGGTTATTGTTTAGAGTGGCGCCCAACTTTTTGAACCTCACAAATTTCGGTATTTTGGAGAGTTTGGAGACGCTTTTCATCCAAATTGGCTGTAATTTGATATTTCGGATACCTTCCGAATTTGGGTATTTTCTTCTCGGTTTGTTTCTCGGTTCTCGTTGGGTACAGCATCTTCCAAGCAAAAATTATCAATATTGGTTTAGTTTTTAGAGTGGCGCCCAAATGTTTGTACCTCCCAGTGAAGGTGAAGGGTAAATATAAAAAATTTATAAATTACCATTAAGTGGAATCATCTGTCCCACACAAAGTTAAATAGTGCTATTGTATTACGTTATGTAAATTTCGTGTGGTGTTTCTTTTCGAACAGAGGATGGGGTAGTGGGTGTGTGAGGTGAGGTGATTTGTTTCCCATTCAGTGAAGTTGTCGTTCAATTTTTTTTCTTTTATGGCTACTTGTAGTTTTCGTATTTAGTTTGTTCATGAATTTCATTTCTCTAGTCCCAAATAAGGGCAATTGGACATTAGTGCTTTTATGTTATGTTGTTGTTTTGGCTGTTGGTATTTTGTGTGTCAATTTTATGTGTGTGTGTCTGTGCTCCTATTTTAACAAGACATTTTTATTTATGTTTTGGAGGGGGACTGGCTCTGTTCTTCAAGGTTATAAAGAAAATGAAAATTTAGTGGAAGTTTTAGTTGTTGTTGTTAAATTTGGGGAGCTTAGGTCTTGTGAGAATTTTATTGCATTTGGTGTTGCTTTAAATTTGAATGTGGTTTAAAATGCCACTGCATTTAAAAATAGATTTGTTGTTTGGTGCAATAATAGGTGAGCGGTAACTGTTACAATTAAAAATTTGGTTTTGTCGTTTGGTGGTATAATTTCTTGACGCAATATAAACCGCATGCAGAAAATTTATTTAGTCATTTGTAATATGGTATTTATGTAGTGATTTTTTGTAGGTGTTGGATTTAGGGATTTAGTTTTGTGAGGCGAACTGCATATGAGTGTGTGGGGTTTTTGGTTTGCTTGATTTTTTGTCGACAAATGACAAAAACCACTGGATTATGAAAACTGAGTAAGATGTCTTAATTTCAAAAGAAAATGTCTGAGTATAATACCATGCAGGGTTACTATGTTACAAAGGAAATATCACATATCAAATGTACAAAAATTGTATAAAAATATCTTTGATAATTATGACATGGATTTGTATGGACAATTGGAAAATATCTAAGACATAAATTGAAAACATCTTGTTCGTGTGCCTATAATGGTAATTTTTAGCATCGAACGGTCTCAAATGAACCTAAACATATGGCGGCTATCGTAAAAAGTACACCAATATTGATAATTTTTGGTAGGAGGATGTGCTACCCAATAAAACACCAAATACTAAATCACAACCTACCATTAAAACTAATATTTGCGGGTTCTCTACAATGGAACAATCGCTGAAAGGGGATGAAAAGCAAGGTCCCTATGGTTGTTTACTAATTCGACAATTAGTTTGAGCTTCGGAAATATGGAGTAAATATTCGCAGTTTCTGAAGAATATATAATAGCTCTCGTATCGTCAATTGTTAAAGTTTACAGAAAAGGGGAACCGATTTTTTACCTATTTCAATTAATTACTGATTTGTATTTGCAGATTCTTTACAATGAAACAATCGCTGAAAGGGAATAAAAAGCGATGTCCCTATTGCAGCATACTATTTCGACAATCAGTTTGATATCCTGAAAAAGTATATAAATCGCATTGGAGAAAAATTTTAATTTGTAGAAAATATTCGCAGTTTCAAAGAAGTCCTCGTATCGTTAGTTATAAAAATTTACAGAATGGGGAACAGATTTCTACCTATTATTCAATAAATTCCCGCTTTGTTATTTGAATTTTTGTGATCATTTTGAATGTGATTTTAAGTGATTATTTATACTCTTTCGAGTCGAGCTTGTGTACGCTCCTTTCATTTACAGAAATTCAATTATTTGCAGTGGCAAAATGATTCGTCATTAATTTGTCAAGACATTGGTTGATTAGAATTATCGATTTTTTTATTGCTATCAAGAAATCTACAACCAAACTCAATTTCGAGTAATTCGCTTTGTAAGGTTATTATTTTCCATTCATATTTAAAATATGTAGTACAAATTAAATTGTTTAATCAGCAGTTTATCCCCAAAAACAAATTGTATTATATTTGCCAGTAACCTCCAAGAGAAGTTGTTGTTTTGTTTCTTTTATTTTTTGAGATAGATTTTATGACATAATTTTTTTGTGTGTGTACTATCCACAGTACTCTCTTCTCAGCAACAGCAAAGGCTGGCTACAATGCCAATCCAGTTTAAATGAAAGCAACAACAACACGTTATAATTACACTGATAAGCCAAAGTGTACAACAACAGTACTCACTGTTGTGGTGCTTAATGAGAGATGTATTGACAAAAAAACACAACCAACAACAAACAGAAAACAAAAAATAGCACAGAAAAGCATGATGAATCACATTGGAGACAAAAGCCCTCAATGCGAATGAAAGGAAGTCCTATGAAAGTGAAACATTTTTAGGCAAGAATTTTCAAAACGGAAATGCAAAAACAACAAAACTAATTTACATTTCCTAAGTGTTGACAATTCAACTGAGAAAGAGAATCTCTGAGAGAGTTCACTCTTCAAGAATTTGCAATAGGAAAAAACAAAAACAATCAAGAACAAGAAACACGTCACATAAGAAATGAACCACTCACATTGCACCTCGCATGCAGACACATTTAATTTAATATGGAAGAAGGGGGGAACAAAATGTGTGTGACGACGACAAATATGGTAATAATGACGTTTGGCTACATGTCAAAGATGCAGCAACAAACTATGCAACACATTAAATAAAACCCCTACGACCAAAAGAAAGTCCAAAGTATGGAAGACGATGACTAGGAAGAAAACACACAGTTGTCACCATCATCACGATTAAGAAAATATTGTAAAGAAAAAAGAAGCTTGCTCACCTTTTCGTGGTTGGAATTCCACCACCTCCTCCTTCTCTTGTGATTATTTCTTTGCTAAACTTTTTTCCGTTGTCGTTGTTGTATTAAGCCATTTGGAAAATAAATCACAACAAATTACAAATTTCACTTTGTTTTCTGGTAATTTAACAGCTAATGTTTTATAATGAATTGTTGTAGTTGTTATTGTTTAACCCAAGAGCCACAAACTCTAAGGAATTCCGTTTTTTTCTTTCTTCTTTCCTCTTTGGAATTATTATTACACACACACACGACCGTACGACCAAATCGTGTGAAGTCAACAGACTCCAATTTTGGCAACTATCGAACGAACACTCACAACAACAAAACTCTTCTTGCCACCACCCTTTGGCATCTTCAGCCAAGTCAACTCAACCAACAACAAGTTGTGTGGCAAATTTCACTTCATTACAACAAATCGTTTTGTTTATTTGTCTAATTGGAAAAAATTAAATAAAACGAAAGTTCATTGGGAGTCATCAAATGGGATGGTGGTGTTTGCACAGTTGTTTTTTGATTAAAAATCTAATTTTTAATATATTTTAATTGATTTGAGTTGGTTTTCTTTTTTAATTTATACAAATTTTGTATCGAAAATTTAATAAAACTAAACACAACACAAGAAAACAAGAAAAATACCGAAAGCGACAAGATTTCGCGTACCGAACTTTTCTGTGTTGGAAATGAAAATGAACTGTCTGTTGTGTCAAACAACACTAGCTGATGCAGAGAGTGACGAATAGAGTGAGAGAGCAAAGACAAGAAACAGCGACAGCGTTGCCAACCTCTGTTGGTGACCAAAGAGGCTGTTTGATGTGAGTGGCAACAAACACAATTAATGACGCCAACGAATAGCGGCGCTTGTATACATTTGTATTGGGGTGGTGTGATATTTCTATATATTTTAACGGAAAATAAAAGCAAATTTGTGGATTTTGTATAGAAATAGAGTAGTAAATACAATAAATCAATTTAAAGGATGTTATATAATTTAATGTCAACCGATGATGTGAACTAATGTACGTTTATTTGTAAATAAAAACTATTATTCAAAAATAAATAAATTATGTTGACCTACAAAATAACTAAATTATATAAGGGTGGATTTCGTGAAAGAAAAACTAGAAATAAAAGGATGACAAACTATTTGAAAACAGGTTTTAGACTGGTACATAATACAAAGGGGTACGCCAATAATCTGGATATTTCGGAAATAATAAAAAAGGTCAACTAAAACTAATATAATTTTTAATGACACAAAGTATAAATCTGCAAATATGACTTTCTAATCTTGACTGGAAAAATCAATTTGCAAAAAGAAAATTTAAATAGCAAACATTTTTGTGCCAAAAGAATGCTTCGATGAACCTCATGGTGATGAAACATCCTAGGCCATTCTGAAAACTTGTTTAGTGATCGTGACTGAAGCTGCTCAATTACGTTCTGCCACAAAACATTGATGCCGTGTGTGAACTGATATTGCATGCGATATATCGTGAGATTGAGGCTTCCTTGGATATTTGGATAGACCTCTGGTGGAAGAAAAGCATGAACATCTGACCGTTAAAATGTTTGTTCATGCCCAAAGAGCCTCGTGTCAACTGGAGTATGAAAATCAGGTGAATCATAGAAAACAGCAATCGGCCGTGTGGGTCTGGGAATGTTCACCATATATATATATTATATAGTTGTGTTTATTGGATGTAGGATAAATACAGGTGTCTATGTATTCTGATCTACGCTGATGGCTAGGAAATTTTGCATGAGGTTCCGATTATGATCAAGTTCCGCGCCATAATTTCTGATGATGATAAGGTAATATTTCGGGGATGAAATGGACCCAAAACTTTATTCTGTCCAGTTTTCTAAGCACTCTTACGCCACTCTTATAAGTCGAACAAGACTAATTTTCCATGGAAATGTCGATCAATATCAAATTAACCTTTTTTGTGTATAATAACAAGAGTTGAATATTTTTTTTATTCGAAAAAGATATAAATTGACCTCTAATCGGTCAAGAGGCGAAAGATTACCCAGGCTCGGAAAAAGGATCCGTAGTAGGTTAGAGTTCAGTGTAGGTTGTGTAGTGTATTATATGACAGGCACAGACAATACTGCTCCGCTTACTTGTTTTAAATTAATTTTGAGGGGATACGTTTGGATTTACTTTTGATTTTTGTGTCAGATATGCTCCATTATCCATCAGTTCTCAGAAAATCATGGTCATTCCTTACTACCCAGATATGGAACTTAATTCTTGTTTTTTTTTAATAATTCGTGCGACCATGAACTATGACATCGACCAATATGTATACATCCCGAAGGCGCTCCAATGTCGGTGAAGTGTACAGGGTTGCTCACAGTTTTCTTAACCCATCATTATGGATTCTAGAAATACAAACCCCCAGAGGTTTTTCTATATACCGATTTTCATGAAGTCCTTTGGACAAAGAACCTGTCGAGATTTTCTATTTGCAGAGAATAACATTAAACTGAAGTCCTTCTAGATATCTTTTGTTGACCGAAGACCTTGTAGGGGCTTTTTTTATTGACCACACTGCTTCAAAAGTTGTTATACAGTAGATCTTCTTGAGGTATTCTATACATAGAGGACATATGAGGATCTGTACAGACTTTCTATTGATCAAAAAAGAGCGTAAGTGTTCGAAAGAAGACCTGGAAATATCGACTATTGACGAAATATCATCAGAGGTCTTCTATTTATGCGTCATTCCGAATTTCTGATAAATAAAATATTTGTTCCCAGAACATTTTCAATTTCGGTTAATGTTATTAAATAGCTAAAAATATCTTAAAAAGATAAGCAAATAAAAAAATGGAATTCATGTGTTTTGATAATTTCCCCTTTGACTTTCCTCTTTTAATTACAACATCACTGTTGTTTCTTAAAATTCCAAAATACATTTTGTAAATGTAAATCAAATTAATCTCCTTGCCGCAATCGTTGCTTAGATCACTTTGTTTTTTATAACAAACAACAGTAGCGCCATCTATGGATAAATTTGAACAATGTAAAGCCATGTTTTAAATGTTCATATTTTATTTTAGGTTAATGTCTTTAGTTCATAGCAATGGTTGGCAACACTTCCAGCGATGCATATATAAAAGCTAACAGCTGTGAAAAGTATAATGGTAATTAACATGGGTAAGGAGAATTTATTTCAACACATGCATATGAAGGTGTGTGTCTTCACTAAACAAGGTGAATATATAAAATGTGTCTGGCTTTAGGGAATTGCCAATCAAATATTACGAACAAAGACGTTAAAAATTATATTTTAATTCATATTTTAATTTGTGTTGCTAGATATAAATAAGATGCTAATGTTAGGTATGGAAATTGTGAATAAAATAAAATTATTTATAATAATATTATAAGACATATATTATTAAATAATGAACTCTTTAATTTTTCAATATATCACATCTAAAATCTTTGTAATTATGACCCCTTTCATTTACCTCCATAATATTTCTTTTGTATCATTAACATTTTAATGAACATATTTTGTTATTTCTTTTTGCCTTTCATAGTTTCCATATATACATATGTGTGTAAGTATGTCGCATCACAATTTATTACTCATTCAACCTACAAAGCAGTTTACAGTTTCTCTGTGCTGAGCAATGCAACAATGTTGCAACAAAGTAAATTTTGATGATTACTGGTTTCGTTCGTTCGTTCCTCCCATTCCCCATTTCCTAGCCATAATCAAGTGAATGCCATACTATTGTTGTAAAGTGAATCTTAAAGTGCTGTGTGGATGCCATGAAGCAAAAAACGGGAAAAGACCCGCAAAACTGCCTTAAATCCAGATATACGCATACTCACTCAAACACATGGACACAGCATGCAAGGCCGTTGTAAAGACGGCTGACTAACTGTAACTATGTTCTGCTGCCATGCCACAATGATGACCATGCGTTTCGTTGTTGTTGTTGCGGCATTATTTCCTTTTGGTCAACATCATGTGGCAAGCTGACCAACCGAAGAACCTAGAATAACTGGTAGTATCCACAAAACAAGAACATGACTAGAAGATGAAGAAGAAGCAGCAAAAAAACAGAATACCGACTCATAAACATAAATAACATTTTTGCGAAAAACAACAAAATACCCGGCTAGAATAGGATAAAGAACAGCGGCAACAACAACAAGACCGTACTACAACCAAGCATTAAAAATTCACACAAAACTTAAGCACGAGCCGCTTAAGGCGATGACGACAGCTTTTTTATTATTATTGTTATACGACAGCAACAACAACAACAAATCCTGCAAGTCCATTCAATAAGAACATCGGGGACAAGGGGTTCGAGGATGCGGTTTTGTCTAGAATAGCTCCAGCTAAACAAGTTAGTGTACTGCAATATTTAAGTGTGCCTGTGTGTGTGAAAAACGCGTATAACAGGCACACTAAGAATGTTGTCCAGAATTTCCAGCGTTTTATATTTTTAGCAGAACTGCGTAAAAAACAGTATCGCAACTGAGAAACTGAAACTAGGAATAACTTCTAACAAAGAAGAAGAACAAATAACGACAGCGATAGTAGGAAAGGAGAACAACTACCAGACATAAATGGAAGGTTGTTGCATGCAACATTGCTGCAAAAGGGAGTATGACAATTAACGAGGGTCTAATGACGCAATTGACTTAACATTTTAAAAGGAAAGGGGACAGATGAAGCTTGAGCTTGAATTGTGAACGAAGACTTTTCACTGATAGGAAATCTTATGGAGGCCTTTCGTTGTCAGAAAACTTCCTGAAGGTATTTCCTAGACAGATGACTTCTTATCTTTCAATAGACAAGGGAGGGGTTTCGTGGGGGGTCCATATAGGCAGATGATTTTATAGAAGATCTGCAGATGACCTTCAGAGAATCTGCTGTAATTTCCTTTGGACCGATTCTTTTATAGGTCTTAAATACCCAGAGGGGCTTCTTGAGGTCTTCGTGGGCATATACTACCAGAGGTCTGATAAAAACCGATGACTTTTTAGATGCCATCAATAGACAGGGGAGTACAACAGATATTACCAGAGGTCTCTATGGGCAAATGATTTTCTAGGCTCCTTTAATAAATAGTAGATCCCCAGAAAATAAACGTCCAGAGATTTTCTAACGACCTTCAATACACAGAGGACCTTCTTAGGGTACTACTAGAGTTATTCCATAGACAGGTACTACCAAAGGTCTTCCATAGACAGATGTCTTCCTAGAGGTCTTAAATAGCCAGAGGATCCTCAGAGGTCTTCTGAGAGGAAAACATCCACAGACCGACCTTCTAGAAGCCTTAAAAGGACAGAGTGCCCCTTTGTGGGCACTACCAGAGCTATTCCATACACAAATACTAGCATATGTGTTCTATATTCTGAAGGCAGAGGTCATCTAGACACAGGATCTCCAAAGATTATCTATGAGTGGACATTCTCTAGGTCTTCTAGGTCGCATTTCTAGAGGTCTTTAATAGACAGAGTACCTCAGAGACCAACTAGGCAGAGGATTTCCTGAGATTTTATATAGGCCGACTTTCTAGAGGTCTTCAAGGGAACTTCCTGAGATCTCCGTGAGTACACACAGAGGTCTTCTGTCGACAGATATTACCAGAGATATCTAAACAGGGGAAATCTTCTAGACAAAGGACCTCCAGAGATTTTTTATAGACCGATTTCTGAAGGCCTTCAATACACAAATGACCTTCTTAGGGTCTTCGTGGGTACTACTCAATAGACTGATATTATGAGATGCGTTCTATAGGGCATGACTTTCTAGAGGCCTAGAAGGAGAACATCCACAGGTTTTTATACACCAACAGTCAATGGGCAGAGGTTCAATAGACAGAGGATCTCCAAAGACGTTTTTTCCGCCGATTTTCTAGAGGTCTTTATTGCACAAATGACCTTCTTAGGGTCTTCGAATTAATCCATAGACAGAAACTACCAGAGGTCTTCCGTAGGCAAATGAATTCTTAGAGGTCTTAAATAGACAGAGGTTCTTCAAAGGTCTTCTGTAAATAGAGAACTTCCACAGACCGACATTCCTGAAGTCAGCAGTGGACCGAGGACCTTCGCGGCTACTACCAGAGGTATTTCATAGACTACAATATGTCTTCTATAGGCTGGTGACTTTCTAGACACCTTCAATAGGCAGAGGATCTCCAAAAATGCCTGTGGGTGGACTTTATCTCCGTCTGCTAGAAAGTCTACATTTTTAGGTCGTATATTCAGAGAACTTCTAAAAGTTGTCTATAGGAAGAAGACCTCTACAAACTAAAGACCTTTTAGATGTTTTCAGTTGACCGAAAACCTTCTAGTGGTCTGTGATTAACCGCATACATACTAGAGGTCTTTTATAGTCGGTAGAACTTCTAGAAGTATTATACGTATAGAGGACTTACTTCTAGAAGTCTTGGACTGCCCATAAATGTATTTCTATAAAAATTAGATCCGAAGGTTTTTTACAAACGGTTGACCTCCTTTAAGAATTGTATAAAAACCTGTTCTATACAGTTGTTTAATAGAGGTATTCTATGAAAATGCGACTTCCAGAGCTGTCTTATAGAATAGCTAATGAATGTTTTAAGGCCTCCGCAGGCTTTTTAATAACTCCAGAGGTCTTTTGGAGGAATGTCGTACGACCACTTGCGACATTTTATAGAAAGAAAAGATTTTTTAAAAAAACAAAAATAACTTCTGAGATCTTCTAAAGGCCGTAAAGACAAAAAGTCATCTTGATACGAACGATCATCTGAATGTTTACTGGACCTAGAAGAACTTCTGTAGGCCTTCAAAGCCCAAAAGGCCTCATAAAGACCTATTTTGTAGACGTCCGATAACCATGTTTCAAATATGAAACATCAAAAACAATTGTCATTGAAAATGCTTGCGTGCGCCTAAAAGTATGCTTTTAAATATGACTTAACACATCTACAAATCTTCGATTTCAAAGACTTTTTCCCCATACTTTACACAGTTTGGGAAATGAAAACAAATTCAAATATAGAGAATATTTCCATTCTTTTAATTCAAAATTTCCCAACACTTACAAACTCCCTTCCTTTTTTTCGAATTTAAAAAAAGATAACCATCTCAGCGAAAAAAGGCAATAGCAACAAGTTACCATATATTCCTTGACTTTGATTGTGATTGGAAGTTATTTGTATTTTTTTGCCACAATTCTTCTTGACCCACAATTTGCAATGGGCTATGGCTCCGTGCTCCATATCTGTATATAAGCTGCTGACTGACCACTCACACACTAACCACATACCAAAAAAGGATTTTGGCCATAATAACCGGTCAAGAGATGAGAAGAATAGCATGTCGTTTTTGTCGCTCTACCAAAGAAGTACCCGAGAAATGATAGCGTGTTACACCACAAAATGAAAAAAATAAAAATGTTCTTATTCTAGAATTCCACTTCAAATTCTATCTTTGGCAGATCTGATCGTTCAAGGTGTCGTTTTCCGCATTCTCAGCACTCTCACCCTCTGGTTATTTTATTTTATTTTTTATTTGTTTGTTTGCTTATTCTTAATGGTATCAGATGCAAGAACAAGTACAGAATAGAACACCTCACACAGAAGTGGAAGCAGAGGCTGCCTCTGGAGGTGGTGGAGGATGCACCAGAGGATTATGCGGAAAATAATACACTAAGCAATTCGCAATTCGTTGCATTTTGTTTGTTTGTCTGTTTACTTTACGATATCGAGGGAATTGTGCCAATGTGTTAGCAGTACGCAATAAGCGGGGCTTGAATGGAAATGGCATGGCTGGCAATGGTTGAATGGATAGATGGCCTTATATGTTTGTTTGTCTGTCCGTCTCTAAATGTGTGGTATTCCCAAAGAGTGTTGGGGTATCATCATCATCGGCATCATTGTGATCAACACTACCATTAGCCGCATTACGCTTTTGTCGCTTTCAATGGAAAATGAGCCCGATCCTCCACAATGCCGCTGCTGATGATGGCTAAGATGTACTTTGCAGCGATTTTGGGTTTCGCTTTTTCCGTTTCATTCTTGGCCACATTAGAAGAGGCCAACAGCAGCAACAACAACAAAAATAAATTGTTAACACATTACTATATTTGAAAAGTTGCCATCAAATTGTCTGGTGGCTTTCCCTCCCTCCGCACATGCCAAGGCTATAATAATGTGTGGCCATTATTGGCTATTGAATTGAACCCGTATATTTTCTTCTTCTTGTTGTTTCTATAAAGAAGTGTTGTTGGTTTGATATTGATCAAATCTATTTGGTCACTAAACGAAAAAAATTCTCATTGAGGTGATGTTGTTGTTGTTGCCTTTTTTTCATTCATATTGCCACATTGACATCATTTTAGGAACCGCACTAGAATTGAGATGTGTGCTATTTGGTCTCAGGTCATTTCGATTATTTGGTGGATTATAGTTGTTGTAGTTATTATTGTTGTTGCTGTTTGTGGTTTTCCGTTAGCAGTTTTTTTATTTTTATTGTCCCTATCCAAATGAATTGCAATTGTGCTTGGTCGTTTTGGGGGAGCTTTCTTTAAAAATTAGTTTGGTTTGCTAGATAGAAATCTCAAAAAGTTTCCTGTTGAGATTTTTATGACTATCATAATCGGAATACAAGACACGAAATATGCCATAAATAATTAATATCCCGAATATTTCTTCTTTGTTGTTATGTTTTGAATGAATACGCGATAAAAAAATAAAATTAAATTCTGGTATTAATTAAATTTCATTAAATATATTTTCATATCATTTAGAGGCCTTCTAGATGCAGAATATGATTTCTGGAGAAAGGAGACATATTTAGCACATTTTATGAAAAAAGACAATAATTTCTACTGTAATGAAGGTCCTATGCTCTTAGAGGTCTTCTAAAGGTAGAAGATTTATTAGAGGACCTTCTATAGATATTTCATAATATGATCATTGGAGATCATTCTATAAACAGATGTCCTTGTAACGGTGTTATACATCTCGACTTTTAGGTATATTATATTGAAAGATCACCCCTAAGATCTTCTGTAGGCAAAATACGACCTAGAGATATTTTTCTAGAGGCCTTCTATAGACAGATATGTTCATGCCATTAAGAGAGTACATTTTTTGAAGACACGTGACGAATTCTGCTTTAATAGAAGTCCTATAGAGGTCTTCAAATGCAAGAAGATTTTCAAGAGCACTCTCTACAGGTATTCCATTGTCAGATCTTTGGAGGTCAAATAGTAATTGTAATGATCTTCTATAGATCGACATCCAGAGGTATTCCATTGATAAATGATTCCAGTGATCTTCTATAGACAGAATACCATCTGGAGATTTTCTATAGAGAAAATATATTGTAGGGGTCTTCTATAGAGATATTTTTTTACAAGAAATTCTGGAGGTATTATATGGATAGAGCACTAATAAAAGTGTTATAAAGATAGAGCACTAATAAAAGTGTTATATTCGAGAGGACTTTAAATCGTCATAATCATTTTATCACAAGTAATTTTAATTTTTTCTATAGACCGAAGTCCTTTAGTAGACGACCTACAGATTAAAGATCGCACATAAAATTTCCCGAGGCCCTTTTTTAGCAGATGTCTTCCAGCTTATGGGGAAAGGTCTTCAGACCTGATACCGGATAGCTATCGGAGATCTTCTATAAATATATTCTTTTGACGAAAACCCTTCTGGAGGTACTATATGGACAAAACATATATCTTAAAAAGATATACTACCTTCGGAGGATTTCAAAATACCGAAATCTTTCTAAAGTTCCGATTTGTGGACAGAAGTCCTTTAAGATTTTTTCTATAAAACAAAGCCCTTTAGTAGAAGTCCTACTGATTAAAGATCGGGACTTAAAACTTCCAGAAGACTTTTATATAGGGGTTTTCCATCTTATGGGGAAAGGTCTTCAGATCTGAGTAATGATACCTATCAAAGATTACATTAGAGGTCTTCTAAAAGAATGACTTTAGGAGTTTTATGTCTTGATCTTAGGTATGTAGAAAATTTAAAAGACACTTCTGACAATAGAAAACATCTTAAGGGACTATGCCTATAGATGATTTGTAGAAATTTCCTGATATGTAGTATTCCGGTCTCAGGTTTGAAGACCTTATTGGCCCAAGTCCTTTAGTAGAAGACCTACTGACTGAAGATCAGGACATAAAATGCCTTTTAAGAAGACATACCTAAGACAGGATACCTATCGGACGCCGTCTATAGAGACCTTTCTTTGACTGAAACAATTCTAGATGTCTTCTATAGACATAACACGTACATAAGTCTAATAAAAATAGACTAGCTCCGAAATAATTTCGAACTACCGAAATTTTTATACTGATCTTCAGTGGACAGAAAATTCTTCTAGACAGAATATATCCAAAAATTTTCTATGGGCAGAATATCTCAACGTCTTCTAGAAAGACGACATCATGAGATCGTCTTTTTAAAGAACGTCCAGATGTTGGCTATAGAAAGAGGACCTCTACAAACCGTATACCTTCTAAAAATAGTTCCTAAGGTATTTTATAAGGATGTCTATATAATTAGAGAGCACTTATATCTGCCTAAGATATATTTCAATGTTCTTTTCGCAGGAGTATTGTCTAGTGGAATAAAGGACAAACTTCTTCGGACCGAAGACCTTCTACAATAAGCCCTCCTGGTAATGATTTCTTAGAATATATATTTTCCATAGAACACCTCGTTTCTATAGAAAAATACTTTCTAAGACCTTATATATAACGATGTGGAAGAAGAAGACAGAATACCTAATAGAGGTCTTTTAAGGAAAGGCGACTTTCTTCATAGAAAAATAACTACTGTGGTCAGCTACAGAAATAATTTCAGAGGTCTTTTATAAACGGTGGACTTTCTTGATGTATTCTATGTATAAGCTTCCTGCTGAGGAAGTCTATAACATTAGAGAGAACTTATATGACCGGGACATAATTGGATCATTTTATTTTATTGACCTTTCAGAGGACTGCAGTTCCGAAGACCTTCTAGAGGTCTTTGCGAACTTTCTAAAAGTCATCTGTACACAGAAATCCTTTAAAATATTTTATATTGAGTCTCTAGGTTTTCTACTGACCTAAGATCGCAACACACAATTTCCAGAGACCTTCTATTTAGAAATCTATAGGCCTTTTACCTTATGGAGCAAGGTCTTCAGAGGACCTTCTAAAGCTTCCTATAGAAGTGAAAACTCTAGGGACTGTCTAAGGATATAATATAATATATCGGGGTATTGTTTGGACGGCACTAGTTCTGAGGTATTTGAGAAGACCTCCTGAGGTTTTTTATAGAGATTATTCCTCCTGAGGTCTTTTATAGAGCTTATTCCTCCTCAGATTTTCTATAGAGACGAGACCTTGAGATGAGACCAACAGAGGTTCCAGAGAAAGAAAATCTATAAATTGAAAATATGGAAGAAGGTGAGGCGTGAAAACTCTATGGACCGTCTAAGGATATAATATAATATATCGGGGTGTTGTTTGGACGGCACAAGTTCTGAGGTATTTGAGAAGACCTCCTGAGGTCTTTTATAGAGATTTATATAGAGACGAGACCTTATGGGGAGAGATGAGACGAAAAGAGCTTCCAGAGAAAGAAAATCTATAAATTGAAAATATGGAAGAAGATGAGGCGCGCATTTTTTTAAATTTTTTTAGCAGCCAATAGAAGCGTAGATTTTTTAAAAAATATTTTTAGTGGTGCCAATAAAGGCATCGATATTTTAAATATTATTTTTAAGGGTTCAAAAAAAAATCGATGGATTAAAGTTTCGGAGTCTGTAGTTGAGGATTTTTTAATAAATAAAAAATTAAGTCGGCAATAAAATGTTGTCATAGTTATGAATAGAGCCAACACAAAAATGTCGACTATGAACATACAAATTTGGTAAAAATTACAATGTAAGTTCCAAATACATTATTATTTTATAATATTATGAATTTTTTTTAAAAATTAAAAAAAAACATATACAAATGACCATCACCTCGATAATGAACATATTAAATAAATTATGAATTTGTTGTGAATTATAAATTCTTTTTACAATGCGATGTAACAAACATACAATTGTTTATGTATTAAAAGGGGGATGAAGTATATTACAACAAATATACAAAACAAATTATAATAAAAAATAAACAAGTGCAACTTACCTTAGGTGGTGGTCCAGAGGGTTTTGAGATTTGTGTCTTTTCGGTGGCAGATGATGAGGGACGCTTCAGACGATTGTGGGCAGCTAAAATGACAAAAAATATTACAAACAGATAATTAATACCTCATCATAAACATACATTTTACTATTACATACAAAGAAAGTTTATTTGTTGTAAAAAAATAAAAGTAATAAAGAAAAAAGTGGAGAGAGAAATCAATAAAACAATAGAGTGACAATTGCATTTTCACTTTCAACCATAAAAAGCGAAGCGCACATATAAACATACATTCAGACTCAAACAAACAAAGAAAGAAAAGAGAAGAAAAAAATTAAAGTTCATTAACAAGAAATGAGATAAACACAAAAGTGATTTTTAAAGACTTTGCCGCGGAACAATAAACGGATATACGTGATTTAGTTATTAAAGAATTGTGTATTGAAAAAATAGAAAAAAACATATGATTTCAAACATAATAAGATTTCTCAATCGTATTATGTGTAACAAAAAAAAAAGAAATTAAATATAAAAAAAAAAAAATACTAAACATATGGTCACGACAAGCCATATCTAAAATAATTAAATTTGTTTCTTATACTATTTTTTGCTTAATTATTATTTTCATGATTTTATTTATTTTCACTATCTATCTAACCATCAAGAAACAAACAACCAGACCAAAATTTCAATCAGTTTTGGTGGTGATGGCAAAGCCTAGCTTAACACAGATATGGGTGAAATACAAAATGTTGGGCTTCAATGTTTTTTTCATTTGTTGTCGAACGAACACGCACCATCTGTTCGACGGTGGCGACCATACAAAATCAATTAGTGATACGTAAAGTTATAAAGAAATGATAATAAAAATAAAAAAATCTAGTAACAAAAATTATGAATGAATGAAAAAGAAATTTTTAAAAATGATCATCTAAACCCCTCCCACAATTTGATTTTGGGGTGACAGTGGGACATAAGTATTTATACCCAGCACCACACTGTGGTACAGGGTATTATGTCTTTGTGCATATGTTTGTAACAGACAAAAGGAAACGAGATAGACACAGGGTTCCTTTTGAGAATATGCATAGAATCAATTTCTAAGTCGATTTATAGATGTCCATCCGTCCGTCTGTCTGTCCATGTTAGATATAGCTCCCATATATATTTTCGTCCGGTTTAAGGTAAATGTTGCACCAAAGGCCCTCAAATATATTTCGATTTGCACGAAATTTGGCACATCATACTGAATTGAGTGTAGAATAATGTGTGCTAAGTTTTGTGAAAATCGGTTCAGATTTAGATATAGCTCCCTTATATATTTTCATCCGATTTAAGGTAAATGGTGCACCAAAGTCCCTAAATATCTTTGGAAATTTGGCACAGCGTACTGCATTAAGCCTCGAATGAAGTGTGCTAAGTGAAAATCGGTTCAAATGTAGATATAGCTTCCATATATATTTTCGTCCGATTTAAGGTAAATGTTGCACCAAAGGCCCTCAAATATCTTCCGATTTGCACGAAATTTGGCACAGCATACTGAATTGAGCCTAGAAAGATGTGTGCTAAGTTTCGTGAAAATCGGTTCTGGTTTATATATAGCTCCCATATATATTTTCGTCCGATTTAAGGTAAATGGTGCACCAAAGACTCAATATATTCTTCGATTTGCACGAAATTTGGCATATCGTACTGAATTGAGCCTAGAATGTTGTGTACTATGTTTCGTGGAAATCGGTTCCGATTTAGATATAGCTCCCATATATATTTTCGTCCGATTTAATGTAAATGGTGCACCAAAGTCCCTAAATATCTTTCGATTTGCACGAAATTTGGCACAGAGTACTGCACTAAGCCAATAATGATGTGTGCTAAGTTTCGTGAAAATCGGTTCAGATTTATATATAGCTCCCATATATATTTTCGTCCGATTTAAGGTAAATGTTGCAACAAAGGCCTTCAAATATCTTTCGATTTGCACGAAATTTGGCACAGAGTACTGAATTAAGCCGATAATGATGTGTGCTAAGTTTCGTGAAAATCGGTTCAGATTTAGATATAGCACCCATATATATTTTTGTCCGATTTAATGTATATGATGCACCAAAGACCCCATATATTCTTCGATTTGCACGAAATTTGGCAGATGCAGCCACAGCTTCCATATGTATTTCGAACGGGTGTCTGATTGAAATTAAATTTTTAACATTGTGGCGTACCGAATAGCTTGTATAAATTTTGCTATAAATCGTTTTCCATAAATTTGTCCCATGGTATGGAGACGAGGGAATACAATGGCATACAATGGTAAGAATACATATGTACTATAATGATACCCAACGTGGTGAAGGGTATCATATAGTCGGCCCAGTCCGACTTTACCATTTTCCTTACTGGTTTAAAAATTATTTTTGGGCTGCCAATAAAAGCTTGCCAAATAAAGCGTGTTTAAAAAGTTTCTTAATTATTTTTTATCTAAAAAATCCGAAAAAAACCCACTGTGCATATTGTGATGTACTATGTATATCACGATCATATCAATATCATTGAATACCATCTAAAATATCTCTTCAAAGTAACCGATGAATGAATGACATAGTGGTGCGGTTGTAAGTATTCCCCCATTCCCAAACTAGCAAAGACAGACAACAGTGGCAGGCAAGCAGACACAACTGTCGGGCCATTGATATTTAACAAAACCAACAACACGTACGCACAAACATATATCAAAGAAGAAGACAAAGAAAAAAAGTAGCTTAACCTATAATTTCACATCTTCACACACACACTCGCACACACATTTGATTATTATTAATTTCACTTTAATTGAATTTATTTTTTAAGTCTACAAGGCAAGCCAAGTCGGTAACAACAACAATTTAATTTGGCAGCGGAAAATGAATGACCACCAATTCCACAAAGTAAACAACACACAAGACGTGGCGACAAAGCCACTTAAAGAAACAAACAGAAAAAAACACTGAAACTTTGTTGCTTTGGTTCAGCAGTGTCAGAAGAGCAAGATGATATAGGTAATTTTGTTGTAACGATTAGAGAGGTTGTTATGTTATTAAAAATAAATTAATAATATAATAACAAAAATAAAATGAAAATAAAATAAAAAAAAACAACAACAAATAGAGATATCTTCACATCCGTACATATTGTGTTATTTTGTGAAGAGGAATGACTGTCAGACTGATGGCCAGCAATTTATGACACGAGACTTAAATCTTACACAGGTTGAAGGGAAAACAACATATCATCATTTTGATTTTTTGTGTAAATTTGTTTGTAAACCTTTTTTGTTTTATTGGTTAAGCCTACAAACATAATTTGCATATAAATTTAAATATCAATCAAATGGAATTGATATAGTGGGAATGAACAAAAAACGAGTAGAAGATGATGGAAATTAGGAATCTTTTGTGATTAGCCTTCAAACAAGACAGGGCAATTAAATACCCACATGTCGATGAAAGGGTGTTTGTAACAAACAAGCATCATTAATCAAACGTTTTTATGGGATTTTATTTCCACTTGCTTGGAGGTTAGACAATTATCTATATTTTGTAAAACAGTCACTATTTTTGAAAAGGTCTCATTTTTCAATGTGCACCTGTCATCATTTACATAGGTCAAATGGGTCAAACAAAGTTTCAAAGGGCTTTTAATTTTCAAATTTAATATTTTTACACATTTTTTTACAATAACAGCAAAATCAACTATGAATCGTCTTCGATATACTAGTGAGAGATAAATAATTAAGAAATATAGACCAAAAGACTTAAGCAACACACTGTTATAATTTAAGTAGAGTAGTAATTCTCAGTTCCAAGTGACTTCATTAAAACAAAAAAAAGTAACCATAAAATGGTGAGAGAGAAACATACATTACAAGAATAAATAATAGGGGCATATCAAATCAAAAGATTTAAGAAACATACATGATGAGAAGATCAGTATGGTGTAAAACAGAGAGAGAGAGAGAGAGAGCTTATTGTGGCATGCAAAATATAATCGCATAAAATTGACACTAAATCAGTGATGCTCATTGAGAGATTTATAAACCAAAAGACTTCCCGCCTATGCAAAATAACAGAAAATCTAAATTGAGAGAGAATACGTGTGGTATGGTTTCACGAAAACGTAAACGAGAGATTATTCAATTGGACAATTAAAAGACTTAAGAAATAAACACGAATAAAATGGAGTCAAACGAAGAGTGTTCAAATTCAGAGATATACAATTAATATAAAATGCAGAGAGAGAGAGAGAGAAATTTTTACGATATATAAATGACTTAAGAAACAAACTCAACTAAGGACTTTATTAGTGTTCAATGCAGTAGCAATTTAATAATTCCAATCAAAAGACTTAGGAAACAAACTTTAAAAAATCTCTCGATATTTCAAAGAGAAAAAATCTGTGATTTTTTAACAAAAGAGTTAGGAAACAAACTTGTATAAAATCACTTATAATATGAAGTAAAATAAAAAATACGATTTTCAGAAATACAAACAGAAAGTCCTATGTGACAAAACTGGGGTACGAACTTCAACATAGCGAAATTTAAGGGGGACATTAGTGTGAGGGCTATGTTGTATAATTTTTAGAAATAATTCATATATTCAATGGGAATCCGACTCCAAATTAGAGCAACTTCGATGAAAAAATTCGATTAAAAAACTCAATAACGCAGGCATCGACTGATATCGAAAATTGTCCATAAATAGGGGAGAGGGGGGCACCTTAGAACGTGGGGCACCTTTGAACAGCGTCCATAAAATCTTGGTTTAATATTTTTCCGACCCGCAACCACATTTTTGTATATGGCAATCTTGTTCTCTATATGCGTAAACCACTTTGGCTTTCAGTTGTCGAAAAATTGTGCATGGGTGACCATGTTTTCTGAAAATTTATTGTAAATTTTATTCATACTGTTGATAGTTTCTTTCTACAAACAAAAGTTTTGCATTCCAACAATCATTTCAAACATAACTAATGTAATTTCTTTCATATATATTTATTACAAAAAAGTTATTTTAAATTTTTAAAATGCCATAGGATGGCGGAAATAAATTTGAAGATGCCCATTAATATTGTAAGTAAAAAAAGGAGTTTTTAACTTTAGGCTTCGATTTATCAAAATTTCAAATGGGCTAATAAGATTACGAATTAACTGTATTTTTCACCATATTAATTTTTGTTTTTAAGTCATTTTATGTTTTGATCTTTTTTTTTAATTTTGAACATTTTTTATATATTTTTTAATGAATTCATGCATTTCTGTTGTATAAAAATACATAATATTTGAAAAAAAATTTTTACTGTAAAAAACCATTTCGTTCAAAAATGGTATGATTGATTACAATAGGCCCCCCTGGGTCATCAACGCAGTTTTGAACACTTTGAGTTCGTCCATTAAAACAGTAATAAAATATATTTATAAAGCTTATAATATGTCATATGTATATTCATTTTAAAGGTTACATATGTACCTATTAGTTAAAATTTATAAAAAAACCAAAAATTATAAAATAAAAAATTGTATAAGGCTTGAAAGCAAAAAGTGTTCAAAGGTGCCCCCCTCTCCCCTATATTTTTGTGATGCTCAACGATTTTATTTTTTTGCAAAGTGTTTCAAGGAATTGCCATTGTCTTAAACCTTCGAAATATGGAGACTGTTTACATAGGAATGTATACTTCCAAAACTATTTCTTCCATATGATACCCTACACAACTTCCACTAAAATCTAACTTTGTGGGGTTCTATATTATAAGCTTGGGCAAAATTTATCGATATTTTCACCCTCTTGACCGACTAGTGGTCAACAAATAATACTAACATTCAGTACTATACAGCCCTTCTAATTACTTGTCCAGATTCCTTCACCATTGGCTGTGCTGGGATGTTCGGCTTTCAATTGTGGCCTATAGATCGACTCGAAAACACAAAAAAAAAAATAAGTTTTCGGTCCACTTCATCCTAAAATGATTATCTGATCATCACCGAAAATTATAGTCGTTGTCCTTAACCACAACTGGAACCTCATGAAACATTTAAAAGCGATCAGCGTGTGTAAATATTTAAGTGTAACTCCACATCCGAATACATACGACAATATAATTGGTACCAATTTAAAGGTCAACCACTGCTCTTGGATATTATATCAACTTCTCGGGTCTACGTCCTTTAAGAGTAAACATATACGCCATCGAATACAAATTTTGCCATTTTTCACACAAAAGTCACGGTCCATTTGGACCGCTAAATATTGACCGATCTTTATCAAAACATGCACGCTTATGCTTTAGCCCTATCCCCTTCTCTATGTAAAAATTCGATGTTTGGACCCAGAAAATCAGACAAAAATAAAGTTTTTGGTCCATTTCATTTCCTTAATATTAACCGATCTTTACCAAAAACAATAGGGGTCTTCATTGGGCCGAACCCATCCTACATGCAAAATTTCGTGAAGATTGGTCTATAACTGTGGCCTGTATCGTGTTTACAAATTATAATGTACAGACGGACGGACCGACACACATGTCTAGATCGACTCAGCTAGTCGAGATATGACGATCGGTATACTTAAAGGTGGGATATTTACTAGATTTCCGTTCCTGAACTTTACAAATTTTTTTGTACTCTGAGAGCGGTTTTGAAATGTTTCCCTTTTACTAGCTTTACTATTAAAAAGTACTGAAACAGACCAATAGTTGTGCAGGGTACAATTAATTTAATTGATTTGTTAATTATTTTATGTATTATGGAAGGTTAAAATTTAAAATAATTTATTTTTCAAAATAATTCCATGTTTTTTCTGCGCCATTTCTATAAATCATTTATTTTATGATCCCGACCAATTTGAAACATTCTTAAAGGTTTTCAGTTTTTAATCGAATTATACACATTGGCATATATTATTAAACCCAATTTAAAACAATTCTTTATTAGCAAAGTTTAATAATTTTAGTTTTTCCAATGTTTTACGACAGATTTGCTTCTTTCCCATAAAAATCATTTAATTCAATTATTCCAATTTTTTTATTACCCAATTTTCTAAACAAATCAATCAACACACATTTTGCCCTAATTTCCAATTTCTAATACAAATTCATAGATTTTTTGAGTCGTTTTTAAAACGTTTCTATTTGAATTTTCTCAGAAGAAATAAATGTTTATTATGATTTCTTTTTTATAGATACAACATTTCAGTGTGAGAAAAAAAGTTTAGAAATTTATATAAAAAACTAAAATTCAAAACCACAACCACCACCAAATTACACATAAAACTTTGCCGGTTGATGTATCACAATTACCCGATGGGATAAAACGCACAAACACACACGAATCGAGAAGGAGGGGAGTGGCTGTGAAATGATGTGCGGGCTGACTGGCTATTAACCCATAAATATGCCACACAAGAAAAAAAGTGATATTAAAGAGACAGTCATTTGGTTTAATGGCAAAGAGGGAGGGAAAAGAAAATTGTCACACTTTCTACAAATATGACAAACAATAATATCATCGATACGAATAATGGCATCATCAACGATGATGGGGACAAGAAAAATCCCAAATGACTTTATTGACAATGATGAAGTTAATTGTTTATTTTTTATAATTTTTTATAGATGCTCAGTTACCCCTATAAAATATTAAAGTATTAGAAATAGACGAGACATGCAACATGTGGGTTGTTCCATAATGAAAAAAAATTTTGAAATCTGTAAAGAATAGGGGAACGAACTATAAGTTGGGGCTCAATGATCCCTGATGATCCATAAATAAATTTGATTATAAGAGAACCGATGATTTTCTTGTGAACCCACGATGAGGTTACTAAACAATTGTCAAGTTTGAAAACCACTGGTGAAGAACTTGACAACCTGTGGCCTTCCTAAACGAGTTACAACAAAGAATGCCCCACATATTTAATTTCAAACATGCGCTCAAAGCTTACACCAACAAATAAATTTTGAAGTAATTGAGAATCAGAGAAAACAACTTCTCCCTTTGTTTTTTTTTTTCTTAAACATACAATTTTTACCCTACTTATAAAAATGGGCCATATGTTTTTTATGTTTGTTTGATATGATTGTCTGAACAGAACAGATATACACTTAAGTTTGAAGTGCATTAGTATCGGAATGCCATGGAATGAAATAAATGAAATGTTTTGTTTTTCATGTGAAATTTGCTGGTAAGAGTGATGACAACAATTACCCACAAATATCATGAACTTCAATTGTGTATGAACAAAAACTTGGGACACAATTGATGGTCATGTTAGTTTGGTGGTGTGGTATGAAGCTGAAGTATTAAATCTCTCTTCATGTGTGGAAAGATATGCCATAAATGCATTTCATAAATAACCAAACAAAACAAAAGAGATTACAACAAAAAAGACAATGACAAAAACAAAAGTAATCCACAAAAACCCCAAAGAAAAATGATACTGCAATTAAGTTTTAAGCGATTTGAGACAAACAGCAAAAACAAAAAAACTGAAAATGATTCAAACATTAATGATCTTGGCCCACAAGAGAGAAAAATGGTTTATGTGGTTGGAAAGCATATTTTCGAACAGTGGGAAGATTGGAAATTATAATAAAATAAATAATAAAAATTGATTTTAAGAAAAAAATCTACTGGACCAAAAATTTTATAAAACATTTTTTCCAGGACCATAACAGGGGTGAATTAAAAAAAAAAATTGAGGACTATATTAGGAGTGAATTTTATAAAAAAAACTTTTGTAAGGACTATATTGGGTATGGATTTTGAAAAGAATTTTTAAAGGCCAAGACAATGCGTGGATTTTTTTAAAGAATATTTTTTCAAGGGCCAACACAAGGCGTGGATTTTTTTAAAGAATATTTTTTCAAGGGCCAACAAAAGGCATGGATTTTTTAAAGAATATTTTTTCAAGGGCCAACACAAGGCGTGAATTTTTTTAAAGAATATTTTTTTAAGGGCCAACACAAGGCGTGGATTTTTTAAAGAATATTTTTTGAAGGGCCAACACAAGGTGTGAATTTTTTTAAAGAATATTTTTTCAAGGGCCAACACATGGCGTGGATTTTTAAAAGAATATTTTTTCAAGGGTAAACACAAGGCGTGGATTTTTTAAAGAATATTTTTTCCAGGGCCAACACAAGGCGTGGATTTTTTTAAAGAATATTTTTTCAAGGGCCAACACAAGGTGTGGATTTTTTTAAAGAATATTTTTTGAAGGGCCAACACAAGGCGTGGATTTTTTTAAAGAATATTTTTTCAAGGGCCAACACAAGGCGTGGATTTTTTTAAAGAATATTTTTTCAAGGGCCAACACAAGGCGTGGATTTTTTTAAAGAATATTTTTTCAAGGGCCAACACAAGGCGTGGATTTTTTAAAGAATATTTTTTCAAGGGCCAACACAAGGCGTGGATTTTTTAAAGAATATTTTTTCAAGGGCCAACACAAGGCGTGGATTTTTTAAAGAATATTTTTTCAAGGGCCAACACAAGGCGTGGATTTTTTTAAAGAATATTTTTTCAAGGGCCAACACAAGGCGTGGATTTTTTTAAAGAATATTTTTTCAAGGGCCAACACAAGGCGTGGATTTTTATACCCTTCACCACACTGTGGTACAGGGTATTATGTCTTTGTGCATATGTTTGTAACAGGCAAACGGAACCGAAGTAGATCCATGGTTCCTTTTGAGAATATGCATAGAATCACTTTCTGAGTCAATTTACGCATGTCCGTCCATGTATTTTTGTGAACAAAGTACAGGTCGCATTTGCGATCCGATTTGGATGAAATTTGGCACAAGTCACTTATTTGTCCCAAGGACGAATCATATTGAAATTGGATGAAATCGGTTTAGATTTAGATGTAGCTCCGATATATAGTTTCGTCCGATTTCATGTAAATGATGCACCAAACTCCCAACATTTGTCCGATTGGGACAAAATTTTGAACAGCGCACTGAATCAGGTCCATACTTATGTATGCGAAGTTTTGTTGGATTCGGTTAGATGTAGTTCCCATATATAGTTTTGTCTGATTTTATGTGAATGATGCACCAAACTCACAATATTTGTTCGATTGGAACAACATTTTACACAGAGTACTGAATTAGGTCCAGAATGATGTCTGCGAAGTTTTGTTAAAATCCGTTCAGATTTAGATATAGCTCTCATATATAGTTTCGTCTGATTTTATGTGAATGATGCACCAAACTCCCAATATTTGTCCGATTGGGACAGAATTTTGCACAGAGTACTGAATTATGTCCAAACTGATGTCTGCGAAGTTTTGTTAAAATCGGGTCAGATTTAAATATATCTCCCCTATATAGTTTCGTCCTATTTTTTGTGAATGATACACCAAACGTCCAATATTAGTCCGATTGGTAAACAATTTTACACAGAGTACTGAATTAGGTCCAGACTGATGTCTGTGAAGTTATGTTAAAACCGGGTCAGTTTTAAATATATCTCCCCTATATAGTTTCGTCCGATTTGTTTGTGAATGATACACCAAAGTCCCAATATTTGTCCGATTGGGACAGAATTTTGCACAGAGTACTGAATTAGGTCCAGACTGATGTCTGCGAAGTTTTGTTAAAATCTGGTCAGATTTAAATATAGCTCCCCTATATAGTTTCGTCCGATTTTTTGTGAATGATGCGCCAAACTCTCAATATTTGTCCGATTGAGACAAAATTTTGCACAGAGTACTGAATTAGGTCCAGATTGATGTCTGCAAAATTTTTGTTAAAATCGGTTCAGATTTCGGTATAGCTCCCATATATAGTTTCGTCCATTATTTTTTTTTTTTGAATGATACACCAAACTCTCAATATTTGTCCGATTGGGACAGAATTTTGCATAGGGAATGCAATCGAGGAAAAAATGATGTGTGCTAAGGTTTGTTGAAATCGGTTCAGATTTTGAAAGAGGTCTTCTATATATTTCCGTTCTACTTTATGTAAATGGTACACCGAAGGGCCTATGTTTGTTCGAATTACACGAAATTTGGCAGAGGGTCTTAAATTCTATATACAGTGATAACAAAAAAACAAATGGTGTATGCAGCGGTTGTTCAATTAGGTCCATGTGGGTATATATAGCTCCCATACATAATTTTGCTCGATTTCATACAAATGGAACATCAAAGAATTCAAGTCTGTCCGTTTGATTGCAATTGTTCATTGATTTCAGAATGGTATGTGTATGGGGTTTTTTCAATTGGTTCAAATATCTATCTAGATAGCACATTTAATTTCGCCCGATTCCATCTCAATGGTCCCCCAAAGATTCAATGTCTGTTCTACCACAGGATATTGTAGATATTAACATCTCTTGTATGTACCCAAAGTGGTGAAGGGTATCATATATTCGGCCCCGTCCGACTTTTGAACTTTCCTTACCGGTTTTAAGAATATTCTTTCAATTGCTATATTAGGCGTGGGGGTTTTAAAGAATATTTTTTCAAAATTTATTTTTTTATAATTTTTGTCCATTCCATCCCACTGTGCCCATCTGCCAGCCTCTTCAAATTAACATAACTAAATTCAAACGGAGTGCGGAGGAGACAAGGGTACATATATGACATGTAATTTATTTTGTTCATAAATGAAACAAAAACAACTATAATAATAAAAATGACCTACAATTTGTTGTTGTCGTTATTGTCTCTTTTCCACATTTTTTAAATGTGAGAAATGAGACATTTCTCTCGATGATATATGAAAGTGCTATTAAACATTTAAGAGTGGTGTTGACATGTATTACAAGAGATTTCAATTAATTATGGATATCATTTCCATTGATGATGGTTATGGCCAAATGGATGATGAAGATGATGACAACAACAACGATATTGATATCCAGGGAGATGGTGGGGAACCTCGATTAAAACTGAAATGAAAACAGCAAATAATAGTAAAACAATTTTTTTGATTCCCTTTTGATTCATGACATTCGGTTTGAATGCAGCCGAGATGCAAAAAAATTATAGGAAAAAATATTTCGAATCTGGAATGGATTTTAATTATCCCAACCTAAATTTTCATCTTTGGCTCTGTGAATTTTACCCCATAGCCATATTTAATAAAACTGGAAACTAAATTGAAAATTATATTTATCCTTGAATTGTAGAGATATTCCCACAGTCTGTTTTTCATTTCATCGATTTTTTTTATTGAAGAATTTAATTCAGCCAATCTTCACTAATGGAGCTTCATTCACTTATCCTGCAATATGTCAATTTACTCTATATTCCTTCCTAGCCATCTATGGACAGCAAGTAACAACATAGCTAGCTATTATCATCCATCCATCATCTCACAGGAAATTCATAATTGTACTTATTTTGTACAAATGATGATGATGATTCATAAGACAAAAAAAAAACAGACAAGCAAATAATAAAAAACAATAAAAAGTGCGAATAAAACAATAAGACAGACAACAACAACTGCAAAAAAATCCACAGCGAAAAAGTTCCCATCATTTTCAAGAACACCATCATCACCAGGCCATGGAAACAGATATCGACCCCAGGAAAAAATAATACACCAAGCAATTGAGAGGTTCGTCGGCTTCATGGAAAAAAGGGGGAATAAAACCCTAAAGTCAAAGGGTTCAAAGTTAAGTGTGTGGTGTATGCTAGCGGTCTATGGCGGTTAAGGTAAATGAAAGCGGCCAAGAAATAAAAAAAACAACATTATTCAACACGCAATAGTAATAAAGTTGGAATTAAATTATATTTGCTTGGCCAGTAAAAACACCATCAAGGGTAAGGGAGATATTTACAAGCCATGAATAAAGAATTTAAATGTCAAATCAACCTTCTATGTCAAATGTAAATATTTAAGATTTATTTCATAAAAAAATTTAAAATTTTATGACATTTTGTTTTTTTGTTCAGAAGATCATAAACATTTTTTGGGTTTAAAATTTAAAAATTTTATTTACATTTTCAAATTTTTATTTTTAGGGTGTGGCTGCTACGTGAAGTTTATTTTTTATGTGACTGTGATTTCGAAAAATTATAAACTCCTCGGTTCTTAAATAAACAAATACATAAATTTTTAGCATTCAAGGAGATTTGTAATTATTGATAAGCAAACAAACCGAAATCAAATAACTCCAAACAAATGGAAAATAAAACGAAAATAAAATAAACTTGGCATACAAATAAACAACGTGAGGAGTTGAGTATAGGCAATATTAAATTAAAGTTCAGTAACTTTTCACAAAGATATTTGATATTGATTGAAAAGAAGAAAAAGGCTTCGTAAAAATGCGAATATTCTCTAAACAAAGCTGGTACATTTTTATAACAAAAAACTTTTATAGGGAAAATATATTTAATAGAAATAAAATACTCGGATAAAAAATAAAATATTCGGAAAATATAATTTATACGAATAAATTATAAAATAATTTAAAGAATATGTTTACAAGGTCTAAAGAATATTTTTCAAAGTCTATAATAGGCGATGATTTTGAAAGAATACTTTTTTAAGGTTTATAATAGGCGTGGATGATGTAAAGAATCCTTTTTTAAGGTCTATAATAAGCGTGGATGTTGTAAAGAATATTTTTCAAGGGTCATAAGCGTCATACATAGCTTCGACTTCTTAAAGAATATGTTATTCAAAGACTACCAAAAGTGTGGATTTTTTAGGGAATATTTTTTTAGGCGTGAATTTTTAGAAATTATTTTTTTTATAGTATAAGCAACAAATTTTTGTTCAATTAATTTGTATACCCTACACAACTATGTTGTCAGGGTATTATAGCTTTGTACAGCCCCAAAAGTTTGTAACGCCGCGAAATATTGGTCCTAGACCCACCTTTAAGTATACCGATCGTCATATCTCGACTAGCTGAGTCGATCTAGATATGTGTGTCCGTCCGTCTGTCAATTATAATTTGTAAACACGATACAGGTCACAGTTATGGACCAATTTTCACGAAATTTTGGATGTAGGATGGGTTCTAGCCAATGAAGACCCCTATTGGGAAAGATCGGTTAATATTTAGGGGATGAAATGGACAAAATACTAAATTTTTGTCGGTTTTTCTGGTCGCTCCAGAGGCCGCAACAATGGTCCGAACATCGTGAAATTTTGCATGGAGAAGCGGATCGGGCCAGAGAATAACCATGCCTGTTTGGAGAAAGATCGGTCAATATTTAGCGGGTCAAATGGACCCTGACTTTTGTGTGAAAGTTGATATTATATCCAAGAGGAGTGGTTGACCTTTAAATTAAGACCAATTATATTGTTGTAGGTGCTCGGATGTGGGAGTTACACCTAAATATTTACAGGTATCTCCGTATTCGTATATTATTTAGTAACCCAGTATCACTCTGGAGAGCGGAACTATAGCGCTGATCGCTTTGAAATATTCCATGAGGTTCCAGTTGTGGTCAAGGACAACGCCTATAATTTTCGGTGATGATCACATAATAATTTTGGAATGAAGTGGACCGAAAACTTAATTTTTTGTGTTATTTTCGGGTCGCTCTATAGACCTCAAATGAAAGCCGAACATCACAACACAACCCACGGTGAAGGGAATCTGGACAATAGCTGTACTGAATACTCTTAATATTCGGAAAATATGTCAGTGTGAGGAAGAGGTGCTGTTTACATCTAATCGGGCAAGAGGGTGCAAATATCACGAAATATTGCCCAGTCTCGGAATAAACATCCGCAGAAAATTTGAGTTCCATGGTAGTTGTGTAGGGTATCGTATGGTCGGCCCCGTCCGACTATACTGCTCCGCTCACTGGTTTTACAATCGATTTTCAATTTATTTACATTACTTGCTATTTTATAAAAACATATCATTCCTACCCTCGTCAATTGAAATGTCTGACGTAACTGCCACCAATGATGATGCTTGGTGGCCACAAATAAAAAAAAAACAATTCTCCTCCCAAAATAATTTTTGGCAACCGGTTTTTGGTTATTGCAACAATTTTTTTGAAGGTCTGGGAATAAAAATCCTGACATTTTCCAAAAAAATCAAAATTATGCTGTGCGGCAACATTTATTTTTAAAGATTTCTTGTTATGTACCCTCTTTCTCCTTGTCGGCTGTTCACTCGGCAAGATTTGGAGGTATTGGCATATAGCGCTAACAGGGCGTTAGCCTTTTTTGCCGTTGGTGTTGTTATTGTTGTTTTGCTGTCTCATTGTTTTCGGGCAATGCCAATAAATCTTTTTGCAGCTCGAAATATTGGCGAGACAAAGGATTTTTTTCACGAACAAGTTTTTGGTGTTTTTCGCGATCACATCTTCTGTGGCCAATCTCCTGAAGACATTTCTTACGTATTAATTGCGTAATTTAAGCTGGAACAAGGTTTTTTTTTGTAAAAAAGAGACCCTCATCTCTTTTCCTTTTTTGAAGACATTGAAGTCGCATTTTATTTGGTAAAGAACTTGTTGGTTTTGCGTTGAAACATGAAGTTTGTTGGATGTTGAATGTTGGTTGTTGTTATTGTTTTATTTCCTGCCATCCACATAGCATCTTCGTTCGTAATGATTGTCATCTTGAAAATTTGAGGTGTATTTTGTTTACCTTTTTATTCTTTTTTCAGATTTTAATGAATAAATTTTGAAAAGAGTATTGCGTATTGGAGTTTGGGTTTCTTCGCGTTGGCAGGCTATTCTTTTTGTTTTGATGTTTAGCGCTTCATTACAATTCTTAGCAATAAAATGCAGATTTTTATCTTTTTTGGAAGAGGTTTTGGTTTTTTTTTGTTGAAGGGGGTTTTATTTGGTGATTCAACTAATTTGGGAAGGTAACCGAATACAATTGCGTAATTTTATATAATAAAGTGAAGTATTTACTTTTAATAAAAAATATTAACCACATTTTTACCAAAAGAAGTTTTTTCCAATGGAACCTTTTATCCGTATTGAGAATTTTTTTATAAAAAATATTATCCACATTGTCTTTTTTAATAGAAAATGTAATTTGGAACATATTTTTCTATATAACATATTTTCCGTATAAATAAATATGTCTGAATAAAATGTATTGGAATGGGTGATGTAGGGGATGATAGATACCAAGCAACGGCTCTGATTGGCTGTAACATGCCAAACCCCAAAGCGTTGAAAAACGCAGCGTATAGGGCATGCCCGCAAGCAGTAGCAGCACGCACTGCAACAGAGAATTATTGGGAGAGAGGGGTGAGACAGGTATTTTCAAAAGAAAGAAGAAGGAACATAATAAACGTGAGCGGGAGCAAAGTGAGATGTACAGGAGTCAGAATGAAGCCCGGAAATTTAACCAACGAGTAAAACACCAAATCGAAGACTTTGGTGCAGGCAATCCTCCTGTAGGAAACCTGTTGACAGATGTGGAATGCTTGTTAAGGATATGGAAGGAGCGTTTTGCAAAGCGTCTGGTATCAAATATCGGTGGTGAAGAAGGTACCCCAGTATCAATAATAGATGATAGTCTAGAGTGCATACCACCTAGCCAAGATGAGGTCAGAATAGCAATTAATCGGCTGAAGAATAAAAAAGCATAAGGTGCCGATGGTCAGGAGCATGCACCGGCGGATTAGTACATTTTGGCTAGAGGAATGCTTGCCCAATGATTGGAACCTCAGCATCCTGTGTCCCGTGCACAAAAAGGAGACAAGACGATATGTGTCAACTATAGAGGAATAAGTCTTGTTCCCATCGCATATAAAGTGCTATTCAGCGTACTGTGTGAACGATTGAACCCAATGGTCAATGACATTATTGAACCATACCAATGCGGCTTCAGGACTGGCAAATCCACGATAGACCAGATTTTCGTACTGTGTGAACGATTGAACCCAATGGTCAATGACATTATTGAACCATACCAATGCGGCTTCAGGACTGGCAAATCCACGATAGACCAGATTTTCCAACTGCGCCAATCCTTATAACGACCCACGAAAAGTACATACCACATATTCATCGACTATAAAGCCACATTCGACAGCCCTATCCTTTCAGAGGTGTTTAAAGCCATGTCTGCGTTCGGCATTACTGCAGAATTAATGCAGGATAACTTCAACTGGCACAAGGTCAGCAGTTAAAGTCGGAAAGGACCTCTCGGAGACCTTCAACACCGAACCAGGATTCAAATGGCGAAAATACAAAGCCGATGGTATCAACGAGCAAGACGTCCAGTAGACTCGGACCAACTGTGGAACTTGAAAACTACAGCTTCGAGGTAGTGAACGATTTTATATACCTCGGTAGCGTCATAAACAAAGCTAATACCATCAGCTTTGAAATTCGGAAAAGGATATTGTTGGCCAACAGATGCTACTACGGTCTGAGTAAGTAATTCAAAAATAAGGCAACCCCTCGCCAGATCAGACTTTACAAGACGCTTATACTACACGTGCTGTTGTATGAATCTGAATCATGGGTATTTGCTTAGGCCACGAATTCGATGGGAAGATCAAGCGGAAGACAACATTTCGAAACATGATCTTACAAATTTGAAAAGTTGCGTACATGCTCGAACCGACTGGAACCGACGAACCAACTATCTAAATAGTAATACAAAGTGCAAATTTTGGACGAATTCGGTTACACTCTTCGAAAGCTATAGTGCGCAATAGTCTACCAGACGTACATTTGTAACTCGACTCAAAATTGTCTGACAAGGATTTGGTCCATGGGGTGTAGAAACAATATTCGGATGAGGTACATATTTACATAGCAAAGTAATTATACCCTCATTAGCCATAAGACTAACAAATAATTTGGAAAATATTTGCCATAGACAAAATTATTCGAATAAAATAAAAATTTTTATGGAAAAATTTCTAATAAGATAAGGAAAAAATTTCATCCTAAAATGTTTTTAAATCGGTTAATTTTTTCTATAGCAAATATTTTCCGAATTATAGCAAAATATGGTATATTGTATACCTTCCTTACATTTCTCCTACTTCCCTCATACATAAAAAACATGATAAATATACCAATTGGAAACCATAATAAGTGCTTTAAAATCTCCGACTCTTTTTGGCGCATACAAAATGACTCTGTTACCAAGAAAAAAATATGCGAAGCACACAGATCACCAACAAAAAACTGACTAAAATATCTACATCACTCGACTGCCACAAAAAAAATCCCGAGTGTCACATTGCCATGGACAATTCGTCATACTGTATTTCGTCGCCAGAAACTGACACTAAATCTAAGGTGTTTTATGGCCGCTCCAACGTTTTGGGTTGACTTTTTTGCGAATTTGACAAGAAACAACAGAAACAAAAAATGGATCTGTCAAAATAACAATCAGCAATACAATCGGTTATGGTTGTTGTTCAGGAGGGAGGTGATATTTTTTTGGTACTACACTAGTGTAGGTTTATTATTTCTTCTTGCACTTATATTTTCATAAATGTAATTTTTTTCCATTAAGAAATTATTCCTTTTTTTAGCTCTTGTATGTGAAATTTTTGATGAAAGTGAAAGTGCAGATACTAGCTTATTTAAATATTATTAAAAAATTTTGTTGACAGCCAACATCGTTAGTTGATATTTAATCAATGTCAAGCTGTACGAGAAAAAGGAAACTGCAAATTGTGTATGGGCGAATTAAAAAAAAATTGAAAAAAAACACATGGCAGAAATCGTTTAAAGCTGGTGAAAGAGGTGGAATTTTTGTTGAGTGACAATGTAATTTTCCTTTCAAGTGATTGATATGAAAATTTTAAAGAAAAAAATTGTTTTTTTTTTAGTTTTAAAAAATGGATTCGAAACCATTTGGCAGAATGTCACTGAAGAAAAAATAATGATAATGTATTAATAGAAAATTGAATTTTGTTGAAAGTTTTAAAAATCTGGATGACAGTGGGTATTAAATGACAGCAATTTTTCAATTTGCTATTTGAAAGTTGAGAGTTTTTCTATAATCAAATGATTTAAATTATTTGATAATAATGATTGAATTATTATTTTGAAAATATATTAGTTTTTGGGTTTGCTCGGCAAAATACAGTAGGTCATTCATTTAGTTCCATAGTTCATTCGTTCATTGGTACACGACAGTCAATTCGACCAAAATAAACCATCTGAACAAGTAACGATTGGAGAAAAGGGAACTAGATGCACAAGACAACCGAACCTAGTACTGATCGTTCCTTTTGCAGAATAGTTCATTTCAGCTAGTACCATAGTTCATTCCTTCATTGGTACACGACAGTTAATTCTGTCAAAAGAAACTATATGAACAAGTAAGGATTAAAGCCAGGGATGGTCCGTGTGACGAATTTTTTGGTTTTCGACCGTCAAAAAGGTGTAAACGTCGAAAACGTCAAAATGTAATAAATGCAGTAAACGTCGTTTATTTCAATATTATCAGCTATATAAAATTATTTTCAAGAATATATTTTATTTTTACATATATCTGACTATTCCTTGCTAGAACTGACAAAAATTTCTAAATTTTTTTGAGAATAAAATTTTCAATTTTTTTTATGGATTTGAGTAAAGCATGCGTAATTTCCAAATTGATTAAAGGATTTGGGTAGGTTTCCGACGTTTCTGACGTATGTATTATACGTCGGAATTGAATGTCATTTACGTCACTGTTTCTGACAGGCCATCTCTGATTAAAGCAAAATGAACTAGATGAACAAAAGAACCGAACCTAGTGCCTTTCGTTCCTTTTGTGGAATAGTTCCTTTGAACCCGAAGCAATACATATCCTGAACTCTAGGTAATACGTTTTTATTTTTAAAAATATTTTTCTGGAATTATTTTTTGCTGCAATTGTTATCACCAAAAAAAAGAAAAAATATTTTTTCTTAGAAAAACTTCTTCATTTTCCGTAAAAAAATTTTTGTTTTCTCATCAACTCATATCTGACCTTATAACATGGAGAAGATTTCAAATAAAAACCAAACACTTCTATCTCAAAACGAAGTTACCTCATTGGCAACTGGAGTTGAAATAGGAGGAAGAGGAGTCAACAACGACAAACGAAAAAAACTAGAGACGACACCAAAACGTGATATACCAAAAGTTTATTATTAATGTTTCAAAGGTGACGTTGCTACTAAAAACGCAATAAAACAAAACAACCAAACCCTGGGTCCAAACAAGACAAACCAAACCATCCATCTATTCACCACCCCTTGAGACTGAAACATGAACAACAAAAATTGAATGCAACATTAATGACAAAATGGGATTGTCACTCACAATCAACACTAGATTTGAAAAAAAAAACATGCACCACAACTCCAACTATGAGACGGACAGACAAACATACATACTTACATTCAACAAGTTTTTTGAAAACGAAAAAAGTGTGTCATCACTGAACAAAAATCTCTATGGACCCATGGACCTCTAAGACCCATCACAGCTGTGCGGCATTTTAAAGTCTGTTTTTGTTGTTTTTTGTTAAACACTTCACATATTGTTAAAATAAATACAGCTGCTAATATTTAACAATATATTTTGTTGTAGTGATTTTTTTAATGTTGAGAAAATGTTAATGGTTTTTATATGAAAACAAATTTTTAATTGACATAGTCGATAACGTGGTACCCTACACACTTTATATTGCATTTCACTAGGAGAAAATTGCTGCAAAACAGGTAAAAACGTCGTTAAGTTCAGTTGGGCCGAACCTTTTATACCCTCCAGCCCCAGAGACAGGCTTTCAAAGTACCGAATATTGGTCGGACTCATATGTGGTGTCTATTTCAAAACATAGTCCTATATTGACCTAAACTCCAGCATGATATCGAAATCATCAAAATATGTTAAATCGGTTGAAGTTGTGTGGACCTATATCAATACATAGACCTACATTGACTAATTTTTAGGAGAAGTTTTCTTCTCAGATTGAAAATTCGACTAGAATATCCATCTTTTAGAATATGCATATTCTTTCCAAATTCCTAAAAATGGGGGACCTTTATATGTGAAAACCTCATTTTAATTTACAACATATACCATTCACATGCTGACTTCAGTGAACAACCACGAAGAGTTGTTGCGAATTATGTGAAAGTAATTCTCATTTACATTGCGTTGTATTGTAAATAAGAACATCAGCTTTCATCGGCAGAAATGGAGTGATGGAGTTAGACCGAGTACGAGTGGAGTTGACTTATGGCAGTATTCGCAGTAGCGTTGTATATTTTATTGTAAATAAGAACTTCAGTTTTCATCGGCAGAAATTGTGAAGTGCTGGTGTTAGACCAAGTACGAGTAGAGTTGACTTATTTCAGTATTCGCAGTAGCGTTGTACATTTTAGTTAATTTAACAAAGTAACATTGATTTGCTGACTTTAGTGAACACCTAGGCGAATTTGTGCGAAGTATGGGAAACTAATTCTCATTCACTTTGCATTGTATTATAAATAAGAACTTCAGTTTTCATCGGCAAAATTGTGGAGTGCTGAAGTTAGACCGAGTAAGCGATGTTGGCTTATGGCAGTGTTTACATTTTAGTTTATTTAAAAAGTACCACTGCTGACTTCAGTAAACATTCACATTGCATTGTCCTACAAATAAGAACTTATGTTTTATCGGCAAAAATTGTAGAGTGCAGGGGTTACAATAAGTACGATTGAAGTTGCCATGTCCGCAGTATTGATGTACACTTCAGTAAATCTAAAAAAGTGTTCCTTTTATATCATACCGGACTAGTTCATTCATCTTCTTTACAGTTCACTTTTTAGTTCTCTGATCAATCGGTCACCATTCATCTAATTCATACTTCACTACCTTCTTCGTTGATCGAACATAGACAATGAGTGTTGGTTTTCAAGTATCTTTATTTGAATAGTTTGTATAATCAAACATTGGGTATCCCGAATAAGTGAATCATTCGTTCACTGAACTAACTGTCCTAATTCTTTTCAGAGAATCATTAAACTGAACTACTTCATTCGAACCTATACAAATCAGATATGGAGTCGTATGCGGCTGGTTCGAAAGGGAAATCGGTCGTTACAAGTCCGGCTTCTTCGCTTATCAAGTTCCTTCTGATTAAATCGTTCATTGAATAAACTGGCGTTTACCAATGCTTCCGCAACGAGATTGCCCAACTCTAGTCTCTAGTTTTTTGAAAAACATGGGATATGAAGAACATAATATTGCATTGCATTTGTTCAATTATTAAACTGAAATTACTGACCATAGTTCCCTTGTTCACTTTTGGGGAATTGTTCAATTGAACTAGTTCGTACTAAACAAATCTAGTTCGCAATACATTGTTTCAAACACAAATGAAGCATTCGACCTGCATTCAGTCACTAGTGCGTAAAATTCGATTTGTTCTGACTTATACCTTTAAAATCAAATTCTCCAACTTAAGCCGATTATTACAACTTGAACCAGCTATACTATGGAATCAGTTTTCTGCCACCCATGAGACTATACGGTCATCCCCAAGCTAGAACGATAAACCCACATATCATCTGATAAACTAGATAACTTCAGTATTTCTCTTGGAATTGACTCTAACTGCGACTGAGCTTTCTTAAACTTTAGACAATGCACAATGATTCGTCTTCTCTTGTTGGGTTTTCGATTTTCTTCGAAGACTGTCCTATGTAGCTGAAGCGAATTTAGCGTATTGTTTCAGAAACTATTTGTTTCATCTAGAGCTTGGTAATTTTGTTCCAAGAGCTGTTCGCTTCGCAAACTGACCTAGATAATTCGTGTGGTTCCATAGTTCCTTTTAATGGACGGGAACTAGATAGAACTAGATAAACGATTGGAATGAAAGAAAAAAGGCAGAGTTGTGTCATCTAGTTCACGGAGCGGATCGATGTTTCTCAAAAAAAATCAGAAAAAAGAACTAGTTCAAAAATTGAACGAGATCAAAAAATGAAATGATTAATTAAAGAGCTGGAACTAGTTCTTAGCGTTCGGCGCAACAAAAGTACGTTTGCAGAAAATGGAACAGATGAACGATAGAGCCGAATTTAGTACTGATTGTTCGTTTTGTGGAGTAGTTATTTTAATTTAATTTTAATAATACATCTAATGCCGGTTTACAAAATTACTTAGTGAAGTATTTCGTCGGTTAAGATTTCAAAATTATTAGTAAATATTAATACCCTAAAAGGAGTATATTTCAAAAATGTAGGAGTCAAGATCTTCAACATTACTGTTAAATGAGGAGTATTTTCATTAGAAAAGCAATAGATTTCAAATAAGCCAATGTCATACTATTTTTATTACATTTAAATATATTTTTTAACCTAAATATTAAACTCAGCAAAATCTCCCCGCTGGTGTAGGGTACATAAAATAAAAAATCACAAAACAATTTTCATTCAAGTGTGCACGATTGTTTTCATGCGCAATGCAGGAGTTGGAGTCATAAAGGGAAATCATTTTTCTTTATGATATTGTTATATTATGAAGAGGGTATTTCTTAATCATCGTCATGGTGTTTTTAGTTTTAGTATAAAAAACAAATTTTGTTAAAAAAACTTTGTTTTTCTTCTTTTTCTTGACTGTCGAATTACATAATCATTATAAAGATGAGGTGATTGTTTGTTGGTGGAGTTTTTCATATTATTTTTTTGGAGTTTTTTGTCATTTCCCACAGAGTTTTTCCATGGAGGAAACTAACGCCAACATCTATTGTCTTCTTCGTTTTTTTGTATTGGGTTGATATTTATTTTGCAACGGTTTTTGGTTGGCGTGCACACAATAACTGCATTAGAAGTAATTGTTTTGAGCATTTCAGAGGTTATACTTAGATGGGGGGTTTGAGTTGACGTTATAAATAAATGATGAAGCTCCCTTTGAGTGGAAGTAAGACAACGGAAAACAATACGATAATAAGCCATGGTTATATTAACAAATTATAGTGACATAGAAAAGATATACATTTTATGAAGATGATGTAATACTTTTTTTGAAGACGCTCCGTGTTGTTAAGGCAAATTGTGGTATTAGATAATAGGGAGGTTGTTTGGTAAGGAAAATATGAAAAACTGAAGAAGAAGTATAATGGTCCCTAATTAATAAGAAAATATTATGGTTCGAGTTCCTTGGTCACCAAATGTTCATTATGACACCAATATGGAACTGGTTCCGCTGTTCAAGTAGTTCAGCAATGATACTATAGATGAATCAAATCGTTTTCTCATAGTTTTATGAATCCAACGTTATTGTTTATTTTTTTTTTTAATATTTGTACTCTAAGAGTAAGAAAATTGTCTACAACCAGAGACGGGAGTAGTTTCACTACTCAACACGTTCATTAGTGATACTGTACACGAGCAAAGTTCAATTTAGTTTTCCTCGTTTTAGGTATCCAAATTAATAGTACTTCTTTATTTTTTACTTAAATTAGAAATAAAATGGAATCTGAACCCACACAAATAATGTTTTAATATTTTGGGCTTAAAAATTGTCTAAAATAAAGAGAAGTAGTATGGAACTAGTTCCACTATTCAACTAGTTCAGTTTTCTTCACATTAGGTATTCAAAATTGTTATTTTTATATTTTTTGACTTAAATTAAGAGTTAAACGAAATCTCTATACAAATTTACCAAAAAATCAACAATTATTTTCAAATCCTCTTAAAGAAGAGATAGACGTTCAATCCATTCACAGTACATATACCAAAGTAAGTAAGCTATTTATTTTAATTTCCCCTTCAAAAACTACCCAGTTTTTTTTTAACGTAAAAATACTAGAAGCTAAAAACAATTTTACATAATACAAAGATCTCCAGCAATTTTCTTGTCAAGTGCTTTTTTGCTTTACCAATTTCTCATTCATTGGAAATTGTTAACCAATTGTATAACAAAATGCCCCCTGTAACTAAACCACCACATTCCTCCAACATTTTTCTCTTCATGTTCATTTCAACTAACTTCAACTATCTATCTGTTTAACATGTTTGCTATAATTTTTTACATATTTCTACTGTGTCACAGAGATACAAGTCGAAATGAAATTTTAGCAGTTTCAGTAAAAATCACGTATGCTCTGCTGCGGGGAAAACAATGTAGAAAAAATTGAGATTATATCGAATACAAACTACTCTACAATTGAAATATTTTTAGGAGATAACATATTTCAAGAAGTTGGGTAAACTTGAAGTTTATAGTAGCAGGGTAAATACAATTTTAGTTTCAGAAATCACCAGAAAAAGACCCACAACTAACTTAATGAATCTTCGTGAACTAATGAACTGCTTGCATTGTGGAACTAGTGACTAACATAAATTGACAATATAAAAATATTGCGATCACAAAATATATACTTAGAATTTTATTATAAATAGAATGAAGAATTTGTGGGTGAGTTAATATAATACTAGTAAGCTAACCCTATTGGTGAACTAGTGAACTAATAGTTGTGAGGTTGAAGTAAAATTAAACATATTTGTATATGGTTCACTAAGTGAATTCGTGAACTAGATAATTAGATAATACTTTTTGAGAAAACTATTTTAGTCTTGATGCTTGAAATGAAAAGGTAATTAGAATATCGATAGTTAGTCTCTTTGAATCAAGAACAATCAAACATATCATTGATAAACTTATGAATCTTTTGTGAACCTGATGAAAAATTGTAACTTGGTGAACTATGAATAATTGCTGGTAAATCAAAGCTGATCTCGTAAATCTCTTAGCTACTAAATCGATGATAAATTTGTGAACATCTGATGAACAATTGAAAAAAAAAAAAATTGTGATTTAGTTAAGAACTGAAAGGCAATTGAATCATTAATGAGCTGTGAGTCATCTGAACAGCATAATCGATGACTAATATTGTTTACCAAAAATATATTAGCTATTGAAATTTGGGAATGTGGTTCTTTGGTAGACTGGCAAGCTATTGAACTTATTTAGTAAATTCTGATAGCAAATTCATTGATGGTTCTTTCAAATGACTGGCAAATAGTGAACTTATTTAAATTGGTCTAGTTGAAATAATCCAGTACATTTTTGGTGAAATTTTTAATCTTTTGTGAACCTAACTAACCACTTATACTACAAGAAGCTCACTTAGTGCTTGTGAATAATTTATTTGCAAGAAAATATATTGAATTAGAGAATAAACGGCATGCGTATGAATAAAAAGCAAGTGAATCATTTGTGATCTTACCTTAACACCAAACAAATTGTTATTTTGTAAAGAATTGAAATGTAATTGCAGCATTAATGCCATGTGAATCATTTGAGTAGCAGAATTAATGATTAAGTTGAGTACAAACAAATATGTGAGTTAGCGGATTACTGAAGGATCTTTCGAATAACTGATAAGCCCGGGAACTTATTGAATTTCGCCGGGTTGAATCCCCAAATAATCTAGTTCATCAGTGGTGAACTTATGAACCTTTTGTGAACCTAACTTGGCCCATAACTAATCCTTAGTGAGCTTGTGTGCAATGGAATCATTTAAAAGAGTATAATTAGTAAGCGCATTAATCGAATACTAGTGAATCATTGAACAATTACTGTACAACTGATAAACTAGTGAGCAAATTGGGATTTAAAGGTCTGTGAATCATCTGAGTTGCTGAATCAGTGAATTAGATTATGTACAAAAACTATGTGAGCTACTGAATCACTGATCGATCTAATTAAACTAATGAACTTATTTAAAACCTTCGTGATATTCAAATTATAATGAATCTAATATATTGAACCGCTTGTGAGCTAGTGAACTATTGGAAAAGTAACTAATATATGTAAAGTTTGTGATACTGTTATGTACTAAGAACATACCAGTAGGATGGACTTAAAATAGGAATCAAGAGAGCAAACATTTATTTTGTGAGGTGAAAGAAAAAATGAAACGATGGACGGGTTCCTAAATGAACCATTGGTAAACTAGAGAAAAATAATTTATGGACAGCTAAACAACTAAAAGGGAACATTGAGAACATTGGTTCCAATTATGCGGTTTTATAAGATTTCCATCCTTTTCAGAGATTAAAGAAATCTCTGAAAAGGATGGAAATCTTATAAAACCGCATAATTGGAACCAACTAGTTCATTGAAACTATTCCGATAAAGGAACGATAGGAACTAGGTCCTGTTCTTTGTGATCTCTATATTCCCATATTCTTCATTCGTTCGTTTTTCAGATGCTGTCACATTGTTAATACTATATAAAAATATATGCTCGTCAATTTATTATTGTGTGAATAAAAAAAGTATTTTGTGTTTATCGTGCTGCAGTTAAATTCTATAGCCTCTGAATGTTCTACTAAATAGAAATTAAATCAAATCAACTATTCTTAATTATTGCTTCATTTGTTTACTTTTTCATCCCTAAACTAATGAACACGGAACTGTGTGATCAAAAAAATCAAAAATAATGAAGAGAGAATCAACGGAACTATCTAGAAGTTTTTTAAAAAAGGAACGAGAGGTGAGTTAGCGACACATTTGTGCAAGAGAAATTTTGAAAAGTGTTATCAGCTGACGAATAAGTAAGTTACTGTGCAATTACAGACTGATATGAACACAAATATAGTGAACCAATGTATTCAATAGAAAACCATTACTACATTGTTAAACCAAAGATAAACTAGTTCTCTTTTTCACATGAAGAACCACTCTTGAAAGTTGTACAACCTTTGAGGTCGTCCATTATTTTAATGTTTATAACTATTACAATAGGAAACCAAAAGTAATTGTTGAAATAACGACAATGTAGTCCCATTGGATTCAACTTTCTGGTAGTGTATTTCTGGTGTGTTAGCCATCCTTTTGTGTGAGTGAACCTTTGAAATCTCTGGTTTTTAATGTGAACCTCCTTTGATGATGAGTTGGCCACACATTTGTGCAAGTGAACTTTTGAAAACTCTAGTCAATTGATGGTCCTTTGATACACTATTGGATCTTGGGTAAAAATCTCTCGTTAGTTTGCGAAGGGTTTTAGTGAGCCATTGAACCATTGGTGATCTTCTAAATTATTGGTGAGCTAGTGAGCAATTACTGATGAAGATATATCTCAGACTAAAGACTTTCTGTATTATATTATAAATTAGTATATATTTTGATATAACAGCCATAACTAAGAATTATCAACACTTGGGTGCTGATGAACCTCTGGAAAATTAGTCCTAGTAACGACGAGCCTGTATTTTTTTTTAAGCTCGGCTTATGGAACGAAAGTTCTTTCACAAGCCAGCTAAGTAAGTAAGTAGTAGGAAATGGTGATGCAGTGTATAAACTGAACTGTTGGTTCTCTATTATGTTTTCGTAGATTTTATGAAACCTTGATGGGTCTCTGGTGTGGTAGTAGCGTTTTGATAAGCCTGTGAACCTTTGCTAGAACTCTGGTGAACTAGTGAACATATGTGAAGCTTCATTTGTGAACTGTTCAGTTATTGGTGAGTTTAATAAGAAACTCACGAAACTAATGATAATTTATGACTTTCTGGTCTGTTTTTTGGGGTAGGGTATAATTACTGAGCTATGTCAACAATATTACTTTACAAATACTTTGATAAAGTTTGGGAATCATTGGCAATAATTGGATAATAATTTTAAGCTGAGGAAACCCAGTGCGATCTTAAAATAAATGAACTAGAGAAGGACAGAACTGAAGAAAGACTAGATCTCGTGGATTGGAGATCGTCTATCTTCTTGTATGTAATTTGTTAAATTTATTAGCTTAATTTTTCAAAGGTAGGGTATTCAATACAAACAAAAATATTCAAAATTACCTAAGACAAACAGACACAATCAAGTAAAACAATCAAATCAAATAGTTTGACTTTAATGCCAGTTACAAGCTACTAAAAAAGATTGTCTGCTGTTTTTTTTAATACCACCAAATTTACACTGTTGTAACTTTTTTATTGTTGTTACTGTTGGTGTTATTGTTTTTTATATCATTTTGGTGTTTTAATAGTCACAACTGTTTGGAAATTGTACTTCTGTGCGCTGTTGTTATGTTGGCTGATTTTTTTTTTGTTTGGCCAATAAAAGTGCATTAAAGGTTTGTTTCGTGGCTTGGCTTCATTACGACAACTTTGATGGCCGCTGCGGCGGCGGCACAATGTTGCATGTAATATATTACGAAGAGGCAAAAGCAACAGAAAAAGCAGAAAGAAAGAAAAAATCACATTGTTGCTGTTACTATTACTTGATTTTCATTAAGTACTTGTGAACTTTCTCTCCTTTTGGAATTGTTGGAAGTTTGGCCAAAAGAGAGATGCTGGTCGTTCGGTCGGTTCGTTCATGGCGGGATGTTAACATTTTTTGCTGGATTTTTCTTTTTTTTTTTTGGTTTGCTGTAAGTATTTCAATTTTTGTAGTTGTTGCTTTTGTTGTCCATTTTTATTATTGTGTAATATGAGCCATAGCACGTTTCTGTTGTAATAAAAGTACGCTTGTCGATCGATGGCGATGATGATGATGACGACGATGGCAATGAACTTAAAACAATTTTGTAGAAAAAGTTTTTTTCTCCGTTGCTCATTTTTTTGTTGGAGTTGTTGTTGCCATTGATTTTATTTGTGGCGTTCGTTCGGATGCAAAAGATGAAAGGAAATCGATTAACGCATATTGAACGAACGGTTCACCAAACAAAGTAATTTAATGTGGTCTACCTTTTTGTATATATTATTATCGTTAAAACAAAATGATTGATGTGAAGTGATTAAAGTGAAGTGATTTGGCCAATAATATATATTTGCCGGAAATTAAGTTGTTACCAAACCAAGGAAGCTAAAATTTTGTCTAAATATTACAAAAGATTATTAATTAGTGGGCGCAAAGTAAAAGGTTTTGAGATTTCTTTTTTTAGTGTAATTAAGGGATAATTACTAAAATTTGGCATGTATGTTTCTGAAGTAGTGATGAGTTGGAGAAGCAAAGGCGAGTTGAAGACCCATTTCAGAGCTATGAAAATAATGGAGAAGTCGAACAAAATTTTGAACGTATATTTCGTGTTTTGGGAAGCTAAATAATCCGTAATGAGCGAGAGAATCGTTGGTCATAAGGGAAATATTCATTTTCATGACCTGGGAACTAGTTACAAACAAAAGGACCGATGGTAAACTATTGAACCTCGGTTTGATAATGGAAATATTTCATATTTTCTATTACGAGCTTGTCATATAGGAGCCAAATAATGAATAAGAATACATTAATACGTTACTGAAAACGAAATTTACCGCTGATTGCCTGATGTTCTAGTTAATCAGCGTTATGTTTCGGCTGGTTTATTAGCTATTGAACCCTCGATTAGTTAATGAACCTTCTCCATGATAATTAGCAGCATATGGAATAGCGAACTAATTAATGGTGAGTTAGACAGTGAACCGTGATGAGTATTTGAGGCGTCCAACTATTGTGAGCTACAAAATTACTAATAATATACGTAAAGGGGGGTAGAATATCCGAACCGTTTGTGAGCTAGTGAACCAGTTGCCAAATACTTAGAAAATTTATGAAGACATCAACGTTAAGGTTCGACTCGTGTATCAGCTATTTGAATCTTGCTTAGTTACTGAACCTCCACAAAGATAATGAGTTAGACAACATCTGTTGAACTATTAAATCACTACTGATATATTGAACTTCCGGTTTGTTAAAAAACCCAATGGTGAACTAGTGGACCAGTTGTAAACTATTGAACTATTAGTATGCTGAGCCAAATGGAGAGCTAAACAATATCATCAGTAAGTCAAAAGTTTGTGACTCAGACCCACTCCGGTGAGTTACAAAATTACTAATAATATAAGTAACGAGGAATTGAATATGAGAACAGCTTGTGAACTGGTGAACCAGTTGCCAAATAGTGAACTAGTGATTAAACCATAGTTGAGCAAATAAACATGTGGTGAAATATCTAACAACTAGTATGAGGTTTTTGAGGGTGAGTTGGTAAATAGCAGATGATCCACAATATCGATGCTCATTAGTGAACTAGTGAACCAGTTGCAATCTGGTGAATCAGTTGTGAACTATGGAACCATTGTTTTATTAAGTCAAACCCTGGAGAATTATTAAAATCGCTGATGAATGGGTTTGTTATGCAAACTATTAGTGGGCTGAGGAGATTTTAACTATTGATCTACGAAAGGGATATTTAGTTGCATGTATCACTAGTTGGTTAGTTAATTTGTTGTGAATTATTGATGTGATAATTCAGTCTAATCATAGTTGATCTACATACATTAGTGAGCTCGTGAACCAGTTGCAAGCTGGTGAACCATTTGAGAGCTACTGAATAATTTTTAACTAATTGAAATCCTGGAGATTTAGAAAATCACTGATGAATATGTTAGTTATGAAAACTATTTGGGTGTGAGGATATTGAAAATCTCTAATACATTGATAGTTAGTTTGCAAACAACCACTAATGATTGAACTGTATCGCAAATAGAGTTGGCAAACCTCGTTTCCAAAGCTCTTGGATGTGTTAATATTCGATTCGCAAAAGGATCAAAGAAACCAGGTGAACGAGAGAAAAATGAATGACTGGATCTTAGGATCAAATGAAACTAGGGGAACGAGAGCCCAAATGAACGATTGGACTTTAAGGAACTAAGTGGACGAAAGAACCGGGCAAAGTACCGTTCGTTCCTTTTGCGGAATAGTTCCTTTGCACTAGTTCCTTTGGAACGATCCTACTCATATCTTAAGTGAATTAACGGAACATTCAAATGTTCCGTTAATTCACTTAAGTAAACCAAAGAATGGTTAGAAAATTAAACCGATAAAAACCTATCAAAACTTCGCACGATCCATGGAAAATTTGTGATGTCCTTAACTATATATTTGCTGGCAAAAATATACTGAGCTCTGTAGAATTATTAGCAAATTGAGGGGTATTAAGAAGCTGGTGATGCATAATTATTATTGAACTAATTCTAAATACGGAACTAGTTCCTAGCTAATGAACTTCATCAAATGTGTAATTGTTATGAGAAATCATTGGTTGTGTGATTTATTCATGGAGTTACTGGATACACTCCAGGAGAACCATTGACGATTTATATAGTGTTGTGAAACCATAGTTAAGAAATTATTGAAATTTGGTTCGTGAACCACAAGTAGTGAATTGGTTCAATAGTGACATCGTGTACAAATTAGGATCTTATGTGCAGAGATGGTCCGTGTAATGAATTTTGGGATTTCGACTGTCAAAAAGGTTGTATGATGTTTGTGTTATACGTAGGAATGTATGTAATTTACGTCATTGTTTCTGAAGTACCATTTTTGCTTGTGAATATTGAATGACTGGCTCACTTGTTGAGTGAAACTATTGGCAATACTCTTCTATTTAAGGGTCAGTGAGTGAGCTATCAGCAAAAGAGATTGGTTAATTTGTAGGTGAAAACTAAACCTGCTGAATCGGAACGAAATTGTGCACGTCAGTTAATTTGGCCAATGAACGATATGATCTAGGTGAATGATTGGCCAAAAAGAGCTGGAAGGAACGACTGGAGCAAAAGGACCACATAGATAAGCAGAAGAACCACACGTAGTACCGATCATTTTTGTTGATATATATCTAGAGCATCTAGAGGATATACTTCTAGGGTTCATTTGAGTGAACCCTAGTAGTTCAAGAAATGTTGGATTTACTTTTGGTGAATATTGGAGTTTATATCTTTGACAACTCAATAGGATATTTTCAATGGAGAAATATCCAAGCGGGAAAGCTAAGAGAGTTATTTGTTCATTGAACATATTTTTTGAACTCTAGAGGTATATCCCATGATAAATGTAAGATTTCATTACAAAATTTCCCATTCTTTTTGATTATTTTATTAATTTCCATTTATTGATTTATGCCTTTCAACATATCCTGGGGTTCCGTTATAATAAGAATTTACCTTATGGCTAAAACAAATAAACTTTATGACAGACTTATTTTCACGCGGACACATACTTTAAGAGTAAGGAGAAATATTCAACAATTTATTTTTTATATTATATGTTTTTATTACTAATAAAAAAATCTATACCTTCCTTATAAGAAAATTTCTGAAAAAATAACTCTTGTAAGGAGAAAGATTCTACCTTCGTTTTTAAGGGTCATAAATCATTTCTGGATATTTGTAATAAATTTTACGTATTCTAAAGCCGAAAAACCTGAAGGAGGTACGAGTGGATAATAAAAAGGCCACCATACAAGAGCGACAATGAACGCCAACAACAACCGCAGCCACCATGACGACAAAGACTTACCACTAACTGAGTCGTAATACAGAATTGTCTAAACGAATAATGGTGTGACTTGTAGCGTAGTGACGAAGAAAAAAATTAAAAAAAAAAAAATAATATTTTTTCACGTTTTGTTGTTATGAAGTTAATGCCAAAGGTGATAAAGGTAGTAATTTGTATGTTTTGTTTGAAGTTTGTGATTATTGTTGTTGAGACTGCAATGGATTTTTGTCTTATGCTACGCCATTGGTTGCACGGGGTGTTAGAAGAGTATTGAAGTGTTAAAAGTTATAATTGCAATTTTCAAAAATATTGAAAGAAAAATGAGCTTTTGATTTATGGCATATTTAATATACAGGAAAAAAAATGGAGAGGAGGGTGGGTGATAAAGAGAGACTTATAGGGGGACATAGTAAATTTTTATTTAGGCTACAATTGTAAAGGACAAATTGTGCTGTGTCAAATAAAAATCTAAAAATCCATAAATCAAATCGACAATATCAATAGCCGGCAGATATTTTCATATCTCATACAAATATATAATTTTGTTCGTGAATATGAATATGCCACATAATTCTTTCAAGCATAAAATTAACTTCAAAAGAACTTCCACAGGCAAAGAGTAATACAAGTATTTGATACTGATTTTTTCTTCGTCGTCTTCTTTTTGCTTTGTCGTCACGGTTTTAATTTACACACCCAATTTCGAAAATTACAAACTTTAAGAAGGGTATTTAGTATTTAGTAACCGAAAAAAACCAAACCAAAAAACTGCTGAAATTATCCAAAAAATAAAAATTAAAACTAAAGAAGAGAGGGGAGCAAGGGAGGGGTGTCATAAATAATATGACTCTAAGCTATACAATCCCAGTCAGCTGCAAAATTAAGCCAGTCCGGCAGGCAGACAGACAGCCGGTCTGGTATGCCTCACTGAATGTGCGAGCAGTGGAACACAAAATTGCTTATATTGCTGAAAATCGCCCCCCAAAAATCAACCAAGCGTCCAGTTTTATGCTCTCTGGCTATACGAAACTTTTGTCTTCAAAGGGGAAAAAAAACCAAAACAAACAAAAAAGGAGCAAAACATAAAACAAAATAAAAATCCACAAAAAACAAATGATGAATTTTAAACGCAAACATTGATGCATTTTATGGATTTGCAGCCGACTAGCAACACAAAGCAGTTTCTCTATAAATCAGATTTTTTTGCCTCACATTTGATGGGGTGTTCGGTATTGCAGGCTTTTATGTTTTGTTTGTTTTTGTGAAATTTATAAAACTGACCATAAAAGTGCAACGCTAATCAGAAATAAGAAGCAGCAGCTTCAGCAACATAGTAATGAAGGCAAAGATAAAATAAAAAACTAGTGATTTCTCTGTTTAACAGTATTGGACAACTAGTTCCGCTTTTGTGAACAATAAAAATCTGTTAAATAAGAAAAAATATTACACAGAAGCATCAAATAGAATACAATTTTATTTATTTACAACGAAGGTAGTATCAAAAAAATTGGTTGTGAAATCACTTGAAAGAATATTTTCTTAATAAACGGATATTGAACTCTGTAGCAACTAGTTCCGATTTGTGAACAATAAAAAAATAAAATTATATGTTCAACAAAATCGATGCTACAAAAAATGTATAAGAACTTGTGTATTATAAAATGCAAAGCCATACAATAAATACTAACATAAGGCCACTATCGAAATAGTGAACCAATCATGAACCCAGAGAACCGTTTATGAACTAGTACACCATTTGTAAAATATTAAATCATGAAGTTAATTGATTAACCTGGCATTGCTGTCATTAAAAATTATGCAGATTTTGAGCTAGTATAACGAATGAGAAAAGTAATGAACACTTTGTGAACAAATAATAGATTAGAGAACTATTGAACTATTATTGCTGGAACCCATATCATTTTGTGACTTATTAACTATTTCGCTAGTTTTACATTGAGAATAATAAGGATGTCTAAAAAATTCACAAAAATATCAGAACCAATCATGATTTTATATGGAAACGTTAGTGAAGAACTTTTCTATTATAAAATACAAATCCATAAAATAAATACTAAAATTAGGCCACTATCGAAATAGTGAACCGAACCAGAGAACCGTTTATGAACTAGTGCCCATTTGAAAAAATTGTATGTCATGATGTTCACTGATTAGATATATATCTAGAGCATCTAGAGGATATACTTCTAGGGTTCATTTGAGTGAACCCTAGTAGTTCAAGAAATGTTGGATTTACTTTTGGTGAATATTGGAGTTTATATCTTTGACAACTCAATAGGATATTTTCAATGGAGAAATATCCAAGCGGGAAAGCTAAGAGAGTTATTTGTTCATTGAACATATTTTTTGAACTCTAGAGGTATATCCCATGATAAATGTAAGATTTCATTACAAAATTTCCCATTCTTTTTGATTATTTTATTAATTTCCATTTATTGATTTATGCCTTTCAACATATCCTGGGGTTCCGTTATAATAAGAATTTACCTTATGGCTAAAACAAATAAACTTTATGACAGACTTATTTTCACGCGGACACATACTTTAAGAGTAAGGAGAAATATTCAACAATTTATTTTTTATATTATATGTTTTTATTACTAATAAAAAAATCTATACCTTCCTTATAAGAAAATTTCTGAAAAAATAACTCTTGTAAGGAGAAAGATTCTACCTTCGTTTTTAAGGGTCATAAATCATTTCTGGATATTTGTAATAAATTTTACGTATTCTAAAGCCGAAAAACCTGAAGGAGGTACGAGTGGATAATAAAAAGGCCACCATACAAGAGCGACAATGAACGCCAACAACAACCGCAGCCACCATGACGACAAAGACTTACCACTAACTGAGTCGTAATACAGAATTGTCTAAACGAATAATGGTGTGACTTGTAGCGTAGTGACGAAGAAAAAAATTAAAAAAAAAAATAATATTTTTTCACGTTTTGTTGTTATGAAGTTAATGCCAAAGGTGATAAAGGTAGTAATTTGTATGTTTTGTTTGAAGTTTGTGATTATTGTTGTTGAGACTGCAATGGATTTTTGTCTTATGCTACGCCATTGGTTGCACGGGGTGTTAGAAGAGTATTGAAGTGTTAAAAGTTATAATTGCAATTTTCAAAAATATTGAAAGAAAAATGAGCTTTTGATTTATGGCATATTTAATATACAGGAAAAAAAATGGAGAGGAGGGTGGGTGATAAAGAGAGACTTATAGGGGGACATAGTAAATTTTTATTTAGGCTACAATTGTAAAGGACAAATTGTGCTGTGTCAAATAAAAATCTAAAAATCCATAAATCAAATCGACAATATCAATAGCCGGCAGATATTTTCATATCTCATACAAATATATAATTTTGTTCGTGAATATGAATATGCCACATAATTCTTTCAAGCATAAAATTAACTTCAAAAGAACTTCCACAGGCAAAGAGTAATACAAGTATTTGATACTGATTTTTTCTTCGTCGTCTTCTTTTTGCTTTGTCGTCACGGTTTTAATTTACACACCCAATTTCGAAAATTACAAACTTTAAGAAGGGTATTTAGTATTTAGTAACCGAAAAAAACCAAACCAAAAAACTGCTGAAATTATCCAAAAAATAAAAATTAAAACTAAAGAAGAGAGGGGAGCAAGGGAGGGGTGTCATAAATAATATGACTCTAAGCTATACAATCCCAGTCAGCTGCAAAATTAAGCCAGTCCGGCAGGCAGACAGACAGCCGGTCTGGTATGCCTCACTGAATGTGCGAGCAGTGGAACACAAAATTGCTTATATTGCTGAAAATCGCCCCCCAAAAATCAACCAAGCGTCCAGTTTTATGCTCTCTGGCTATACGAAACTTTTGTCTTCAAAGGGGAAAAAAAACCAAAACAAACAAAAAAGGAGCAAAACATAAAACAAAATAAAAATCCACAAAAAACAAATGATGAATTTTAAACGCAAACATTGATGCATTTTATGGATTTGCAGCCGACTAGCAACACAAAGCAGTTTCTCTATAAATCAGATTTTTTTGCCTCACATTTGATGGGGTGTTCGGTATTGCAGGCTTTTATGTTTTGTTTGTTTTTGTGAAATTTATAAAACTGACCATAAAAGTGCAACGCTAATCAGAAATAAGAAGCAGCAGCTTCAGCAACATAGTAATGAAGGCAAAGATAAAATAAAAAACTAGTGATTTCTCTGTTTAACAGTATTGGACAACTAGTTCCGCTTTTGTGAACAATAAAAATCTGTTAAATAAGAAAAAATATTACACAGAAGCATCAAATAGAATACAATTTTATTTATTTACAACGAAGGTAGTATCAAAAAAATTGGTTGTGAAATCACTTGAAAGAATATTTTCTTAATAAACGGATATTGAACTCTGTAGCAACTAGTTCCGATTTGTGAACAATAAAAAAATAAAATTATATGTTCAACAAAATCGATGCTACAAAAAATGTATAAGAACTTGTGTATTATAAAATGCAAAGCCATACAATAAATACTAACATAAGGCCACTATCGAAATAGTGAACCAATCATGAACCCAGAGAACCGTTTATGAACTAGTACACCATTTGTAAAATATTAAATCATGAAGTTAATTGATTAACCTGGCATTGCTGTCATTAAAAATTATGCAGATTTTGAGCTAGTATAACGAATGAGAAAAGTAATGAACACTTTGTGAACAAATAATAGATTAGAGAACTATTGAACTATTATTGCTGGAACCCATATCATTTTGTGACTTATTAACTATTTCGCTAGTTTTACATTGAGAATAATAAGGATGTCTAAAAAATTCACAAAAATATCAGAACCAATCATGATTTTATATGGAAACGTTAGTGAAGAACTTTTCTATTATAAAATACAAATCCATAAAATAAATACTAAAATTAGGCCACTATCGAAATAGTGAACCGAACCAGAGAACCGTTTATGAACTAGTGCCCATTTGAAAAAATTGTATGTCATGATGTTCACTGATTAATCTGCCATTAAAACTTATGCAGATTTTAAGCTAGAATATCGAATGAGAAGTATTGTGAACTAGTATGAAATCAATAATAGATTAGAGAACTACTGAACTATTAGCTGGAACACATACCATTTTGTGACTTATTAACTATTTCGCTAGGTTTGCAGTGAAAATAATTAGGACGCTTAAAAAATTCACAAATACCATTGGTAAATAATAGACCAAGACATTCATTAGTTCATCTTCATTCGATTGCTGAGATCATTAGTTTGAGATATATACGCTATACCCTAGGTTTAATGAACTTCTATATAAGCAAATGGTGGGGAATATATATATATATATATATAGAGTTACGTCGTTTAGGAGCGAACTAGTTTAAAAGGAACGATTGATAATAGATCATTTACTCCCGTGCACCTAGTTCCCTTAGATGCAATCGTTAATTTAGTTCATTCCGTTTATTGATCGAATAATATACAAATGAACGATCAGACTAAAAGGGCTTACGGGACTAAATGAATGACCTAGTTCAATTTGCGGAAAGGGTAATTCTAGTTTAATTCAAAATCAAATAACCTTTCTTAAACTAGTCAGTTAATAAATAAATCAACGAAGTAATAAAAAGCAAATAAAAGGAATGAATAAAGAGCTAATGAACTGGAACTGAACTATTCCACACCTATACAACAAAGAGTTAATCATTGTTTTTACTGAATTTAATACATAAAATATTGAACGATCAGAACACAGATGAATCAGAAAGCCAATAATGAATCCATAAGTCAGTTATGAAATAATGAACCAAGTTGTTCATGAAGGAATCTATAAAACATACGGTATTGAACTTGAGATTCATAATAAATAGAATAGTTGGGTCGTTCTTGAGCGGTCGGTAGGGTAATAGGTCATTCCGTTTGTTCATATAGTTCATTTTAGATAATTCGCGTAGAAATAATGAATGGTTGGGAAAAAACTAGGGAATGAATTTCGAAACTTTTCAAACAGTGATTAACCATAGAGATATCTTGCAGAAATAATGAACCGTTAGGAACTAGTGTTTTATGTTTTTATTAATGCAACAATGTAACTAATGATCAGTTATTGAACAATGATTTGGGGTAAAAAGTTTAATTTATTGAATCTAAAATAATTATTGAACTATTCAAGACATTATTATGTTTTCGTGTATTTGTGAACTGGTGAACAATTCTTGAACTAGTGAGTTATTGGAGGTTGATTCATTAATCAAGAACCGAATTAATTAATTAAATTAAATTAGAGCTCCTTTAATTAACCAGAGGGACTTTGATGATATATTTAAACTTTGGATTTGTACAAATATCGAAAAGAATTTGCGAATGATACAGCAATTGAATCGCTGGTGATAATGAACAAACATTCTGGACCATTTTCACTATTTGGAACTATTAGTGAGTCACACATTAAACACTATTAATTGTTTGAACCCTTTTAGCTGTTCTTGATGTCGATTGTTGTATAACAATTATAAAGATATATATTCGGATGAAATTGCCGAGGAAATAATCAAATTACAGAGGAATGTAAGACTCAATGAAATCTTAACGAACCTGTTATCTGTTGGTGAACTAATGAACTATTGGTCATGATTCTATAATAAACGATTGAGAGTAAATATTGAAGAAAAAAATCATATGATTTCTTATTGAAATCTTTTATGAAATGATTTGTGAACTTAACATTCGAAAAAGGGAACAAAGGAGCCAGTTACTCAATGGTAATCATTTAGATTTACAAGGGTTTCTGTGAACTAGTGACACTATATTTGAAAATTGTATATATTAATGCATGATGAAAATAATGCAACATATGGAAGAGGATCGAACTTTGAATTGTTATTTGTGCTCGGTGCTTTAAATAAGTCTTTATAGAAAGTTTTTTAAATATAATTTATAAATCATTGGTGAACTAATGTCTGAATAAATAATGCTGTAAGAGTTGTTCAATTTAAAATTTGAATATCAAAGAATCCGCATATACTGAATAAACTTATTATACCGCACCTCAATTTGGTAACGAAAGAAATTTTTGATGTATACAATTGAGAAATGTAATTGAAAATAAATTAACCATATATGGCAATAATTAACAATGTAACTAACAATGCCAGTGAAATTCTATTCAATACAAATCACGTGTTAACAAAATAGAAAAAAAAAACAATGGACGTGGTTTAGAAACTAAATAAGGAGAATTAAATTTCAAAATAGCATTTCCGCCAGAGTAATATTGTGGAAAATATATTTGGTTTAGGAAACAAAATTTCTCCGGAAATAAAATTCCCTAATAAATATATAAAATAATATTTCGAATTAGTTTTAAAAAATTAAAAATAATGTTTTCTCGCCATATTATATTTTATATTTTTTGAAAAAAGTATTGAATTTGTAACTTACATTGTGATGCAAAGGCTTGATAGTACTGTGACAAATATGTCAAAATTGATAATCTGTCGGGTACTTCATAGGCGGCCATATCATCAGCATCGAGCAGAGCAGGTATACCCAAATATTTTTCAGCTGTTGTAAATGCCAAGGCATTGTTGTAGTACACATCGGCTTTGTTCAATTTATCGAAATCACTGGAATTAGAAAAAAATAATAATTAGATTTAGAAAAAATATTTTTATTTAATTTTTGGATTTTTTAAAGAATATTTTTTTCAAGTTTCATACAAGGCGTGGATTTTTTAAAGAATATTTTTTTTCAAGGTTCATACAAGGAGTGGATTTTTTAAAGAATATTTTTTCAAGCCCCATACAAGACGTGGATATTTTAATGAATATTTTTTCAAGCCCCACAATATTCAAATATCTCAAGGCTAAATCATGTAAAATCAAAAGACTTAAGAACCAAACATGCCATAAAAAAGTGTTACCCTGGACAACTAGCATACAAGGCCATTTACTATGTATGCCTGTCGTTTAAATTAGACATTTCGTGTTGAAATGTTATCAATTTTGAAATTTTCTGCAATAAACTAATTTATTTGATTTCAATGTCGAATTATTAAAAAGAAACATATCGACCACAAAAAGGCCAACAACAAATTGCACTTAACATAAATTGAACAACTTATTTTGTTAACATTTCTGTTTTCATTTCATTGACTAAATACTCAATTTTCATGTTTAATATAAATGTCAAAATTGGTTTCTAGTTTTGAGTTTGGTTTCATTTTCAGATTTTTTTTGCTCGGTTTTTTTTTTAATTTCTGTTCAACGCAATTTAAAGTGATTGCACTTAACCTAGTTTTGAGTTTTAGTTTGTATTGCTTTTTTTTCAAATTAGTAGTAGCAGCAAAAGTAAGAAAATCGAAGTGAATAAACGAAGCGAATAGAAAAAGAGCTACATACATACATATTTATATTAACTACATGAATACATTGGTTGGCCGTGTTATTAAAACACAATTAACCAGTGGAAGTGGTAGCAACAATAATTGTTGCTGCTGCAGTTTTTTTAAATATGCAATAAGCAAAAAAACAAAAAAATAACATAAGAAACGATTGTTATACTACAATAAATTTTCATATTTAATTACAGCAACAAACGAACTCAAAAAAAATTAAGGGGACCCCCCCCCCATTCTCGGCGTCAAAATTTTTTTTGATTTAATTCGAATCTACTCTAATTCTAGAATGTTCCTACAAAATTTCAAGTGAAAATCTCAAGAACTCCTGAAGATATAGCTGATTTATTGTGTCTGCATCAAGAGACGGCTAAAGGGCTTCTCAAACTTTAAACGCGTTTTTCTCTTTTGCGAATGGCGGGCACGATAACTCAAAAACTAATAATCCAATCGGTTTCAAATTTTAACACGTTTCTCTGGGAGTGTGTAGCTCTCGTATGAACTAGGATAAAGCCAATCGGTGAAGATCTTCCTTATTTTTTAACTTAGTTTGTGGTAAAAAATAGGCGATTTCCCAAAAAAAAAATTTTCAAAGTTCCGCCATTTTGTTAATTGTTGTGCGAAGTCAATAATCCTAGTTCATACGAGAGCCAGACATGTCCTCTTTCGAACACCGTTGGAATTTTCGGATTCCGATGTTCCAGTGAGGAGTTATCATGCCCGCCATCGAAAATATGGACTTTTCTTTGAACCCAAAAAACAACAACAAAACAACAACAACAAATTTTGGTAAATTATTTTTCTTCTTTTTAAATCTTCAAATATATATGTGCCAAGTTACAAACCTTAACAAGCATTGGTATTCATTTACCAGCCCATTTAAAATCTTAAAAATAAAAAATCGAGAATGGGGGGGGGTTCCCTTAAATGAAACCGAGAAAATAAAGAAAACTTGTTGTTCATTGTTTGGTTAATGCGGTTGTAAATTTCATAAGAAAACTATACCAAGTAGTAAATTGCAAAAATACTACAACAACAAAACTACAAAACAAAAAACAACAACAACATTACAAAAATTTGCAATGAGGTGTATCATGTTGAACATGATTATCCAGCAATTAATAACAGCAAAAAGGCCTGAAGAGTAGTAGTAGTAGGAAGGAGAGGAGGAGGCTGGCAAGTCAGAAAATTTGAATTTCAGCACTCGAATAAAATTTACAACGATTTGCTTCGTAGTTTTACAATTCATATTGTTGTCTTGATGTTGTTGTTGTTATTGGTATTTTGATTGACCCAAATTTCCCATCCGCTGAAGGAGAATCACGATTTTCACATTTTCGAAAAAACCTTCCCCCTTGCAACGCAAACAAATTGTTAAAAAATATTGGGAAAAAAATCTGTGACTAGTTTTGTGACCTTGTCAAGGTGTTTCTATTGATTTTATAACAATAGCTGAATTTTATTGTTGTTGTTGTTTTTATTTTTTCCAACTCAGATTCTAAATGGCTAATGATTTATTAACTGATATCCGGAGGAGAACGCTTTAGAGAAACAATAGAACTTTTTCATAAAATTAAATGGCCACAACATTAGAGACAAATAGTTGGACGGACATGTAATGTACAATTGTTTGTTGTACTTACTTGTATTTTTTTATAAATTAACATTTTAAAAGTATTTTTTTCGCATATGAGTGTTTAAGCATGATTCTCAGGTGTTTGCAAATGTAAGCAAATACAAAACGAGTTTTAATTAAGGGAACCCCCCCATTCTCGATTTTAATTTTTCAAGATTTTCAATGGGCTGGTAAATCAATACCAATGCTTGTTAAGGTTTGTAACTTTACACATATATAATTGAAGATTTAAAATAGAAGAAAAATAATTTACAAAAAAAATTGTTGTTGTTTGTTGTTGTTTTTTGTAATTAAAGAAAAGTCCTTATTTTTGATGGCGGGCACGATAACTCCTCACTGGAACATCGGAATCCGAAAATTCCAACGGTGTTAGAAAGAGTACATGTCTGGCTCTCGTATGAACTAGGATTATTGTCTTCGCTCTAAAATTAACAAAATGGCGGACACTTGAAAAAATATTTTTGAAAAATCCCCGAATTTTGACCAAAAACCAAGTTAAAAAATAAGGAAGATCTTCACCGATTGGCTTTATCCTAGTTCATACGATAGCTATACACTCACAGAGAAACGTGTAAAAATTTGAAATCGATTGGGTTATTAGTTTTTGAGTTATCGTGCCCGCCATTCGCAAAAAAATGTTTAGAGAAAAACGCGTTTAAAGTTTGAGAAGCCCTTCAGCCGTCACTTGATGCTGACACAATAAATCGGCTATATCTTCAAGAGTTCTTGAGATGTTCACTTGAAATTTTGTAGAGACATTCTTTAATCAGTGTAGATTCGAATTATATCAACAAAAATTTTGACCCCGAGAATGGGGGGGGTCCCCTTAAAATAAAATCCAAATGAAATAAAGAAAAATATTTGAAGGCAGAAGCGTAGACGGAATAGTAAAGAGGAGGAGATGAAGATTTAAAAATATCTATTTGGATTTTTTAAAGAATATTTTTTCAAGGACCAACACAAGGCGTGGATTTTTTAAAGAATATTTTTTCAAAGCTCAAAAAAGGCGTGGGTTTTTTAAAGAATATTTTTTTCAAAGGCCAAAAAAGGCGTGGATTTTTTAAAGAATTATTTTCAAAGGCCAAAAAAAGGCGTGGATTTTTTAAAAAATATTTTTTCAAATGCCAAAAAAAAGCGTGGATTTTTAAAAAAATATTTTTTCAAAGGCCAAAAAAGGCGTGGATTTTTTAAAAAAATATTTTTTCAGTGGCCGAAAAAAAGGCGTGGATTTTTTAAAAAATATTTTTTTAGTGGCCGAAAAAAAGGCGTGGATTTTTTAAAGAATATTTTTCAATGGCTATAATAGGTGTGTATTTTTAAATGACATTTTTCAAAGGCTGTTATAGGCGTAGACTTGTAAAGAATATTTTTTCAAGGGCTATAATAGACGTGCATTTTTCAAAGTTTATAATAGGCGTGGATGGTTTAAACTTTTTTTTCAAAGGCTTCAAATTTGTTAAAGAATTTTTTTTTTTCAAGGAATAAACTTTTTAAACGCTTACATTTTTTTAAAGAATTGTTTTTTCAATGCATGATTGTTTTAAGAAAATTTTTTCAATGCATGACGTTTTTTAAGAAAATTTGTTCAAAGACATTATTTTTGTTAGCAAATGGCATGACATTTTTAAAGCAAATTTTTTCAAGGCGTTAATTTTCAATTTTCTTCAAGGCATGATTTTTAGCCGCATCTGTTATTGTAATAATAGCCTCTGTTAATGTATTAAAAATGTATGCTTAAGTATTAACAGCCTCTGCTTAGGTATTAACAGTTTCCGTTAATGGAATAACAACCTCTGTTAATGGAATAAAAGCCTCTGTTAAGGAATTTACAGCTTTTGTTAATGTATTGACAGTCTATGACAGTATTATCAGCATCTGCAAAAGTATTTACAGCATCTGTTAATTTATAAACAGCTTCTGTGAATGTATTAACAGCCTCTGTTAATGTATTAACAGCCTCTGCTAATGTATTAACACCCTTTGTTAATGTATTAACAGCCTCTGTTAATGTATTAACAGCCTCTGTTAATGTATTAACAGCCTCTGTTAATGTATTAACAGCTCTGTTGATGTATTAACAGTCTCTGTTAATGTATTAACAGTCTCTGTTAATGTATTAACAGCCTCTGCAAATGTATTAACAGTCTCTGTTAATGTATTAACAGCCTCTGTTAATGTAATAACAGCCTCTGTTAATGTATTAACAGCATCTGTTAATGTCTTAACTGCCTCTGTTAATGTATTAACAGCCTCTGTTAATGTATTAACAGCCTCTGTTAATGTATTAACAGCATCTGTTAATGTCTTAACTGCCTCTGTTAACGTATTAACAGTCTCTGTAAACGTATTAACAGTCTCTGTTAATGTATTAACAGTCTCTGTTAATTTATTACCAGCCTCTGCAAATGTATAAACAGTCTCTGTTAATGTATAAACAGTCTTTGTTAATGTATAAACAGTCTTTGTTAATGTATTAACAGTCTCTGTTAATGTATTAACAGTCTCTGTTAACGCATTAACAGTCTCTGTTAATGTATTAACAGTCTCTGTTAATGTATTAACAGCCTCTGCTAAGTTATTTACAATCTCTGTTAATGTATTAACAGTCTCTGTTAATGTATTAACAGTCTCTGTTAATGTATTAAAGCCCTTTGCTAATGTTACTGTATTAACAGCATCTGTTAATGTATTAGAGCCTCTGTAAATGTATTAACAACTTGTGTTAATGTATTATCAGCTTCAGATAATGTATTAATAGCCTCTGCTAATATATTAACAGCATCTGTTGATGTATTGACAGCCTCTATTAGGGTATTAAAATACTGTGCTACTATATTAAAAGCCTCTGTTAATGTATTAACAGCATCTGTTGATGTATTAACAGCCATTGTTTCCCCAATTTTATTAAAAAATATTTTAAAAATTTTGTAAGTTTTTTTGATAATGATAACAACAGTTTTTTAAAGATTGTTTCGTTTTATGCCCCACTTCCTCACACGTCATTGGCTTATTAGTTTGTTCTGTTTTTAATTATTGTTTTAGATATATCTCGAATTCCCTAGCCTTTGTATGCTAAACTAAATGGGAGTTACGAACAAATGTTAAATGCTAATGGGGTTTCGAACTCTTAGATTGATGTTCAATTGTCATGACTTCTAAGTCATGAACATGTAAGACTGCTAAAAGAAGGCTACCTAATTACATATTTATATAGAGACAACTATAGATCAGGTGATGAAAGGTACCAAAATAAAGGAGTTCTTCGCGGAAATGTGTCGTCAATGAATGGAGAATTTTTTTTAACATTTTCAGGAAACAAAACTGATATGAAGTGATCTAAATTTTCAATTAAAAATGTGAGATGAGGGGAAATCAAAAAAAATAAATATAGGTCTATGTGTTGATATATATGGGAATATAATTATGGGAATATAATTAAAATATGGGAATATAATTAAAATGCCGTTAAATGTTTCTTCCTCCAAGAAACCCGAATGTCAAATTATGACCAAAATTTTCAAAATATCTAAAGCACAGGGGAACCGTTATATGCATACTAATATGTCCCATTTTAATTTCAAACATCCAGGGAATTGTGGTATCTCTATGTAATTTTTGAAAGGTCTATCTTAAATATTGTGAACTCTACAGTGGCCGAAAGGCGATCATGGCCAAGTCGATATAGAATTTTATTCTGATGAATAATAATAATAATGAGGTCTCTGACGACTATTTCGGTGTGTTAGACAAAGACTAATTAATTTAATACACACCTCCATCTTATGGTGGGATCTATAAAAATACACCTTCCCTCTTTAAACTAACCCACATACATACAAATCTAAAAATGTCTGTTTTAAAACCCACATTTAATTCTCAAAAATAAATTGATATTCAAAATTTATTTATTTTCGATGACATTTAAAACAAATAAACTTATAAAAAACACTCCTAGCATAAAACAAATATAACGGTTATTCGGACATAATTATTATCGACGACGACCATTAAAACTACAGCAATAATCGTCGTGGTCTATTATTAGTCAAAACAAAGACCCCATAATTATGACAGCGGGCAAATGAATAAAATAATAATTATTACTATTATTCGAAAGGCGAAATAGCAACAACAATAATAACAAAATGACAATAATTTTCAATTTGTTGTTGACTGGTGACACCCAGCTACAAAAAAACATAAATGTTCGAAAAACCATTTAAAAACAGTTCAATAGACAAAACGCCGTTCAGTTGTTGATTTATTTATATAAATGTGTGAGTGTGTGTGTGGTTTTATTATTTTGAATGTCTTTGACCTTTTGCTGGTAAAAACGGTTTTTGGTCAAAACCAAAAAACAAACTTTGCCTCAAATCGTTAGCAGTAAATTAAGCATAGAACAACAAACAGTTAAACTAGGAAATCTATTTTGGTTGTTGTGGTCTGCCAGCATTTTTGGTGGCGAGAAAAAAAATTTTTGAACTTCATAAACGAAATAGACATAAATATTCTGATTAATACCCCCACCAGAAAAAATAAACAAAAGATTAATAAACGAAATCGCTCATAATATTTCAAAAAAATTGCATACGAAATGTTTGCCTATTGAAGTGGGGCTGTGTTTTTTTATTTTTAGCTTTCGGTTATATTTTTGTGGGTTTGGAGGTCAAACACAAAAAAAATATATGCAGAGAAGGATTGAAAAATTAAATGACACACAAAAGATTAAGGTTAAGAGGAGGATTTTTTTATTTCTAAAAATAAAGACAAGTAAATCCATTAAGGGGGAATTGTGACGAATTGAAATCTCCCCCAAGACAATTTATTAAATTGTGTTTTTTAATCAAATCAATGTCACTGTGTTGTTCATGGATTTTCAGCAAGCGAATCTTCATGGTATTGTTGCTGATTATCCAAATTCACCCCTCTCTAAATTGCCAATTAAACCACTTGGTTTTTATTTTAAATTGCCAATTGTTGTAGTTTTTTTCTTTTTGTATCAAAAAAAAAAAAAAAACAATTGTTACATTTGGTTATGTTGTGATGACCTTGAGACAAGCAATGTGTAGCACATGTTTTAATTTTGGCATTACTAATTGAAATTTTGTATTGTTTCAATTAAATTTAAAAATCCAAAGTCAAGATTAAAATAAAAAAACAGATACTGAATATATGATTCCACGCTTATGGATGGACTTCGAAAATATATTTAAAATATTCTACACTTATAGATAGGCCATGAAAAAATATTTTTATTAAAAACTTTATGCCTGGCCTCACAATTTGTTTCAATCCACGATTAAAACTTTGCTTCGAAAAAATATTTTTAAAAAATCCACGCATAAAGCTGGACCTGGAAAATATATATTTTAAAAATCCACGTCTATATTTAAACCATATATGATTACTTTAAAAATGTTTAAACAAATTGTGCGAGAATATTTCTTAAAAAATTCAGGCTCATAGATTGTCCTAAAAACAATTTTTAAAAAATTAACTTAAATAATAGTTTCATAAAATTCAAGATTGTGGATGGACTTTGAAAATATTAAAAAGCTAATATTTTTTTATAAAAACCTACAAGCCTGGCCTCACTATTTTTTTAAACCACTCGCCTATATATGGACCTCGGAAAAAATATTTTTAAAAAATTAACGCCATTAAATAGACTTAGAAAACAATGTTTTTAAAAACTCAAGCCTTCAGATGCTTTAAAAAATAAAATTCCAAGGCTATAGCTGTGGTTTACAACTGTGTTTTAAAAACATAATTTTTAAGAATCCACGCTCATAAATGGGCTTCGAAAAGATTTGTGTGAAAATCCACGCATGTAGAAAGTTTCCAAATTATTTTTTTAAATCCAGGCCTGTAGAAAAGCCCGCGACTTAACTTGGCTTCGAAAAAAAAATGAGCCCGTGACTTAATTTAGCTTCGAAAAAAATATTTAAACAAATCGGGATTACAGGTCTTGAAAAAATATATTATTAAAATACCCGCCACGAGCCAGGAAAAAAATATTTATAGAAATCTACGCATACAACTGAACTAAAAATATCTTCCAGGCCTAAAGAAATATCTCAAAAAAAAAAAAAAAAAAAAAAAAAAAAAAAAAAAACTAGCTATGGGTATTTAGTACACAATTACATTTAATCGGACAAAACTATATATGGGAGCTATATCTAAATATGAACCGATTTTCACAAAACTTAGCACCCATCATTCTGGACCTAATTCAGTATCCTATGCAAAATTTCGTGTAAATCGAAAGATATATAGGGACTTTGGTGCCCCGTTTACCTTAAATCGGACGAAAATATATATGGCAGCTATATCTAAATCTGAACCGATTTTCTCGAAACTTGGCAGACATCACTCTAGGCTCAATTCAGTACGTTATGCCAAATTTCGTGCAAATTGAAAGATATATAAGTACTTTGGTGCACCAATTACAGGAAATCGGATGAAACTATATATGGGAGCTATATCTAAATATGGACCGATTTTTCCCAATTTCAATAGGACCAAACAAATGAGCTGTGCTAAATTTTATCTAATTCGGATCATAAATGCGACCTGTACTTTGTTTACAATTTAACATGGACAGACGGACGGACCTGCATAAATCGACTCAGAAAGTGATACAATGCATATTCTCAAAAGGAACCATGGGTCTATCTCGATAATTTTTGCCTGTTACAAACATATGCAGAAAGACATAATACGCCTATTACTAGGATTTAATTTTTTTAAGGATTCGCACCAATAGAATTGATTTAATATATATATATATATATATATATACATATATTATTTTTTTTTTTTTGAAAAATCAAAAACTACTGTCTGATCTCAAATTGTAAACAAATTACTTAGCAATTAATTTCTTTTGTTTTTTTACTTCTCGTTGTAAATAATTATGCAATACGAATACTACTTACATCAGATCTGGTCTAAAATGATGGATCATTGCACAAAACGCCAGACCATCACGCCACGATGTGGTCATATTGTCGATTTGTACACCAGGATAACCTTCTGTCATGCGACGGCACCATAATTCCAAAGCTTTTGTTCCACGACGTTCAGCCATTGTTCTTCTGTTGTTGTTGTGTGTTTCTGGTTTTCTAAAGCTTTATTGTTCCGCTGGTTGGGGTATGTCTAATGCGTTGTCAGCGTTTTAAAAAAAATTATTGTAGACACGCGATCAAAATACAAAATCTATGTTGTTTAATAATTATGGGGATTTTTGTTGTTTCCAAAAACTCTTCTAAAGCACCAACAAATCAAATGTTGTGATTTAAGTTTTGAGTTTTAATCTGAAATAAAAAAAAAAAAAAAATAAGATAGAATTGAATGATTAATATAGTGTCATATATAAATGTATGTTAATTAAGAAAACAAACATGTTTTCGTTTCAGAACATGGTTATTTAGAATGTGTTATTAAAATATATTGAGAAGATGTATTTGAAATGAAATAATCGAGTTTTTGTATGTGTCAATAAATTGATGGGTATTGGGATGGGACGAAAATAAAGAGTTTTTGTAGAAAATGTTAATGTATTAACAGCCTCTGTCAATGCATTAACAGTCTCTGTTAATGTATTAACAACCTCTGTTAATGTATTAACAGCCTCTGTCAATGCATTAACAGCCTCTGTTAATGTATTAACAACCTCTGTTAATGCATTAACAGCCTCTGTTAATATATTAACAACCTCTGTTAATGTATTAACAGGCTCTGTTAATGTATTAACAGGCTCTGTTAATGTATTAACAGGCTCTGTTAATGTATTAACAGGCTCTGTTGATGTATTACCAGGCTCTGTTAATGTATTAACAGCCTCTGTTAATGTATTAACAGCCTCTGTTAATGTATTAACAGCCTCTGTTAATGTATTAACAGCCTCTGTTAATGTATTAACAGCCTCTGTTAATGTATTAACAGCCTCTGTTAATGTATTATTAGCCTCTGTTAATGTTTTGACAGCCTCTGTTAATGTTTTAATAGGTTCTGTTAATGTTTAACAGCCTTTGTTAATGTATTAACAGCCTCTGTTAATGTATTATTAGCCTCTGTTAATGTTTTGACAGCCTCTGTTAATGTTTTAATAGGTTCTGTTAATGTTTAACAGCCTTTGTTAATGTATTAACAGCCTCTGTTAATGTATTAACAGCCTCTGTTAATGTATTAACAGCCTCTGTTAATGTATTAACAGCCTCTGTTAATGTATTATTAGCCTCTGTTAATGTTTTGACAGCCTCTGTTAATGTTTTAATAGGTTCTGTTAATGTTTAACAGCCTCTGTTAATGTATTAACAACCTATGTTAATGTATTAACAACCTCTGTTAATGTATTAACAGCCTCTGTTAATGGTTTACCAACCTCTGTTAATGTATTACCAACCTCTTTTAATGTTTTGACAGCCTCTGTTAATGTTTTAATAGGTTCTGTTAATGTATTAACTGCTTCTGGGAATGTCTTATCGATCTATGTTAAGTCATATACCAAATTGTTTTCTAATGTGTGTGTGTTTTTGTTTTTAATTTCTCAGTATTGCCTATCCTTCCCGTCATGTAACCACCAACCCGTCATGTCAGACGAACCCTTATTTCAATACCTATGTTCTATGCCGTCATTACATGTTAATTTATTTTTTATTATTTCGAAATTTGCTAACTGAACAACAAATGGTCATCCATCCACTAACTTTATGTATTGTATTTAAGTATTCAGTTGGTGTTAAAATTTATGTTCAGAAACTTCTCAATACTATCTAGTAAACCACAAGAAGTAGAAAAGAGCTAATATTTCTTAAGAAACTGTCAATATGCTGGCTGGCGGCTGAGTGAGTGACTGACTGAAACAAACCTTTACGGTTTTTACATGAAATGTATGCTAAACCACAATAACACAACAATATAAAAATAAATTCAAAATTTGCATAAAAAAATAAAACGTGCTTAGACTTTTTTATGTACAGCACAACAAAATTTCGTAGACAAACATACGAGCACACATATGTACAAGCATAGATGTCATTCCACCATTCCAATTGGAATTGAAGACAAAACAAGAAGACTACACTTTTTGAATTTTGTATTCAGTTTGGTTGAAGACTTCTTTAAGTTTGATGACGTTTAGCTTTAATGGGTTTCTGAAAAAACCCTTTACCCTCTAGCCCATACAAAAACTAACTTCCATTAACTTCAATGAATTGTGTGTGTGAACAATGTTTGAAGTTTTTTTTCGCTGACGGTTTGTCTTCTTCGTCGAAGACAAGTCTACAAAATGGAAAAACATTTATATTTTTATTTGTGAAGAGAAAGTTCATGTAGCATTACTACGGAAGCTTTCCTCCCAGAGTGTATCGATGATGAATCGTTTATTTAATTTCTCGTTAAGGAACTACAATAAAAATTTTAGTTCCTTGTCATTTAGTTTTGTCATCACTTTCATTATTTTGTGATTTTGTAAATAAATCATTTTGATATTAAAAGATTTTGACATATGATGCGGGTATTTTTTTTAATAAAAGTCTATTGTTTCATCTCCAAAGCTTTAACTCTTAAAAAATCAGATATTACGTCAAATTTTGGTATTTTAACAAAAACTGTAAATACTTTAATGGAGACTGTTAATACTTTAACAGAGACTGTTGATGTCTTAAGAGTGGATGTTAATACTTTAACCGAGAATGTTATACCTTAACAGAAAACGTTATCAATTAAAAGAGGCTGTTAATACATTAACAGTGCCTGTCAATACACTAACAGAGGCTGTTAACACGATAACAGTGTCTGTTAATACATTAACCGATGCGTTTAATATATTAACAGAGATTTTAATACATTAACAGATGTTGTCAGTAGATTAACATAGGCTGTCAATACATTAAAAGAAACTTTTGTTACATAAACAGAGGCTGTTAATACATTAAAGGAAGTGGTTAATACCTTAGTGGAGGCAGTTAATACATTAACATAGGCTGTTAATTCATTAATAGATCAATAGATTAACAGAGGATGTTAATACATTAACAGAGGCTGTTAATACATTAACAGAGGCTGCTAAACCTTAACAGAGACTGTTAATACATAAACAAAGGTTGTTAATACATGAACAGATTCTGGTGGTTCATTAACAGGGGCTGTTGATATATTAACAGAGGATGTCAATTCATTAACAGAGGCTGTTAATACACTAACATTAACAGGAGATGTTAATACATTATAAACACTCTTAATTTTTTAATAGAGCCTGTTAATATATTAACACTGGCTGTTACCTTCTTAACAGAGATTGGTCTTGGTTCGCTTCAGGTCAACAGAGACTGTGATATTTTTATTTAGAAGAATTCCGCCTCAGGTTGGTCGGAGGTCTGATTTTTTTTTATAGAAAAACAATATCTTCTGATAAACTGAGGCAGAGATTTTTATGAAAAGTTAGTAGACCTCAGAAGCACTAATGCTGTTATTTATGTATTCAGGTAAAAGTCCGGTTCAGATGAACAGGGAATTTTTGTATCATTATACCCTACACCATACGGTGCATAATATATTAAATATAAGATTGAAATAATCGACGGAGAATACATTATGTATATATATATATGATATCAGAATAAAAGTAGGTGTTTTTTAGGCTGGTCCGTCCGTATGCCTGTTGAAATCACTATAGAGTTCGCAATATTTTAGATACAACTTCGAAAATTTGCACTGACATAGCTATTACTCTTAGGATTTTTGGAAGTGTAACTAGTCAATATCGATCCAATTTTTTTGTATATATTTCGGTATTTTTAAATCTTCCAACAATAAGGGTTGTAATTTGACATACCAGGGTATATTAAAAGGGTCTCAGCCAATTTTTAAAATTTTGAGAATTTAAGCTGTGTTTTTTTACCTAAAAGTATTTCGGAGTTGTCAAGGCTGGCAAACATCTATGTAGACAATTATAAATACAGGTCCATATTTTGACATACCACCGATATGAAAAGGCGGGAATTCCGGTATTTTTTAGAGTTTTTCCTGCATCTCCTCCGAAAAAAGCTCTAATATGGCATTTCAGGGTTATGGAGGTTGCCACATTTATGCCTGGGAAGAAATTATAATTATAGGGAAGAAATTATAATTATAGGTCCATGGTTTGTCCTTTCACCTATAAAGGACCCGCCCAATTTTCGTTAATAAGGCTCTAATTAAGCATTTCAAGGGTTTGGAGTGTGTAGAAAAGAAAATTATTGTTATGGGTTTAGGGTTTTAATGTTTCTCCGCCCAATTTTCGTTATATTGACGGTTTGATCCACATTTTCAAATGTGTTTTATAGATTTTTTCTAACCGAAAATGCTCTAATTTACCATTTCAAGGGTTTGGAGACTGTCATACATCTGCGCAGAAAACGATTGTTATAGGTCTAGGCTTTAACATACCCCCACCCATTTTATTAGTTTTATCCACATTTTCAAATGGAAAAGGCTCTACTTTACCTAATTTGCATACATATGCAAAAAAAAATATATATATATATATATATAATTATAGATCAATGTTTTGACATAGCCCAATATAAAAGTCCCGCCTGTTTTGGGATTTTGAGAACATAATAATTATTTTGTTTCCTTTTTTCGTTTGTTGTTTTATTTAATTTTCAATTTATGTTGTTGTTGTAAAATCTGCCTTGTTATTTCATGTGTAAAGAACCAATAAGAGAAAGTCTATTTAATCAGTGTTAACTGAGTTGTGAAAAACAAATAAGAAGATTTTTCTTTAACAACTTCAGTTGCAGCAGCAGCAACAACAACAATAATAATTATTGTGAAAAAGTTGTTAAAGATAAGGTAAATATATATGGCTATCGGTCTTCGTCATCAAGCTGGTGGCTGGCTACTGGTGATTTGTTTGTTGTTATTGTGGATTTTGTTGTTTTAAAAATTGGAAATAACAGGGTAACATTTAACGCCAGTGGCAAGCAAGCAACTTGTATGACTTTGTCGTGTCGCCATCGCCACCAACACCACAATGAATGACTGACTGACAAAATGAATGCATGAATGGTTGTTTTGTTGCAATGGTTGAATGGAGTGTTGGCAATATCAACCAAAGACGAAAGGAAAAGAATATATATGGATGGATTGATGGTTATCGATTGATGGCTGATTGGACATACATATATATTTACTTTTTGATTTGTATCTACGATTGTCGTTTGGAGAGTTAAAAATTATTTTGAAAAAAAATATTTGCAATATTTATTTAGCAATTTAAATTTTTCATACATTGGATAAATGTGAATAAAATACTGTTAATATTTTAACAGACTGTTAATGGATTCGGGAATCTGTTAACAAAAGAAATGAAAAAATGTGTTTTATAATGCAAATTTTAAAAGATTGGAAAATTATGAATAAAAGTCTGTTAACGTTTAAACAGACTGTTATTGGATTACAGAGTCTGTTAAAGAATGGATATATTTGGGGGTATGGGAAGGGGTTTCTTTCTGTTAAATTATTAGACAAGGCTATTAAAACATCAAATAAATAAATTAGGAGAATATGATAAGTCATATTAAATTTGAATAATTTATTATTCATTATTACTGGTATTTGAAAATCAAAAACAAGCATACTAATTTTAATATTATTTATGACCATAATTAAAATTTGTTGTATTTTAAACATAAAATATGGGTGTGGCTAATATCAACATGTTAATATATTTAACATTGATAATAAACATATTTAAAATTCATAGCAAACATTTAAAATAAACATCAAATCATTCTAAAATAAATTATGAATATTAGACAATTGTTGTTAATATTTTTTGTAAAAATGATTTGCTTCAAAAAAAAAAAAAAAAAAAATTAGTCATATAGTGGTTTATCCATCTTTATGTCTGTCCGTTTGTTTGTGGTGCTCATCCAACCAGCGATCATCTTCTGTTCCGGTTGATTTGCCATCATCTTCTTCTTAGACTGGTTTCTTCATCAAATGAGGAGGGCCTCTTTTGTCATTTTCTGTGTGTGAGAGCTGCCATTTGTTTGCCAAAGATGATGAATGGTGTGCATTTTACCATGGCAAAGAAAATGTGTAATGGTAAAATAAAAAAAGGAAGGAAATCACAATGAGAGACCATGTTTTCTCATTCTTTGTGCCACGGCGTGTCATCTTCAAAAGTCCCAGACCGCAAATGAAAACAAATTTGAATAAAACATTGGAGGCCGGTTCACCTCTTCTCTGGGTTTTTACTTCACATCAGAATCATGTAATGTTTTTTCTTAGAGTTGAGAAACATATTAATGAAGATGAACTGTGGCAAAAATTTACCAGAATATTGCGGTTATATAAGAGGTTATGTCGAGCGGAAAAAAACCTCTGAAATGAGTCTGAAGCAAATGAGTCATTAGCATGGGCGTTTTGGAATGGTTGCTTTAGTTGCTTACTAAAATGTTGGGTGTTGGACCAAAAGATTAATGATTATTTACTAAAATTTATAATAAAACCTGTTGTGGAAACAAATCTTTATTAAAAAGGAAAAGGAAATATAAATATATATTCAATAAGAATTACAACTGGCTACGGACAAATTAGCCTCAGGTGATAAGGTTTTCATACCTTCAGTCTAAGACATTCGTGTAGAAGATTATTGGATGGATGAAACACACAAACCGGCAGACAAAAAGATCGATAACCAAAATATTTTTTTTATATACTAACATCAGTTGTCTAATATTCATCATTTATTTAGAATGATTTGATTTTTATTTTAAATGTTAGCTATGAATTTTAAATATGTTTATTATTAATGTTAAATATATTATCATGTTGATATTAACCACTCCCATATGACGCATCGAAATTTTGATTTTTGATTTTATCCAAAATCTGCATATCATAATAGTCTAACTAAACTTAGATCAAGTTCAATGAGGAAGACTAAAAAGATTCTTCTCAATTATCTGTCAATAACCACAGTTACAGAACACAATTTGTATTTCTATAGAAAAAAATCATTCTTCAAAAAAAAAAAAAAAAACACACACATTGACTGAGGGAAGACTAATGTTTTGCTGCAGAAAAAAAACTTAAACTAATGAGTCAACATATTTTCTAAAACAAATAAGAGAAAACGAAATAATAAACTACAGAGGATTGACAATACATTGACAACCCAAAACACCAAATTACAGCCACTTCCGATTAAAAACGATCCCAACATCCACGAAGTACCGAATATAGGGGCTACCCCCAATTAATAAGATTTTCTGAATAAAAAAACATCGTCAGATGCTATGGACAATTCTATGGCGAAAACCATCAATTGCTACAAATCAAAATATCCCTAAAAAATTTCTCATTTAATTGAGAACATCCCTCCATAGCAAACCAGTATTTTATTTTTAGTTTCTGTGTGAGTATTTTCATATAGAGAATAAATTTTTCTTTATAAAAAATCCTCATTTTTCTATAGAAAAAATCCTCGGTTACCGTAGACGATTTTTTTAAAGCACCAGTTCCTAGGAGAAAATTTTTCTATTGAGTGTAATTGTTTCTATGGAAATCATTTGCTGATTTTGAAATTGTCTCTAGAGAAAAAATTCTCATTTACTGCGTACATGTCATTCTATATAAAAAATCCTGGGTTAATTAGAATATTTTTTAATGACAAAAATCTTCAGATGCTATAGCCAATTTTTTCTACAGAAAAATCTCAAAAAAAATCTTAATCCATAGCAACAGAGTATTTTTTCAATAGAAAAATCTTCAGTTTCTATGTGCATATTTTTATACCCTTCACCACACTGTGGTACAGGGTATTATGTTTTTGTGCATATGTTTGTAACAGGCAAAAATAATCGAGATAGACCCATGGTTCCTTTTGAGAATATGCATAGAATCATTTTCTGAGTCGATTTATGCATGTCCGTCTGTCCGTCCGTCCATGTATTTTTGTTAACAAAGTACAGGTCGCATTTATGATCCGATTTGGATGAAATTTGGCACAGGTCACTTATTTCGCCCAAGGACGAACCCTATTGAAATTGGGAAAAATCGATTCAGATTTAGATATAGCTCCCATATATATTTTCGTCCGATTTAAGGTAAATGGTGTACCAAAGTCCCTATATATCTTTCGATTTGCACGAAATTTGGCATAGCGTAATGAAATAGGTCTAGAATGATGTGTGTTAAGTTTCCTGAAAATCGGTTCAGATTTAGATATAGCCCTATATCTAGCCCTATAGCCCTATATCTTCGTCCGATTTAAGGTAAATGGTGAACCAAAGTCCCTATATATCTTTTGATTTGCCCGAAATTTAGCACAGCGTACTCAATTTAGTCTAGAATAGTGCACGTTAAGTTTCTTAAAAATCGGTTTGGATTTACATATAGCTCCTATATAAATTTTCGTCCGATTTAATATAAATGGTGTACCAAAGTCCCTATACATATTTCGATTTGCACAAAATTTGACATAGTGTACTGAAATGAGTCTGGAGTGATGTGTGTAAAGTTTCCTGAAAATCGGTTCAGATTTATGTATAGCTCCTATATATTTTTTCTTCCGATTTTATGTAAATTGTGCATTAAAGACCCATAGTTTGTCCGATTGCCACACAAATTTGTACAATAAACTGTAGTTAATATAAGTAACCTCTGCCATTCTCATTGAAATCGGTTCAGATTTTGATATAGCTTCTACATATATATTTTCGTCCCATTTTACACAAAATGGAAAGTTTTGAAATCGGTTCAGATTTGGATAGAGCTTCTATATATATTTTCTCCCGATTTTTGGTAATTTTGTCCCATTGTAAGAAGCAACCCTATATATGAACATATGAAAAATGTAGTATTGGTTGCAGAATTCGACGTCTGTTAGCATTCATCTGTTGAATATATCCAAAGTGGTGAAGGGTATCATATAGTCGGCCCCGCCCGACTTCACTACTTTCCTTACTGGTTTTTATATAGAGAACGATTTCTTTCCTATGGAAAAACATCATTTGCTGGGAATGAAATGTTCTTTATAGAAAAAATCCTCGGTTACTGTAGACGATTTCTTTTTAAAAAGTACCAGTTCTTAGGGAAAAAATCGATGGAATGCATTTTTTTCTGTGGGAAAATTATCATTTGCTGAGGTTGAAATTGGCTCTATAGAAAAATCCTCAATTACTTAGGACATTTTATCCTATACAATAAATTCTCGGTTATGGGAAAATGTTTGAATAACAAAAATTGACAAAGGACACTTTTCTCTATGGGGAAATACACACGAAATACATGTTCCTAAAAATCCTAATTTAATAAGCCACCAAGTATTTTTTTTCTACAGAAAAATCTTCAGAGTTTGTGGGTATATTTTTATGTACAGAGCGATTTCTTTCCTACAAGAAAACATCATTTGCAGGAAATGAAATTTTCTTTATAAGATAAAAAATCATCATTTTCGGATGACCAATTTTTTCTATAAGAAAATAATCTTTATTTATTGAGGACTAATATTTTTTCTATATGAAGAAAACCTTAGTTCTTGAAAACAGAAGTGTTTAATAGGAAAAAATCCATTATTGAATTGTCTATAACGAACAAATCCTGATTTGCTGAGGACATATATTTCCATAGGGCAACTAACTCTCAATGCAGAGAACGTACTCTTTTTACGGAATATATTGAGTTATAGAGGTTTTTTATTGAAGAAAAAAATATAACCACTAGAAACCAGTAAGGAAAGTTCAAAAGTCGGACGGGCCGACTATATGATACCCTTCATCACTTTGGGTACATACAAGAGATGCTCATATGTATAACATTCTTTTGATAGAATAGACCTAGAATCTGTCGAAATTAACTGCATAGATACATAGATATTTGAACTAAATTATAACAACCCATACACATATCAATCTGAAATTTATGAAAAATTTAATGTCAATGCTCCATAAACATAAAATAGGCTAAAACTTTATATGGGAGCTAGATATAGCTCCCATAAATCTGAAGCGATTCAAACATCAATCATCTTAATCGGAAAAATATTGCAGTATTGTGCTTTATTTACATAAAATCGGACGAAAATATACATGGGAGCTGAATTGATTTCTACAAATATCGCGGACGACAACCTGCAGTAATTGTAATACCGATGTCAACCTGTAGTAACTTCAATACGCTATGCAAAATTTTGCCTAAATCGGACAAACATTGACAATATGGTGCACCATTTACATATAATCGGAGAAAACTATATATGGGAGCTATATCTAAATCTGAACCGATTCCAGCGAAACTTCGCATACATAAACTTGGACCTAAATCAGTACGCTGTGCAAAATTTTGTTCCAAACGGCTCAAATTTGACTCTTTGGTGCCGCATTTACATAAAATCGGACGAAACTATATATGAGAGCTATATCTAAATCTGAACCGATTTCAACAAAACTTGGTATACATCAATATAGACCTAATTCAGTACTCTGTGCAAAATTTTGACGCAATGGGACCAATATCGGAATTTTGGTACACCATTTACATAAAATCGGACGAAACTATATATGGGAGTTATATCTAAATCTGAACCGATTTTTTATAATTTCCATAGGGTTCGTCCTTGGGCCAAATAAGTGACCTATGCGACATGCACTCTGTTTACAATTTAGCATGGATAGGCAGACGGACGGACTCAAAAGGAACCATGTGTCTATCTCGTTTCCTTTTGCCTGTTACAAACATATGCACAAAGACATAATACCCTATACCACAGTGTGGTGAAGGGTATAACGAGCACTTTTCCTAAAGACAAAACTATTTCCTATAGAAAAAATGTTCTTATAGAATTTTTCGGTATAAAAAATCCCTTATTATTAGGTTTACTATAGAAATATAGCAATTAGGCGCTGATGAAAAATATTTCATAGTTATTTGACAATTTTTCACAATTCTTTTAATTTTTTTATTGGAGGCAAATTATTTTCTACTTTGGAAAATCCCCAGTAACTAAGGACCATTGAAAATTCAATTTTTTCGATATATAGCCATTGATTTTTTTATCTGTTAAAATTTACTTTTACTTGAATTCCTTCCTTTTCGCGTGCCAATAATTGCTATAGAATAAAATGCCTTTCTCTGAAAGGGAACATATCTATCTTTAATTATAATGAAATTCCATGGCTTCTGAAATGCTATTCTATTCTTTTGTTATATGAAATCTAATGTGAAGTTGCTAACAGTTAACGTCATCTATATATCTATGAAATTCTTTTTTGAGACATCATCAATCATCCAGACCGCAAAAAGTTTACTTTTACTTGCAACGTTGCAACATTGTTGCAAATGATTGCAAAAAAGACGCATTCATTTGTAAACGGGTTGGACGCCAAACAAACGAAAAAAAATGAAACTTCTAAACGTCTACTGACTGACATACAAAAGCAAATGACTTTTTCTTTTATTTTCTTGCCATATTTAATAATGCATTTCAATGCAGCAAATAGTTTTCGGTGGCCGTAGGCGAACAAAATGACATACAAACATATTTGGAGAAATTTAAAAAAATATATTTTATTCCTATAGAAAAAAAACTTTTTCAGAAACCAAGATATTTCATCTCAGGCTGAGGATATTCTCCTACTAAATATTAATTTATTAATATAAAATAATATATAGTAACTGAAGTCATGTTTAATTGAACAAATTAGTGCCAATTAAATAGGAATTTTTTTCATTTTTTATACCCTTCACCACACTGTGGTACAGGGTATTATGTCTTTGTGCATATGTTTGTAATAGGCAAAAGGAAATGAGATAAACACATGGTTCCTTTTGAGAAAATGCATAGAATCACTTTCTGAGTCGATTTACGCATGCCCGTCCATCTATTTTTGTGAACAAAGTACAGGTCGCATTTATGATCCGATTTGGATGAAATTTGGCACAGGTCACTTATTTGGCCCAAGGACGAACCCTATTGAAATTGGGAAAAATCGGTTCAGATTTAGATATAGCTCCCATATATATCTTCGTCCGATTTAAAGTAAATGGTGCACCAAAGTCCCTATATATCTCTCGATTTGCATTTAATTTGGTACAGCGTAATGAATTAGGTCTAGAATGATGTGTGTTAAGTTTCCTGAAAATCGGTTCAGATTTAGATATAGCTTCCATATATTTTCGTCCGATTTAATGTAAATGGTGCAACAAAGTCCCTATATATATTTCGATTTGCACGAAATTTGGCACATCGTAACGAATTAGGTATAGAATGATGCGTGTTAAGTTTCGTGCAAATCGGTTAAGATTTACATATAGCTCCCATATATATTTTCGTCCGATTCAATGCAAATAGTCCACCAAACTTCCTATATATCATTCGATTTGCACGAAATTTGGCACAGCGTAATGAATAAGGTCTAGAATGATGTGTGTTAAGTTTCGTGCAAATCGGTTAAGATTTAGATATAGCTCCCATATATATTTTCGTCCGATTTAAGGTAAATGGTGTACCAAAGTCCCTATATATCTTTCGATTTGCACAAAATTTGGCATAGCGTACTGAATTATGTCTAGAGTGATGTGTGTTAAGTTTCGTGAAAATCGGTTCAGATTTAGATATAGCTCCCATATATATATTCGTCCGATTTAATGCAAATAGTCCACCAAACTTCCTATATATCATTCGATTTGCACGAAATTTGGCACAGCGTAATGAATAAGGTCTATAATGATGTGTGTTAAGTTTCGTGCAAATCGTTTAAGATTTAGATATAGCTTTCATATATATTTTCGTCCGATTTAATGCAAATAGTCCACCAAACTTCCTATATATCATTCGATTTGCACGAAATTCGGCCCACCGTAATGAATAAGGTCTAGAATGATGTGTGTTAAGTTTCGTGAAAATCGGTTCAGATTTAGATATAGCTCCCATATATATTTTCGTCCGATTTAAGGTAAATGGTGTACCAAAGTCCCTATATATCTTTCGATTTACACGAAATTTGGCGCAGCGTAATGTATTAGGCCTAGAAATATGTGTGTTAAGTTTCGGGAAAATCGGTTCAGATTTAGATATAGCTCCCATATATATTTTCGTCCCATTTAATGTAAATGGTCCACCAAAGTCCCTATATATATTTCGGTTTGCACGAAATTTGGCACAGCGTAATGAATTAGATCTAAAATGATGATGTGTTAAGTTTCCTGAGATCGGTTCAGATTTAGATATAGCTTTTATATCCGACCAAATAAAAAATTTAGTAATTTAGTTGCAGAAAATCATATTAATGGATCCAATTTCATTTTACTGGTCCTTTAAAATCTGTTAGGATTCATCTGTTGAATATACCTAAAGTGGTGAAGGGTATCATATAGTCGGCTCCGTCCGACTTCACTACTTTCCTTACTGGTTTATAAATAATTGTTTACTTGTTTTTATAAGAAAACTTTTCAGTGTGACAATTTATGAGATTTTAAGTTTTAAAAAAATGTGCCAAACATATGAATATGAAAGTTTGAATTATTCACACAATCTAATAACCTCTTCCAACCTATGATCCGTTATATATGTATGTTGTTTTTTTAATTTATTAATATTGTTAATAATTTCGCAACAACCCCAACTTTGCGAACTTATAATTGGTTAATTTGCGCCAGGCGCTAGGGTCACAAAACCAAAATCCCACGTTTATTTATTAATCAGAAATCTACATCTACGTAACATAATGAATGATTTCATTAACATAAATTAATAAGAAAAAATATAATTTGTTGTTGTTTTTGGGGCCAATTTTGTTAACAAGAAAAGGCAAAAACACAAACAAAAAAATCAAAACATATCAAGATGACATAATTAATGATTTGCAATTCGCCGAAAGAAAGAAAATAAAGTTTTTTCAGTTTTTTTTTTGCTTCGGCATGGGAAAGAAACGCCGATTTTGGGATATGGAAGAAAGAAAGGTAGGGAACTCCAAAATTTCGTTCATTGGCAGTTATTATCTAATATGTTGTATTTGAAAACGTATAACCACATATTCTAATTAACAACATTTCCAAAAAAAGTGAATGTTAATTAGTTCAGAGCAATAAATATTTGCTAATGAAATACGGAAGGAAATAGGAAATTTCCTATATTTTGAAAACAAACAAAAAACCTCTTTAAAAATGGGCGGTTAAAACTCCCAATTTGTTTTCAATTGTATTACCTTGGTTGAATTCGTTTTGGGGTTTATTGTTGGGATGATTCACATAATGACATTCAAAAAAAAGGTACAAACGAACAATAATGAATAGAAAATAATAGCATTTAATTCCCATACAATTGCTTGGGGTAAATGTACAAAACAACAACAGCAACAACAACAATAAAATATACATATTATAATTAACCTTAGGAAGGTAATATTTTGTAAGAGCAAAAAACCAGCTACAATTGTGAAGTTTAGCTTCAAAAGGGAAAATACACGCACACACACACACACACCAAAACATGGCTTTGTTAAACATATGGTTTTGAAAAAATTTGCAAATAAAAAATAATGTTTGCAAAAAATCGAACAAACAACCTTTAAATTGTTAACAAAAAAAAAAAAAAAAAAAAACAAATTCACAACAATAAATGTTGACAATCTGTCACATCATATTAACAAAAAAATATTGTTTATAAAAACATACACACACACAATATTTTTACCCAGTTAAAAAAAAGTGACGTTATATCTTTTGTGTGTGTTGTTAAGCGTTTTTGCTATTTTAAAAAATTTGTTAAACCTCATAGAAGAGAGTACAAACAAAAAAGAGTCATTACGCACGCTTTCACTTGTGACAATCAATTTCGTTTTAATAGTTCCCCTCCCCGCTCCTCAGTTTTGAGTTGAGTTAAGGTGTCAGTGGCAAAGAAAGTCAAAACTGTGTTTTTTGTTAAACAAACAAACGATGATAATGAAAATTTTCGCCATGGCTTTACATGGTCTTTAAGTCAACAATAAATACGACACGGAAGAAAGGTGGAAATAAACAAAAATACAAAAAAAAAAATCATTGATAATCATGCAGAAAGGTGTTAAGTTGTACTTTTACCTAGCTGAGGTCATTTCTTGTCGTGGGTAAATTAAAAAAAACAATATTGATTTTTTTTACGTTTTTTCACATATTTGCAAAAATTGTATTGCTTTTTAATTTGCCAAAAAAATATCCTCAATGAAATTGTTCATCATCAGTTCGAGAGAAAAAAAATCCTAAAAAACTTAATTTTGTATTCCGAACTAAATACTAAATTAGGACGTTTTTCTATAGAAAACAAATTATACTCATCAACGGAGGAATTTTTCATATAGTTAAGGGGCTCAAAAAATACAGGCGTAGGAGGGTAACAGAGGAACCGCCATATGAAATAACCTAAAAAAACGCAGAGAACGAGCTTATTTACGCTTATAAACAATAAACATATAGAAAACAGGGAATATTGATTTTAAATATATGGGACTGGAATTGGACATCTGTCAAAGTAAGTGGTTAGTTTGGCAGTAAGTGGAAAGTTTGGCAGTGAAGAAAATGGATACCATAACAAGTAAAAAAGTGTCCATAGGGGTTGCCAATAGATATATACCCCCAGTCTATGGTTCTTTAGTGTATACATATACACTTTGATACTTATCTATACAAAAATATAGTTGAGTATTTGATTCTATGCAAAAAATCATTTAAAAATCTTATTTGAGAATCATCCTCAGTAATTGAGGAACTTTCTATATAAAGCAATATCTTCAGTAGGCACGAATGTTTTCCATAAAAAATCCTTAAAACAATTTTCTAACAGGATTAACTTCAAAATATGAACTTTAGTGGTATTTGTAACCAAATTTTTGGGAAAATTAAACAAGGATCTCATTAATTAGGCTCTTATATTTAGGACATTCTCAATCTCTATTTCAAACTGTTATATAAACCAGTGAGCGGAGCAGTATAGTCGGACGGGGCCGACCATACGATACCCTACACAACTGCTACGGAACTCTAACTTTCTGCGGATGTTTATTTCGAGCCTGGTCAATATTTTGTGATCGATTAGAAATCAACAGCACCACTTCCATGCACTGACATATTTTCCGATTATATCCCATATTCAGTACAGCCCTTGTAGTTACTTGTCCATATTCCCTTCACCGTGGGTTTTTGTTGTGATGTTCGGCTTTTGGCCTATACGACTCAAAGCAACACAAAATATATAAGTTTTCGGTCCACGTAATCCCAAATTGTTTATGTTCTTTACCATTTTGTATATCCTTTACCATAACTGGAACCTCTTGGAAAATTATAAAGCGATCAGCGCTATATTTCTGCCCTCTAATATTAATGGGTTACTAAATAATGTCTCAATACGCAAGCACCTATAACTATTTAAGTTTAATTCTCAAATCAGAGAACATACGACAATATAATTGGTACCAATTTAAAGGTCAACCACTCTTCTTGGACATACTGTCAACCTCTCGAGCAGGGATGGTCCGTTTGACGAATTTTTAGGTTTTCGACTGTCAAAAAGTTGTAAACGTCGAAAACGTCATATACTTGCATAAAATGTAATAACTGTAGTAAACGTCATTTATTTCAATATTATAACCATATACAGAAGAATATATATTATTTTTACGAATAGAATATATACTATTTGTACGTACATCTGACTATTCCTTACTAGTCCTGATAAAAAATTCTGAACTTTTTTGAGAAGAAAATGTTGACATTTTATATGGATATGAGTAAAGCGTGCGTAATTTTCGAATTGATTAATGGGAATAGCTATCTTGTCAAAAACCTCATGGTTTTGGGGGGGTTTCCGACGTTTCTGACGTATGTATTATACGTCGGAAATGTATGTCATTTACGTCACTGTTTCTGACGGACCATCTCTGCTCTCGAGCCTAAGTCCTTCAGGAGTAAATATATACGCCATAGAATACAAATTTTGTCATTTTTCACACAAAAGTCAGGGTCGATTTGACACGCTAAATAATGACCGATCTTTATCAAAACAGCGATATTTGGGCCATAATTATGTATTTGGTCCATTTCAACCCCTAAATATTGACCGATGGTCCATAACTATGGCATGTATCGTGTCCACAAATTACAATGGACAGACGGATGGACGGACACACATGTGTAGATCAACTCAGCTAGTCGAGATATGGCGATCGGTATACTTGGTTGGTTCAGGACCAATATTACGCGGCGTTATAAACTCTTCCAGCTGCATAAAGCTATAATACCCTGACAACATAGTTGTGTAGGGTATAAATAGGTAAAAATGCTAGCGTGTAACAATTTGAATATAACTAGACATTCAAAACAGATTGCTCAGATTGTTAAAAACAGATTTGGTCCGAACATAATTGTGATTCAACTTTTGTTTCTTAATCAAAATTCCCTATGATCATCGATTCCGCTTTCCATCGACTCATTTGAAATTGAAAATAATTTCCGGGGCTTTAAATTTGAAGAGTGGAGAGTTTTGATATAGTTTTTTTTTTTGTTAATTTGGGAAGAAATCCGTTGCAGTGGCCATTGGCGATAAGAAACAAACAGTTTTTTCGGTATTTGACGAATAAATAGAAAATATCTACAGATCTAGAGCCATAACTAACAGATATTGAGTCCACTGGGACGATGGAGCTTTGATTTCCATGTAATAACCATACATTTACGAATATGACCTTGGGATCATGACAATGTTCTCCTGACCATGATTTATTCATTTTTCATGCGCTCAATCTAATCGTCGAAGCAATTGAGACACTTCCGATTGAGACACTTCCAAAACATGGGTTTTGAACATTTCGACATATTTATCTGGCCGCCAATTTGTTGACCACGCATTTTTTCTTGATTTGCGGGAATGAAAGGAAAATATTGGCTGCTAAAAAGGGCCTTACGGTGGATTATCTATAAATTGCAGAATTTGGAGGACAAAATGGCGCTGATTTGAGCCAATTTTTGTAATCTCTCATTGTAATGGTGTACAATGATTTATCTTATCTTCTTCGTTTTTTGAATGTACCCCAGGACTTCAGGTAAAAAAAAATTGTTTACTGAAGAAACATATAACTGTTGCTTTGAAGAACTTCTCATCTTGGAAGACCCAAAGTGAATGGATGTTTCGGGCTCATATTCATAAGTCCACGATTCGTCAACGCGCTCATATTTTTCCAATATTCTTTGGCTATCGATTGATGCAAGCCAGTTTTTGAGCGATCAAAATCCAAGTATAACACATTTTTTACGGTCAGGTGTCCGAATGTATGCTAAGGCGAATTCTATTGAGCGATCTCTCTGAATAACAGTCCAGCTCGTTTTGACTATCCATATTGGTCAGGGTATATTAAATATTTTTATGGTCCATCGGGTTTGCAATAGCTATAGCACTTTATTGCAAAAAAAAAAAAAAAAATCGATACAGATCCAAAATTTCACATAGTAATGTCGGATCATTGGAATATTTTTGGAGACACATGTGCCCGAATAGTTCGTAGCTTATAAGATGTCGTGACTCGTCGTGTTCCCCCACAAATCCCATTAGAATTGGAGAATATTCTTTATTCCAAAAAAACCTAATCGAATTTTTTATTTGTATTTTTTTATTTCGGACCTTACTTTATCCATCTTCAATGAAATATGCGACATTGACGAACAAAAGGCCAACATGTTTACAAAATCATCTTTAAGAGGTCATAAGAATATGCGTGGGATTGTTATTTATTATAAAGGAAACTTGTTATCAAGAATTTAATAGTTTAGGGCCTAGTTTAGTTTAAGTTATGCAGGTGTGCGTGGTTTAACAAAAAATCCAAATTTTTATGATGGATTTGGTGTAAACTAATAAATAGCATTTAAATGAAGGTGTTAAAACACAAAAGAATTCTATGATGACAATCAAAAGTTAGAAAAAAAGAAAATAAAATTATAAGGCCATTAACACCAGCCACGTTTGTCCCGCAAGATATTATAATACACGCCCAAACAAAGATTATTTAAAATATACTGGGCATTTTATCTATTTTATTTGTTTCTTTTTTATAGTGGAAAAGATAACGAGGAAAGTTAGTAGAGTTGTAAAAAAAGTTAGTTAGTATTGTAAAGCTAAAGAATAGAAAGTTTTTCCATTTTAAACAAATGGTTCGTTAACGAGTAATTTTCGGACTTTTTTTTCGGGGTTAGGCCTGAAATTTTTGAAGTTAGAGTTAAACATGTTTGAAATGAAAGAAGGGGGTTATTGGAAACTTCAAAGACGGATTTTGACTTTTAAACGGATGCATATTTCTATAAATAGTGCTGCTGATGAATTAGCTTACAAAATGATTCAATTGTTTCAATATGTAGAATTTCATTATATTTCAACCTAAACTGAAATTAATTTTTCTCTAAACCTTTACCGTCAATGTTACTGATTTCTTTTCTGTTTTTTTTTTTGTTTCTCTTAATTCTTGTGTCACAATAAATCACAAGGAAAACGTGACCATTTTGTGATTAACCACAACACCATTGTGTAAACGTGTCGATTACTTCGATCATTTACACATAGTTTCAATTA